>NC_137877.1:13974413-14111790 GCF_963924005.1 Protomyctophum bolini | reverse complement strand
TATCTATCTAGCTAGCTATCTATCTATCTATCTATCTATCTATCTATCTATCTATCTATCTATCTATCTATCTAATACCTACCTACCTACCTACCTACCTACCTACCTACCTTTGTCCCATCATTCCCCATCCAGCACACAGCAAACTCCTGCAAAAAAAAGAAAAATAAACTCATGCTTCTAGGTGGACTGTGGCCATTATTTGAAAGTAACAGCGTGCACAGAGTGTAAGAGACCAGACCCGGCAGACCTAGTTGATATTATCGAAGGCATATGGTGAAAAATCACAACCCAAGCCAACAGTGTCCTGGATTATTTAGTTATGCCTCCCCTCGACCCCCCCCCCCCCCCTCCCGTCCCCCCTCCCGTCCCATCCAGATCTCGCTCGTGTCTCTCTCATTTCTTTTTTTCTCTTCTGGATTTGAACGGAATCTCTCCAACAGCGCTGGGGATGAAGGCCAAAATCTCATTAATAAAGAAATGTGTGATTGATATCCTGCCGCTGTCCTTCCCCCATTCCTCAAAGCCAGACATACTGGATGAAATGTGTGCCAACACATGCTTTATGCATATACTGTATACTGTATGTATATAATGTATGTATAATTGTGTATACGCACGCACGCACGCACACGCACACACACACACACACACACACACACACACACACACACACACACACAGATCATTTGGTGCTTTAGATCTATATCTATACAGTACTTTTTGATGAGAGAATTATGAGTGATTTCTTTTATTGAGCATAAAGGGGGCCGGGAGGTTCTGCTTACCAGACGTGGTCAGAAACTGAATCCACATTCAACTCCAGAACAATAATAATGACAGCGAGATATTTTTATGATATGATTCCAGATCTCCGATGCGGGGCTTGACGTTTAGTCTTTAGTGCGATGGGGTTTAAGAGGTTGAAGAGATACATGTGGGTCAAATCTCTTGCAGACGAAGAGTTACAGATTCTATATGAACTGGAACACATTATCATGAAACAAATACAATTGTTTGTGCAATGGATTTTATTTCTTTCATTTTACACAATGTTTTATCTCATCACAACATATCGTAAGAATATAAAGAAAGGATTCTTCCTTTCTTTCTTTTACCTAAAAGAGAAATGTGGCAAAGATTGTATCTATGCACAGATAAAGGAAATAAGATACTCAGTGTGGGCTCCGAGCGAGTATCTTCTTTCCTTTATCTGTGCATACTACTCACCGCTCAGCACCTGCCCAAGTTGGGATTGGATGTGCATGTCTTTGTACCTTTTTCAAAGATTACATCCTGTAACATCAGTCTTGACCTATTCATTATTTTCTCTTGCCTCAATCAAGTTCACCTTCAGCTTTTACAAATGTCATTGGCAGGTTGTTCACTATTCATCTAGTTGTAGCCTACATCACATATTTCACCAAGTTTACTATATGCTTTTTTAGTGGTGTAAACTGTAAAGTAAGTAACTAAGTCCATTTATTCAAGTACTGTACTTTTAGGTTGTTATTAGAGAAAGTAAAAGTAATAGTGTTTTGGCCATTTGAGAATAGCCGATCTACAAGCTTGTAAGTTAGTATTGACACTTTTACTCACATTCTAGTATTGACATTTTACTCACATTTTAAAAAACAGTACTTTTTCCACCACTATTTTTCTTTTTACAGTGACCTATATCAGTGCTTCTGAATCTATATTTGTTTTTAGCTCAGCCCCCCCACAACAATATACCGTGCG
Source organism: Protomyctophum bolini (assembly GCF_963924005.1). NCBI lineage: Eukaryota > Metazoa > Chordata > Actinopteri > Myctophiformes > Myctophidae > Protomyctophum > Protomyctophum bolini. The sequence continues at coordinate 14,110,050 of NC_137877.1, read as the reverse complement.
AATTTCTATTTAGTGTCATAAGAAGTCACAACATCATTTCTATCGTTTTATTTAATAATAATTTAATTGTTATTGGTTGAGGAAACATTGGCCCCAGCTTCCATAACGGAGCTGTTGAGCCCCATCAGCACCACCAGACCACGTTCACTGCAGCCAGTCGTCCGACCGAGACCTTTTCTCGTTCCAGCTTCCAATCTGAGTGTGACTGCTGCTTTCTTTGTGGATTTGGCCGCTCAGACTTTGGAATCGTCTCCCCCAATCCATCAGATCGGCTTAATCGCTTAACTGCTTCAAGCATGAGCATCTAAAAACACGTCATCGTAGATTAGCCTTTTGATGATGAATGTCCGGGGTTCCGCGCCCGTCGGGGACAGTTTCTCTGCTTGTTTTGCTGTAATGTTAGTTTGTTTTTGATTCCACGTGTACTTCTGATCGGGATATCTCTTTTCTGTTAAGTGTGGTGCTTTGTTACAGATGTGTGTTATACACCACTTAAAGGAGTAATTCCCCCCAAAAATTACTTATTTTCTATCAATTACACACCCCATGAAGCCTTGAATTCACGGAGATTATTTTGCTTTTGTCGCATTCCTATAAGCCAATCATTTGATGCCCCTCGGTCCAGCGGTCACACGGGGGGCCAGAGGGTCCCAGAGGGGGCCATCGGTCACACGGGGGGCCAGAGGGTCCCAGAGGGGGCCATCGGTCACACGGGGGGCCCAGAGGGTCCCAGAGGGGGCCATCGGTCACACGGGGGGCCAGAGGGTCCCAGCGGGTGCCAGGGGGGGGGGGGGCAGAGGGGGACTGCATGGCACCCTCGGTTGAAAATTCAGCCCCAACGATGTGTGTACCCCTCGCCATTTTCAACTTCCCCTTCTGTCATTTCGTCCTGCATGGAGCCGAGCCTGCATCGGACTCCGCCAGGCATCAAATTATTGGCTTATTGCGTCAAAAACCGAACCATCTCCATGGCCTCGTGGGGTGTTGTGTTGATTGATTAAGTCATGCTCCTTTAAGCCCTTATTATACTGTCACACGGTCTCACACATCACACATCACACATCTCAGGAGCCACGTGGGAATGTGGTTCCAACATGGATCTATTCTAAGACTTCATGTCAGCAGCAAATTAGGGCCCAATCAGAGCCCTTTGGCCTTTTATTATACAATTTACAAAACATATATGAAACATAAATGGGGGAAAAACTTTATTTCAAGCAAGATCATAATTTAAATAAGTTAAACAGTAATACTGTACATTGACTTCACTTTCAAACATTCCACAGACATTCACACATTATAACCAATTAAATAGCATAGTGCAAACATGCATTAACACTTTTAGTGTCAATGCATAATGTGCAGAACCCCGAACATTAAATGCAAACGGTTGAGTCGTTTGTCTCTCTGAGCGACAAACAAACAAACAAACGAATAATAATAATAATAAATAATAATAATAAATAATAAAATGTTAGACAAGCTGGCGGTTATGGTACACCTCAAAAGACAGTATTTAGCCTATAGCCTGATGCTATCACACATTCAGCTCGAGGACGTTTACCTCCTCAGCTTCTTGTAAAAGACGGCAGTGATACACAGGGCGACAATGCACACGCATACTAAAACACCTACAGCAGCACAAAGCTCAGTAGACACATCATCATGTGCACTGTAAATCAGTGGGGCTGAGAGTGCATGGCTGTCTTCCGCTTGGGTGACGATCTCCGGGGAGGTGATGGTGTGGAGTTGGGTGCCGTCGGCTGGCTCATCGTCCGTGCTTCTCCTTCTCCTGTTGTTGCAATGCATGAAGTTGCTGCAGGTGGAGACCTCGCACAGGCGCGTGATGCAGTGCAGGTAGTAGGTGGAGATGATCTCGTTCTGCTGCTCCATGAAGCGGAAAGCCGGGAAGCTGAAGCGGGCGCTCTGGCTAACCCCGTTCTGGGTCATGGTGGTGAGCGGGTCAACCTCGCAGGGTACAAACAGGTTGAAGAAGCTGGAGTTGGTAGGAAGTGGGGAGATTGAGGCGTAGCACCGGTCCAGAAGCACGTTGTACTGCCCTGTCAAGTTGGTGGCTTTCACCTCTACGTAGACCTTGGTCCTCAGCTCGATTCCATTCTGTGGCATCACCAGGGGCGTTGTGTAGGCACTATCGCTGAACAGCTCCATGCGCAGGGTGCTGATGAAGCTGCCATTGTTGTCCTTCAGTGCAATAGAGGAGGCTGACACATCAACCTGGGTGTTGTTGATCAGGTACTCTAAGGGGTAGGCGCAGGAGTAATAGTACTTCATCTCAGCATTGTAGGTGATTGTACCTGTGGTGGGATCGAAGGATCGCACAATGCCACTGACGTTGACTGTCTGGATGTTGGAGAATTCTGCGAACACTCCTGTGCCGGCAGCGCTGGTGGTCCTGAAGACACTTCCACAGGCATGGGTCCTGTTCAAGGGGAAGTTGAAACGCACCACGGGTGGAGATGCAGACAAATCCAGGGTTCCCTTGCAGGCTGGGTCCGACTTATGGTTCACGATCATCAGCGACATGTTGTAGCCGGTGTAGACGATAGGGCAGGCTTGGATTGCCAGACTGATGGAGTCGGTGCCACATGTCACCTCGATGTCAGTGAATTCTGGTCGCCTCGCTTCTCCAATTGATTCGCAGTCACTCAATGTCAGCTGACTACTTCTGCCTATGATGGTGGCGACGATTAAAATAACGTGAAAATTCATCTTGACTCAACAGCAGTGATTACGCTTTCCTCTCCTATGACTGGATACCTTGTGTATAGTGAGCAGACTGATGCTGGTGATGGCTGTTCAGGAGTCTTTTATAATGTCTCCTTCACCACGATTGGCTCAAAAGAAGGTTGAACCACCCAGCCCTGTATTGCATTGCAATTGCATTGTCTGCCACGTGGATTCATTCCCTGAGGGCAACAACCTGAACTCTGGAGCATAATATAGATACCAATGACCTGGGTCACACACAAGCTAAGCCGTGGTGAATTAACATAAAGTACAGTAACCTATATAGTATCAATTCCTGAAGATCCTATACATATTCTACCAGATGGAGCACATGGACTTTTGACCCAGTACGGTCAAAAGGCTTAAACATTCCTTTGAGTGTAATTGTGTGTGTGTGTGTGTGTGTGTGTGTGTGTGTGTGTGTGTGTGTGTGTGTGTGTGTGTGTGTGTGTGTGAACTGAGTGCCACGTGTTGAGGGTGGGGGTGGGTGTTGGGGGTAGCATGCAGTGACCTACAGAAAAATACAATAAAGAATAAACACATTCATACAATTTCCAATAGGCAGTAACCATGGCAAGAAACAACATGGAACCTGCTACAACTCAACTAAGTGAAGGTTAGGTGCATACAGTATAGTTTGATTACCTAATGCTAGTTATTCCACTCACTTAGTTTTTTCTTAGATTCGACCCTAAGAGAAGATAAACAAAAATTGACTCCATGGAAATTCAATGGATTCATCTAGTATATCAACAGTATGACGTATGCCAGATTCAACTGCCCTTCACTCAACCTTATAGTTAAAGTTAAATCATTTCAAAGTTTTGGCTGCCCAGTATAGTCTGCGAGATTAGCTCTTTACAAACACACCGAACCTTTTACAGGCATTTTTGACAATGTTTTATTTTCCTTTTCTTTTTGAAAAGGGTTACTTTTATGATCTATTTATAAATAATAATAATAATAATAATAATATTATATTATAGTATTATTATTATTTATAAATGCACCAAATAAGTCTCTGTGTTTACGTACAAGTGTAATTCACATAACCCGAGAACCCTTCGCCCCACCGACTTCAATTTCGACACACACGTTCCACACCCCCACAGGGAGCGCAGTGCCCAGTGTCGAGTCCGTCAGATAGCCGGTTGTCCAGAATCAGCACAAAAGCCTCTGCCCGGGCTCTTGACCTGATCACCCCTATATCTCCATATAACTCCATATTTGGGCATGCCTGACAAAGAACTCCATATATGGGCATAAAAGGGACACAGACATAATTACTGGGTGGGGCATGCATTTCACACTTGCTCACCACTCTATAGTAACTTATAATGACAAGATAGGGATACCAGGTTGAAAGCGGTCTATACTGTAAATGACGGTATGCTGACCGATACATAATCTCACCACATCTCTTTCCGTGATGTGCTTTGTGTTTTTCCAGGCGGGAGCACGGGAACGTCACCCACCACCTCCAGCACGGGCACCCCGTCGCCTAGCGGAGCGGCCCACCTGCTGTCGCCGTCCTGCTCGCCGCCCACCTTCCACCTGGCGCCCAACACCTTCAACGTGGGCTGCCGGGAGAGCCAGCTGTGCAACCTGGGCCTGTCCGAGTACCCGGCCTGCGCCCGCAGCAACATGGCGGCGCTGCAGGGCTACGGCGGCCTGGCGGACGGCTCCTACGGACGCCTGGGGCAGCCAGGGGGCGCTCCCGCGCAGCCCTCCGACTCCTTCCTGCCCCAGAGGACGTCGTCGCTGATCGCGGCCGCCGGCATGCAGGTATATTATAGGAAGGGGACGATAGTCGTTTTTTTGTAATCGTTTATCAGTCACAGTGTTGATTTCATCGACTAAACCTATGGTGAAAAATCTGTTTGCCACTCGGCTGGGCACATGCATGTATATAGAAACTGTTTTTGACACGTGCACCTGTCAATCATCATGACGCACATACCCCCCACAGTGAACCCGCCCACTAACTGGCTAAAGGCACAGTCAGAATGGCTCCTTCAAATACCTTTTTTCACTGACGAAAAGTACATTTTGTCAACAAATAAAAACTAGACTTAAATGTTAGGGAGGGACTATTTATTATAGAAGAGATCTAGAGAACTAGAATTTAGTAGAACTAAAAGACAAGTCATTTTGTGATTGGTTCCACTCGGGTGTTGCACTCTGAAAATAGCAGATCTACAAGCTCACAGTGAGCAAGTATTTAAAAGGCTATGAGTGAACTAAATCAACATTTGCTTTATCATGACAAGAAACACTCACAATTATCATATCGTGGAGGTTTTCATTTACAGTGGAATTCCTCCGTAATACACTAGGTATTTACTGAGTGGCAAAAAAACAAACTGTCTGGCCTTGACAGCCAATACATCCAAACAGATTTGATTGCATTAAACGACGTTAAACTCAACTTTGCCACTCGAGTTGCCACTCAATTTATGCATGCGCATACCAACTATGCTGGGTGGAAGTGATAAACCAAAGTGCCATTTTGATTAACGCGGTAACATCGCTAAACGCAATAGTTTGTTTTTGCCACACTAACCGTAACAAGTTAATGTTCATGCGGTCCCGTCCCTTCATGCAGGGCGGAGCCCACGCGTCTCTGAACGGCGGCGGCGGCGGCGGTGGCGGCGGGGCCAAGATGGACGGCTACGGGAGCCAGCTGCACGGCTCCTTCCCCTCGGCCTCCCAGCTGCAGTACGTGATGCAGGCCGGCGCCTCCTCCTCCTCAAACTCCTCCTCCTCCTCCGGCTCCTCCCCGTCCTCGGCGGCGGCCCACATGTTCGGCGGGAGCCACCATGCGCACAGCATGCAGCAGGCGGCGGCGGCCGGCTCCTACAACGCCTTCTCCCTGCACAACCCCTACAACCTGTACGGATACAACTTCCCCGCCGCCTCCCCGCGCCTGGCGGCCAGCCCCGAGAAGCCGCCCCATCACCAGGGGAACCCCTTTGCCGCCGCGGCGGCCGAGCGCCAGTACCTCTCCAACGGCGGCATGGACACGATGCATATGATCGGCGGCGGCGGCGGCAACCCCACCGCCGGCCAGCAGGGCGGCTCCTGTGACGGACGCCAGTACGGCTCCTCCTCTCAGATGTCCATGCACATGGTGTAGGAAAAAAAACCCTCCCTCCCTCCCTTACACCCATCCAAAGACCCCCCGCCCCAACACCACCCAAAGCCCCCCCCCCACCCAGGAGATTCTGACATCATCGTCACCTAGACGCTCGCCTCGCTGTTTCCCCACATTTGGGAAGTCTCGTTAGCCGAGTCTGTCTGTAAATCTACGACGTGGTTTTAAACACGTTAACGCTGTTGAGATGGTGCTTTTTACAGGAAGAGTTTGTACCCCCGAGGAGGTACAAAATGAATCATCTCTTTAAAGAAGGAACATCACCTATTTAATTATCACACGTATAAGGACCTTTGCGTGTTAAATCGTGCAGATTAATTGGGACGACAAGTCTCGGTTCCTTTTGCTGACTCTGAGAGCAAAACCCACAGATGAAGTAAGCTGGGGTTTTAAGGGGGTGCTGCGCTCGCGGCCTCGCGGGGGATCTTTTTTTTTTTTCAGGTGTGAACTCAATCTGGTATGGTGCAATATCAACAACAGCCTTTCTCAATGACTCATCCTTGTATTTTCGGTGGACTCCGTTGAACGCCGGCCAGTCGCCTTCTCTCTGCGATAACAGAATGTTTTGTTGCCTTACAGTATTTTTCTTTCTTGGAACAAGAAACTGGTTTACAGATGAACAAATGACTGATGGTCTCTCTCTCTCTCTCTCTCTCTCTCTCTCTCTCTCTCTCTCTCTCTCTCTCTCTCTCATAAACGGAATGGGAGCTCTGGTACCTATAGGGTCAGTGCTGTGCTGGTCAGTGGATGGACGTGTCAAACAGGGTCAATACAACATTGTGGACAGATTAAGTCAAAGACTTAAAAAAGCCAAGGTGACTGATTAACTGTATGTGTGATACAGGGGCCCGGTCGGCTCTCAAGTTTCCCACGTACACATTGAACGCCTCAGTGTTTAACTTGGCGCGTACAAATGGAGTACTCTATTTGTGCACTCCGAGTTAAAATAGCACCTAGGATTTTACTGTGTGGTGGAAACGGGCCAATTCAGGAAATCACCACACAATCTTATCAATACCTTCTTCCGAGAGACTGAAATGGCTTCAATAATCTTGAGTGGATTACCTTTTTAAGCATATATAAGATGGCGAATGCAAACAAAAAAAGAAAAACTGAAAAAAAAGAAAAACGTAAGCTTTAAAGTTGTTGTGTGAAAAAAGAAGTTATAAAGAAGCAATAGGAAAAAACAGAGTAATTAAAGTATGTTTTGGTGTGTTGTAGATACGTGTATTTAAGTGCCAAGCAATATATCAATTTTACAGGCCGATCTATATTATGAAAACAAATGTGTGAAAAGAACAAAATAAAAAGCAAAAGTATTCTTTTGGAAGGCCTTTCAAAAAAACTGTAAATACAGGTGCCAAGCACACAAAATCTCAATAAACATTTTAATTCATTTACATGGTTTTGAATTTTGTTCTCCTCCATGAGGGCCCTGGCATGCACTAGCATTATTTTGTTTTGCTAAACAAACATACTTATAATCGTCACAAACATTTAATCTCCTGAAATCGACCTAAAATGGGCCAAAAGATGATTGCATTGTACCAACGATGCCTTATCTCATTCAAGCCGGGAAAGCATCCGTCCGTGCTATAGCATTGGCTGTTAAAAAATATAGCAGATGAATACGTTTACGGCGTGTCACTTTGTGTTGCGCTGCAAGCTTGTACATCTGTGCTATTTTTGTAACATTTTGTATGAGAACTACTGATTTAGAAGGAATTTGTACAATCTGCCTCTGTATTTAGACCTGAGGTATTTAGAGCTGAGGTTCGCTTTGAACGAACAGATCTACAAGCTCGTAGTGCGGCACTCATGTAGATCTGCTATTTTTCAAAAGCTAAAGTATAACATAATCCTTAAGACACCAAAAGGGGTTCCCGTCCTGAATGGGTTAAAGCGTTAAAATAAAGACAATCTGACTCCAAAACAAAAGACCTGGCAGTGGAAATGTTGTGAAAACCGCTGAAGTTGATTTGCCAGTCAATCACGGTCACTAAGTAACAACCATGTTCAGGGATGACACCATTACACACACACACACACACACACACACACACACACACACACACACACACACACACACACACACACACTCTGTTCTCTGCATGGGTTTTGTACGATGACGCAACGCACCCATCTGAAAGGAAACTAGAAGGAAAGACCCCGAAGAAGTGAACATTTCTATTTTTTCCCCTCTTTCTCCTTTCTGTTTCTGTTTACAGGAATCAACTGACAGCTGTACTCGGTACTCCATTGAAAATATACGCAGTCCCCGTTTGTTTTTTAAAGGATATGTTCTCTCAAAGTGGGGTCCCGGGACCCCCAGGGGTCCTCGAGCTCGGGTTCCTGCATGGGGTTCCCCCGCAAAACGAGGAACAGCTATTGCCGAAAATGTATATACGTTATTGTCAATGTCCCTGTTTTAAGGGGTCCGACAAATCCCTTGCAGTCATTACAGATGGAGAACGAGAGAGTGAGAGGAAACGCACGGTATTTATGATCATTATACTTTGTGGTTGTGCAAAGCCTCCCCGCCACCCCAATAGCCCCCCCTCCCCCCACCCCACCCCCACCCCCCTCCCCCACCCCCTTGTTAACCGGGCACCGACCCTCGTGAATTGAGGAGGCCAATCAGCATCCATTACACGCATGTCCTCTGAAGTGCACACGGCTTCTTCCACCCCCACCCGCCCCAATCGCTTCCTATCATGTGCTGTGGTTCCAGCCATGAAATATCATATCTGAACCATCATCAGAAAATGAAGGAAGGGGGTCCGGGACCGTGGAGACAGCAGCGGGCCCAGTATTGGAAACACCTGTTTTTCCAAGCATGACTTCAAATAATGAGCCGGGTGATGTACCAAAGAGAGAGAGAGAGGAGGAGGAGGAGGTGGAGACGGAGGGAGAGAGAGGAGAAGCGCATGATTTCATAATTTGGCACAACTCCATCTATCTGGACATTATTTCCAATAATTATTCACGTTATTTGTCTGATATCTCTCCCGCCTTAATTGTTCCACCAGCGTTCAGAATCAACTATACCTCTACCCCCTCCCCTTCCCCTCCCCTCCCCCCAACCCTCCTCTTCACCGCACATGTACCCCGGAGGGAGCGCTGTTAAATTAGGACATGTACGGTGCATGTAAGGAGGAGCAGTGCGTTTCGAGATCCACAGACATAATGTGCAGCAGATCTGTTTTTAGACCGTAAACTATGTCCATCAGCACTTATAAGTGGAAAAGAATGACTTGCGGGTTGAATAACAACCTACCCCGTCTGGCCTTTCATCTCTGCGTCTTTCATTAGTGGGAGAAATATGCAAACGATCCCCATTTTTGATTGATTAATAGGAGTGTATGGCTGGAGCTTGCTCTGTAAAATACTAAACTGGAACCGGGGTGGGTGTATTGGGGTGGGAGAGGGGGGGGGGGGGGGGATTCCAAACAGATCTGACAGGGTATTTTACGAGATTCTCTTGACGGAGTTGAGAGAGTTCTGGTGCCCGCTCTGCCGCTTTGAGGCCATTTTGAGTGACAGTACGCTGACTGGAAGGTATCCCACAATCCTTTGCGCTCAAGCCATTGATCTTTCTCTCTGAAGACATTTGAGGCGTTTTCTTTTTTTTCCTAACTTTTTTTTTGCTGCAGACTTTTCTGCCGCAGGAACTCTCCCCTGTGTTGTTGGAACCCTACTGTACGTGTCTGTCGGGTTGCCCAGGGTTATTGGCCATATGCAAAACTGTGGGGGAAAACATTGCTTTAACCCATTTTGGCCTGACGTTGAAATTAAAAAAATGTCTTCAAAATCCTGACAGTTTTCTGAAAAACCTTTGTTTCTATGGCAGTGGTTCTCAACCTATTTCATATCAAGGAGCCCCAGGATTATGTATGTATTTCTCCGCCGATCCCCACCTGAAAATATGTTGTTCCAGGGACTCTCCCATGAGCAAAGATTTGAGTTATAAATGTTCACAAATTGCGGAAATGGAAATTGCGGAATTTTAGGAAATGGAAATTACGGAAATTGCGGAAATGGAAATTGCGGAAATTGCAAATGTTCACAATATATTCCAAATTTGCACCACATTTTCACGACTTTTCAAAAATAGCAGACCTACAAGCTCGTAGCTTGTAGATCTGCTATTTTTAAACAGAACACTAAAGTATAAAATAACACTTAAAACACCAAAAGGGGTTCCCGCCCAAAATGGGTTAATTGGGGGAATCTGTGACGCCTGTTTTTGATTGGCGGGGGGGGGGGGGGAGTAGGGGGCGTTAGTTTTCGAGCACATCGCCACGCCATGCACGCAGGAACGGATCAAAGATTTCTGGAAAGCGATTGCCCTCCTCTGTTCCTCTCTTCATTCTGCTCAGCCGGCCAATCCTGTTTTTGGGAGTCGTCGTCCCGGATTATAAATCACGGGCAGATGGAGATATAGGGTTTCGCGAGGTGTTACAAGTACGCCTGACACATGTATTGGAGCCTTAAATCAAAGTCCTTCTTCACACAGAGGACTGTCACACAGTGCAGCTTCAAACACCTTTAGCGTGGTATATATTCCGCTTCTCACGTGAACATCTTGAAGCTATCTGGAGACTGATAACATCACAATGGAGATGTCAAGCTTAAAATGGACGGGAGAAAGCTCATGAGTCTCTTGTCAAAGTGTTAGGTTATATATCGGTATATGTTGTCAGACTTGCAAAACTGAGTTCTTGCCAAATTTTGGCACTATGATGAGTATAATAATAAAATGTATTTCCAATAACATACACTTTTTGTCGTAGACTGCATGGCTATTTTCACAATAAAAGAAGAAAGATTTTAGTTTTCGTTAAATTGTTTAAGATTGTTTCTTGTTCCAACCCTATTAAACGTGGTCTTCACGTGGTCTATATTGAAACCCAAAAAACGTGCCCTAACTTCAACCTATAACCCAAGTTCTGAGCCTAACCCAGACTGGAGTACATTCACGCGCACACACACACACACACACACACACACACACACACACACACACACACACACACACACACACACACACACACACACACACACACACACACACACACACACACACACACACACACACACACACACACACACACACACACACACACACACACACACACACACACACACGCAATGAAAGACACGCAAACACATTCTCCCTTCTCTCTGCGTATATATATACCGTGTCTCTCTCTGAAACATGACTGAAACGGCACGCGGGTCAGCAGGAAACTGAAAATGATTTTCTTTTTTTTTCTCCTCAGGAGGAGGTGAGGAGAGAGAGAAAAAAAGGAACCCTGAGATGTGTGCGATAGCGTCACTCCCGGAGGCAGGTGGTTCTGATAAAGAGCCATGGGTCCAGATGGAGACTCCTCTAGGCCTGGAACCTGGGCCGACGTCCCGCGGTGCTGCGGCCTGCTGAGTACAAAGGCGCCCCGCTGAGACGTCCCCTGGCCTTAACCCATTTTGGGCGGGAACACCTTTTGGTGTTGTAGTTATACTTTAGCTATTGAATGATAGCATATCTACAAGCTTGTATAGGTCTGCTATTTTTGAAAAATCGTGAAAATGTGGCCCAAATGTTTGAATATATTCTTTCAGAGTGAACATTTTTAACTCAAAGCTTTGCTTCTGGGGGAGTCCCTGGAACAACATATTTTCAGATGGGGGTCGGCGGCCAATGACATATTTTTGGGGGTCCTTGAAATGAAAATGTTTGAGAAGGAATGACATAAGAAACATGAGGTTTTTCAGAAAACTGTCAGGATTTAGAAGGCATTTGTTAAATGGTCCTCAGGTCTAAACGGGCTAAATGAGAGAGGTCCGGTGTTGGAGCGGTGTGGTGTGACCATTCATGGGCTACTCGCTCGGAGAGCTTTGGGGAATAAGTGTGAGTGACCGACCTCGGGGGGAGACCGTGACCCGGGAAAACGTTTCAAAGACTCTCCAGCCGGGCTTGAAACGGACGCAGCGGAGTGTGGGAATTTCTAACTGGGCAAGAGTGCTAATAACGAGGTCTGTAATGGAGATGCTATACTGCTGCCATGCTATATGCTATATGCACACACAGTGAAAATCCTCAGTGCTTTCATTATTTGATCCCAGAGAGTGTACACAAACGTAACCGAATCCATTTGTTCACTGTTGGTTACACAAATGGATGACTTGAATATTGAGACATATTAATGTATCCATTTCGGCGTAAAGTGGTGTTGAGTGGTGTGTGTGTGTGTGTGTGTGTGTGTGTGTGTGTCAAACCTACATTTTTATCGAATACATTGCTGTTGCATGGTGGGAGCCTTGGCGACATGAAGAGGAAGAGGATGAAGAGGGGGAGGGGGAGGGGTATGTGAATGGTGAGAGGGAGTGGTGGGCAGTCGGGTGGGGTGGTGGAATCACAGACAGATGTGGTTCATCTAACATGGCAGTTGGGATAAGGGTGGGGTAAGGGCATAAACTGGGGGGTATTGAGGGGTGTGTGTGTGTGTGTGTGTGTGTGTGTGTGTGTGTGTGTGTGTGTGTGGTTGGGTGGGGGGTGGTGCGCCCAGATACAGGGAAACAGGTGTTCAGCCCGGAAATGAGGGATGGCGTCTCATTTTCTCTGCAGGTCCTAAGCATCTATCTCTGGGAGGTTCTGAATCTGATGACTGGGTGCAGCCAATACGATCCCAGATCCTCACCTCAACCGTACCTCGCAGTCCGTTTGAATACTGTCATTCATAGAGTACTGGTATACCCATATACTGATAGTATTGTACTGTAGTCTAAGACAGTGGTTCCCAAACTTTTTCATGTCAAGGACCCCCAAATCGAAATGTATTAGCCCGCGGACCCCCATTAGAAAATATATTCCAGAGACCAGTGATTCTCAACCCTTTTAATTTCAAGGACCCCCAGTTTGACATGAATATTAGTCTACAGACCCCCATTTAGGATTAATGGATTAGAAATAATGTTTCTTATGTTGAAACCTGATTTAGCCAGATTTTCACATCACAATGCTTTGCGATGACACTTGCCACATAAAATGTTGTAGTATTTCATGTCCACGTATGAATAGGTATTTATAGAAACACGACATACTTGGTTTACTTAAAATAAACTAAATGTAGTGTACATAAAATGTTGTGTATATGTTGTGTTGGCACACATGCTGTCATTCAAGCTTCATCATATAGGGGGAGCTGTGGAAGAAAGCAACGTGTAACATTCCAGGAAGTGATGTAACAGGTAATCAGGAGGAAGGCTATAAAAGTAGCCAACCAGGAAGTGATCTGGTTTTCTGAGGAATTCAAGACTGTGTTTGATCCTCCAAAAAAGAAAATAATAACACTGGTAAACAACAGCCTAATTTTAATCCAAATCAGACCTTTATATCATTTCACATCGAGCTTGATGAACCATGTGTCCTGAGGACATTCTGGTAAATATTGAATTGAACAACAAAGGAGCAAAGGTAGAGAGCAAAGGGATCTCCTGGAGTCTCCTGACAGAGGTTGGGTGAGTGATTTTCTTTTCATCCAATTTCTTTTGAACATTTGAAAAATGCTTGATGTTTTGTGGATATGCAGAAAATGTTTGAGGAAACTATTAAATAGATATATCTTTATTGTCATTGCAACAAGTACAACGAAATTAAAAGTGCCAACCGATCTAGCACTAGAATGGCTCTGTTGTTTACATAGACCTAGAATGCCTGTGATCATTTAATTATACTTTGTAAATTTTCATGTATCAGAGGCATATAGATACCTTCCATCGTTTCCTTGTAGATATGAATATGTGCGCCATAAATGTGATAAATGCTCCGTTTGTACTCACCCATTAAATAATTCCAAAGACGTGGTGTGAAAAATGGTCCTCTAGTTTTATATCCATGTGAAAGTTCTGGCACAAAACGCGTATTTAGTGAATTATCTCCACTTTTGCAAGAGATGCACACGGACGCCTTTCTCTCCGGGCGAGGGGGGGGCCGGAGTGATAGTTGAACCTTCCTGTTGTTTACCGCAGACGTCATCACCAATTGACCAGGGAAACACAAAAGTTTGCGGTCACACAATTGGCAGGTGGTGTGATTAATTACCCAGCACCTATCGCAAAGCACCTGCCAATTGTGTGACCGCAAACTTTTGTGTTTCCCTGGTCAATGAAAAAGTGGAGATAATTGACTAAATACATGTTTTGTGCCAGAATCTTCACATGGATATGAAACTAAAGGACCATATTTCACTCCACGTATTTGGAATTATTTAATGGGTGAGTACAAACGGAGCATTTATCACATTTAGGCCGCCCACAATTCAATTCAACCAGGAACGGGTGGAAGGGATCTATGCCTGTGATACATGATAATTTACAAAGTTATATGAAATGATCACAGACATTCTAGGTCTACAACCGATCAATGCATCATAAACTACAATATAAAACTATAAAAGCTAATACAACAAAACTTGCATATTTTGCACAGTACACCCTTAACTGCAGCTGTTATTATTGCACAAACCCTGATTGTACTTAACTTAGAACACAGCACAATAAAAACATGCAACGGATCATTTCTTAGCAACATTTAGTGTGGCGACCGCTGGCGACAGGTGGATGAGGGGGGGCGTCAACACGTGTGTGTGTGTGTGTGTGTGTGTGTGTGTGTGTGTGTGTGTGTGTGTGTGTGTGTGTGTGTGTGTGTGTGTGTGTGTGTGTGTGTGTGTGTGTGTGTGTGTGTGTGTGTGTGTGAGTGTGAGTGTGAGTGTGAGTGTGAGTGTGAGTGTGAGTGTGAGTGTGAGTGTGAGTGTGAGTGTGAGTGTGAGTGTGAGTGTGTGTGTGTGTGTGTGAGCCTGAGGTGATTAACCGGATTGGATTTGAGGATAAAAAGTGAAGACAGAAAAGTGAGGATTGGCCAATCCGGAATGTGATGATGTATAATGATAAGAGCGCCCCTCACTTGACACAGGTGTTATTTTTTTAGTTTAGTTTAGTAAAAAAAATATAATAATAATTTCAACTGTTTCAACTTTCGATTGAATACAGGCTTTACAGTATAGAACAGACATAGGCCACTGCTATGAAGCAGGTACATGATCTGTTAGCCATAGTTTGTGGTCCTGATTGTGGCATTGTCTACAATGCCTGTGTCACTATATACGTCACACCGCAGAGACACATGTTGTTCATCATCATCATCATCATCATAATTGTTTTGGATGAATCAGAAATGGCAAACCTCTTCATTGATGCTTAATTGGAAGCCGCATGGAGGTATAGGTCTGAAAACGTTCAGGCTTTGTACAAATAATTATGCTCTCAGAGATGGCAACAGGTGCCTGACCTTCCAAACCAAACGGGGGCAGGCACAAAGTGACGAGTCTTCCTGAGAGTGTGAGTGCACAGGTGGGCGACTCCGGGTTCCCCAGGAAGGGTCATGTCATCTCTGAGAGCATATTCCTTCCAGTTGGCATGCAGGCGAGACAGGATAGCTGACGGCAGAACTGCCGTCAGTGACACACACACACACACACACACACACACACACACACACACGCACACATGCACACACGCACGCGCTGGGCCTCACTTTGTATCTTCGTGTCACTGGCTTCTATTGAAAAGGAATGGTAGTAGTCTGTGCCAGTGTGGGAGCACAGCAAAATGAATGGTAGTAGACTAGTCTGTGCCAGTGTGGGAACACAGCAAAATGAATGGTAGTAGTCTGTGCCAGTGTGGGAGCACAGCAAAATGAATGGTAGTAGTCTGTGCCAGTTTGGGAACACAGCAAAATGAATGGTAGTAGTCTGTGCCAGTGTGGGAGCACAGCAAAATGAATGGTAGTAGTCTGTGCCAGTGTGGGAGCACAGCAAAATTAATGGTAGTAGTCTGTGCCAGTGTGGGAACACAGCAAAATGAATGGTAGTAGTCTGTGCCAGTGTGGGAGCACAGCAAAATTAATGGTAGTAGTCTGTGCCAGTGTGGGAACACAGCACAGCATAAGAATGAGCAATGATCCAACGTGAAAGAGTGACTTAAAACCGAATGACAAACCTGGATGTATCAAACTGTATTTGCGAATAAAGCAGTTTTACTTATCACGACTGCGTAGAACAATAACACAACGACAATTATACTGAAAGTCTGGAAATATTTACAAGTCTGTTCTGTTTATTCTTTTCACGATGGACAATAGTTCACACAATCATCCTTGTTCTATTGTAGCACACTGCACGCATATGGCACTTCAGATGCATTTTATAAGACATGTATAAGAAAAGTAATTGCAAATGCAGTCTGGCCCAGCTCTGCTCTATATAAAATAGGCTACAGTCAACATAATAATGGAGAATAAGAGTCAGACTCGGAACCATAAAAATGAAACACGCAAGTATTCATAAAAAAACAACAATGCTTTTAAGCTTGCATTTTCAATCTCTGTGGAATGGCATGCCTCCCTCTTGCCCTTGACGGGGGCTTCTGACTTGGGCACTGGGAGTTTTTCCATTCGCCACGCTCGTTATTTCCACAGGAAGTTTGTTTAACGGTCAATAGATGGACGACGCGAACGGCCATCACTCAAGCCATTTGAAAATGCGGGCCTTAATACCCCTGGCTAAATATTCTGGAAAATATTCTGTCCCGCCGACACACATGCGTTCTATAAATCACCTTTATAATGCTTGTCACATAAAATGTTACTGCGACTGCGGGCTTAAGAGCGTGTCCGCTGTGTTAATGCTGTCCTGATTTCGGGGACTGCATGCCCCCGCCCTCACACCCCCGACCCCCACATCAATCTATCTATGGTGGCCGTGTATGCCTGCTGGTGCGTGTCTGAATGCAAGTTTGAGAGTGGCAGCTGCGTTCCCTCATGTGGACCTCACCTGCACCGACTGGGCAGAGCAGAAGCCAGGGATGGGCAGCTTTGTGGAATTTTCACGATGACATTTATTTTATTTATTTTTTTAGCGCTTGAATGAGAAGGCCTGGGCTTTGTCCCGCTCATTCGCTCCGATAAAACGGTGTTCTGTTGTGGTCCTGGGATAACGCTATTAAACAACGCTGGGTTAATCTGCGGTAACAGGCCTGTTGAAAGCTGTCTCAGACACCACACACTCACTCACGGACACGGTGCCTCGTCCAAAGAGACCCTGCCCTTAGGTCGCATTGCTACATGCGCCGGGTGCGATAAACAGGAAGCTGGGGGGTCTTCTGTCTCTCTCTCTCTCTCTCTCGCTCTCTCTCTCTTTCTAACAGATGGAATTTGGCATGGATGTGCATGTTGTGCCAGTGACTGAAACCCATGCCTTTCTATCTACGTGGCAAGAAAGAACATGCAACCAATTGCTTTAACCCTGCTAAAGCCCCCCGCTAAAGCCTACAGTTGGAAAACAAAACTTGAATGTATGGATGACGTGGTGCGTGTCTGCACTGTGTGAGGGGATCAGGGTTTACAGTGCTGTATGGCATGCACACACACACACACACGCAAACTCTCTCTCACACACACACACACACACACACACACACACACACACACACACACACACACTCTTCAAGTTGTGGGAAAGGGCGTTGAGAAGCCATAGTTAATGTGCGCGTATTTGTATGTGTGTGTGTGTGTGTGTGTGTGTGCGTGTGAATCTATGACATACTGTAAGATGACAGCATGGATAGTGACCTCCGAACCCAGCTTTAAGATCCCGGCTGTGTGTCCTATATGGAGGCCGGTGAGACACGCTCAAGTGCAGACTTCCCTTCACAGCCGACGGGGCTTTTAAAGGAAACTATAAAGGTTACAACGGGCTTAAGGTCTTCAGGCAACACTTGTCTTCTCAGTATAGACGGCAGGTGGTGAAATGGTAAGAAGGTGAGGGCGGGCGGACAGGTGGATGAGGAGGGGGGGCGGTCAACACGACATGAACCACCGTCATCCACAATGATGACATTTCATATTGCCATTTAACTGGCATATATGCTATAAATATATATTCAGTATAATACATTAGAGAGAGAGATTTGAGTGTGTTAATGCAAGGGTTTTCAAACTGTCTCGTCATGGGCCTGCACATATAGCCTACTGTAGATTTGGATTAGGCATTGGAGACCCATTTCAATATGCAATGTTGATGTAAATTAAATACTGGTGAGTGGTGATATTGAGACGTTGGAAGACACTTCCAGAGGCAATCTGAACCATTGTGCCATTATTATTATGACTATACGTACATACTTTTAAATACAGGCCAGATTGTTGTGTACTTTACAAACTACAATTAGTACAGAATACAGCCGCTAGAATTCTCACCAATACAAACCGCAGAGCACACATAACACCGGTACTGGCTGAACTACACTGGCTCCCTATCAAATCTAGAATCGATTTAAAATCCTTTTAACAACCTATAAAGCACTACATGGCCTAGCCCCAGTTTATATTACAGACTTATTTGTGGCAAAACCAAATCTAAGACCCCTCAGGTCCTCTGATAAAGGCCTACTGAATATTCCGGTGACAAAATTGAAAACCAAGGGGGGCCGGTCCTTTGCAGTGGTTGCTCCCACACTGTGGAACGCCCTACCCCTATCAATTAAAAATGCAGAGTCTGTTGAAGGTTTCAAGTCCAAGTTAAAAACTAATTTATTTAGGTTACATTTTATCTTGTAAACGTTTACTTTTAGTTTGACTATCACTGTTGTCAATTTAGTTTCTGCTCTTACTCTTTGTTGTGTTTGCTCCTTTGTGCCTTTGTGCCTGTTTTAACTTGATTGTTTATATTGTTGTTTTTACTGTACAGCACTTTGTAACTTTGTTTTGAAAAGTGCTCTAAATAAAATGTACTTACTTACTTACTTACTTACTTACTTGTGTTGATTGTAAAGTAAACACATCCATGATACTGAAAAGAGCATTCAAACAGTAAAAAAGACAGGGTTTTCGATGATGAACAGCGACAGAGGTTATTGTCTGTCGCACACATAATTGTTCAATTACCAAGGTGCACATTCTTCTAAAAAACACCTTCTAACTCCTGCCCTAAGTTTTAAAAAAAGGGTTCCCGCACTCAGAAGGGTTAAAACACCAAATGGGGTTCCCGTCCTGAATGGGTTTAAACATTGTTTCGATGGATTACTACTCTTATACCATCATACAATATTGTATAGCCTACAAGAGTAAATTGTTGACCATAAGTCAACTTTGACCATTATTTTTTAAATGCCTGTTTTTTCAAGATTCAATAATTTATTACAATTCCAATGAATGTAAAACATACTTTTTCTTCTCATGTATCGTATTCTTTATTTTTCTTTTAATGACTCAAATGCATTTTTTGTGCTCAAGTAAGCACTTAATTTGAATTGCCTAGTTTTTTGTATGAAACGTGCTGTACAAATAAACTTCCCTTGCCTTGCAACTCAATTGAATTACAATGAAATTAACCTGCTGAGGACCCCCCCCTTAAGGACCCCTGCAGGGGTCCATGAATCCCACTCTGAAAACCACTGTAATGTGTTATTAAAGTTCAAGTTCACATGTCCCAAAAACTCATATAGCTTACTTCTTAACCTCATCGCATGGCAGACACCCCCCCCCCCCCCCCCCACACACACACACGCACACGCACACACACACACACACACACACACACACACACACACACACACACACACATACACGCACACTCCTGCCCTCTCCTATCCAGGCCTAATCCCCCACACCTGCTCCAGTAAGGAATGCCAAGTTAAATTTACAACAGCAAGCAAAGCAATAGGACTGTGCATGTGGAAAGAGGGTTTTAATTGAAGATATAGCTTGCTCTGAAGAGCATGCTTTTCATTAATTTATTTGTTTATTTTGGTCAGCTGAGGCCTTTACTGTTTTTAGCTTTTTAATCATGTCAGGCTAGTCATTCAATTCATTTGATGCCAGTTTTTTCAGCAACAATCTTAAATGATCAGTCATAGCCTAAAATTAGGCTACAGTATGCACAACATAAAATGTGTAATTTGAACTCTGCTGCCTGCAATATAACATCAATAAAATATTTTATTACTAAAACAATAACTTTTATGCTGGTATGGGTGAGGTTTAAATAAACAATAAATAAATAATAATAAATTATTCAAATGATTTTACATTCCAGTGACATCATTTACAATCTCTGAATCAGCATAGCCTACATATGTGTGTCAACATATAGCTCTAGGACAAGCAGTGTTCTCTCATCTTTGATTTTATAAGTTTGACCAGGGAGGACAAGCGATATACAACGTCAATGCGTAGCTACTGCAGCATGTGTTTTTAGCTGGCAACGAGCAAATTAGCTTGAAATAATTAACACCTGTTAAGGATCTTGCGCACCGAAGTGGCCACGCAGCATAGCCACGCAGTCGTTTTTTGTTTTGTTCTGTCCCACTCGTATAATGCTTCATCATGACGTAGCCTAGACTTATTAGCATATTGATATTAATTCTGACCATAACATGAACTACCGTACATATCCTAAAGTCAGAATATATAGTAGCGACTGTCGAAGACGAGGAAGGAATGACACAACTTCACACTACGAGCGTCATGTGAACCTGCATGCATGGCTACAAGTCCACATTAATATGAAGCAGCATTATGGTATGATTAATTTGATTTAACGTCCTGTCATTGCAAAGGGTGCGTGTGTGTGTGTGTGTGTGTGTGTGTGTGTGTGTGTGTGCAGAATGTGTGGCGGTAGAGAGGGGGTACATTCTTTCACGTGTGTAGGATTTATGCTAACTATTTATAGTACAAATTACAAAGTAGTTGAACCTAAACCTCAGCAAAGTGACTTAATTGCTACCAATAAGGTAAACGTTGTTCAGCCTACTCTAGACTAGGCTAGACCTATAGGCTACTGATTCTGATAATTCCGACAATTCCTCATATTTTCATACATGAGCAACAGAGCTTATCAAAATGTTATGGTAGGTAGCACTAGCTATAGCTAATAATGGAAGACACAACCTTTTATGTACTGTATCGGTAAGTAAACACTGCTATTTAAAAGGTTATAGCCTTATAGGCCTATGTTGATGAGAGAAGTAGCAGGCTATAAATATTAGCCTACAATATTCTATGATGTCCCTGCATGCAGGGGTCATTTCCATCTTGGCTTGTTGTCTACTTTCCAGCCCATAGAGCCCCATTGTGAACCCGGACATGTTGAGTACACCAAGGGTTTATGTTAGAAATGTTGAGTATGGGTCCCTAGCATGTAGAAACTGCCGGATACTAACTTGCATATGTTGAGCAATTTTCACAATTGGCATAATATGTGACCATAGCATTAACAACCTATAGAAGGCAAAATATTCAACATTAAACATTGGTGTACTCAACATGTCCGGGTTCACATTCTGGCAAGTGGACTATGTGGTGGACTATGTGGTGGTAATTATATTTGTCATGCAAAATGAGTGGATAATAATATTACCAGAAACGACAGGAAAGCGATAGCCCTGAATGACTATAACAGGTTAGGTCTGTAACTCTGAGAGTGTACAAATGGAACCACATGGACCCTTACAGGTCTGTATTACTCTTGAGTGTTCAAATGGACATTTTTTGAAAATCATGTACAAATCTGTTCGCCTATGACACGGACACCATGCAGGATTAAAGTGATGGAGGGATTGTGACATAAAAAGTTTTTGTAATTTACAAATTCTTCTTAATTTTTGAGTGGTGCAACCACTCCCTTACGGAGCTATGTGTGTGGGTGGCACGTATTAACTGTATATATGATGATTTCGGGTGTGCCATTACAGTACAGTACAGTAGAGGGACCGCCGCACGGTAACTCTGTAATTTCTTAACCGTTTCGGACACGGGGCGGCACACCGGAACCTAAAAAAAAAGAAATCACACCCAGGGTGCGTCCCGGGACCCTGGGTGTGATTTCTTTTTTTTAGGTTTTCTGAGCTCAATTGCACCCAAAAAAAAACTGAACTTTTAACATTCAGTAGATTTTCTGTGGTCTGGGGTTTTCTGGCTCAAACAAGTGCTCTGATTTTCCTGCTTGTTTGTGATGTCACAGCCTGCAAATCCGATATGTCAATGGGATTTGCCAGCAGATGTGACTGTTTTCACTGTTTTGCCTGTTTATCATTGCAGCCCAAAAGGCTTCCAGACCACAGAAAATCCACTGAATGTTCAAAGTTCAGGTTTTTTGGGTGTAATTAAGGTCATAAAACCTAAAAGAAAAAATAAAAATAAATGAAAATTAATGTCATGAAACCCTTAAACATCACAGTTGTTATACAACATTCCATTTAAATCTTAAAATATGTGCTATAGAAGGAAGCACCGTTGAATCCACATCAAACAAGCTCTTAATGTGTGTCCATGCAGAATACAGTGGTCCATTGAACTACACGAAGAGATACTGCAAGAACTGCTGCTGCGATGGTCAACTTTCAACAGGACCAGCCATAATAAGGTAATAAAAACTACAACCCAGTCTCATGGTTCCAAAACTTTTCCATGTCAATTAGGACCCCCAAATTGACACTAATCAGCCCTGCAGACCCCCATTTTTATATTGTAAAAAAAAAAAGTTAATTTAACTCTGGGAGTGTACAAATGGAACCAAATGGACCCGTTGGGCTCTGTTTGGTTTCATTTGTACATTCAGAGTTACAGACCCATAAGGGTCCATTTGGTTCCAAACTATCATTGGGAACCACTGCCTTATAGTACGGAAAATGCTCCTATTTAGACTCCTAGCAGATAGTCAGAGACTGCCCCTGTCTTCAAAAGAAATGAGTGTCTATTCTTTAGCAGATCTCAGCATATCAATACCCCCGGGATTTATTGTCCACACACGTGGCACAATATTTTTAACTTGAATTTTAACTTGAAAACTCTGCTGATTTCTGATCGTCTGCATCTTTGTTAAATTGACGCACACCTGTACACACACTCCTCTCTCTCTCTCTGTCGCTCTAATTAATTAGTCTCATGTCGCGCAGCTGCGTCTACTGTAGATCCTGCCGGGAGCTGCCTATGCCATAGAAAGCATAGGTGGACCCTAGGCTAAGGTTTATGTAAACGATGGGGGCCTACATGTATGTTATATAAGCCGATCACAAATGCATCATACACATTTTAATAACATCAGTGTATAGGTATGCATTATGCTAGTATTTCAACCTGCAGGTTGTAACCGGTTTTATTTTGCGGCTGGGCCAAGGGCAGCCATGTTTGTCTGCATTGACATACTTCCAGTATAGGAAACTAATAGGAAACTAATAAGATAGTTCTGTATACGCACAACACTACACAATTCAGACTACAGTTAGTTTTTGTTCAGCCGAGACAACCTCCTCTCTGTGTTATAATGGAAGTCCCGCTAGAGAAACGGCCTAGATTTGATTGAGGCGAGGTCTCCAAATTGAGACCTCATGCTCGGCCTAGTCCCAGGCAACAGGTTGTGCGTTTTTGGGCTAGTGTCCCGTTCCAGGCCAGAGCAGCTCTGCTGTGCCTGCCGGGGGACCTAATCCACTTAAAGCCAAATTACAAGACTATTACTGTGATCGCCCTCCCGAACATGACAATGGAGCCAGTCGCTGAGGGCCAGAGATAGACAAGCCTGCAGCTCCTCTTCTCTTCTCTTCTCTTCTCTTCTCTTCTCTTCTCTTCTCTTCTCTTCTGGCGAGCCTATGGTCTCCCCACCTCTTGAGAAATCGTGTGTTGCAGTTATCTCGATTGCTGGCAGCGGCGCTGAATGATCTAATTAGTGTTTTGACATGAGAGAGAGGAAAGGCGTTGACTGACGGCTTCCCAGCCTGGCGTGCAAGTTCACAGGAGGGCTCTAGACACCAAACGCTCCCGACCTTCTGACATTTTAGTAATTTTTCAATCTGAAGGTGGCTCTTGTAATCTTGCTTGGCTCTGGTGGCCTTTCTGAACCAAAGTAATTAGTAGTAACTTTTATTTATTTATTGATGTTTGTCTGTGCTTATTGGTATTAGCATTACCAGAGTGTCGTGTGTGTGTGTGTGTGTGTGTGTGTGTGTGTGTGTGTGTGTGGTGTGTGCGCCCGTGTGCGTGTGCGTGAGAGAGATTGAGAGGTTGAGAGAGAGTGACACAGAGAGAGAGAGGGTGCACAACTGCACATGCGTGTAATCATCCATATGGCGGACACACGCGTACAGAGTCACTGGCATTTCCCAGCATCACACGGAGCATGTTGCTTTAATTACACAGGAAGTGGAGGCCTGTGACAGTCTTCCTGGTTATTTATGACGTGTGGCGGTCATATCTCCATCCAAGAGGACCGAGGCTGGACGGGGAAACCCCTGGCTTCCACAGTTTGTTGCATATGTATTCGGAGCCATAATTCTTGTTAGCATTTATGTTCCGCAGCCAAATACTGTCAGCGAGGCAATTAGTCAGGAATTTTAACCACTTGTGTGTGTGCGGAGGAGTTGTTTTGTTACAGTAAGCACTCACCGTCAAAAATGAATGACAAGCGAGGCGATGCATGGAGGATATAGCGTGCTGTGCAATATATTGAGCGTTGTTAATTCAATTCAAGTTTATTTTCTTCTCAGCAGGTATTCTGGGATGCTGTGTTTTTTTAATATGCGTAGTTTTTCGATACGCACGACGCACACTGCTTTAACAGAGTTTACTTCCGGAGATAGATGGGAAGAGGTTATAGTGTGAACTTAAACGGATGTGAAAATCCCCGTAATGTCTTACTAAGGTGCTCTTATTGGTTCCCGGGCAGTCGTCGTCGTCGCCGCAATGTCCCGCCCCTTTCGCCGGCGGCCCTATTACTGTCTGTCTGCTACACACTATAGGGAAGGTACCGCCCATATTGGTCTCTTGAAATTGAAAAAAACAACCCTGCCTGTTTCTTTCACTGTGCGGTCTGGGTAATGGCTTGGCTTCCATACGAGACCCTGCACTCCAGCGTGTATACTTACAGTTAAGTGGAGTAGGGATTTGTGTAGCCGCGGACAAGGTAAACGCTAACTAAACCATGTCCCTGGTGTCCTTGCAAAGACATTGCATCAGTCATTTTAAGATTAGGCTGCACTTTATTTTCTGTTTATGGATATGTGTGTCTCGTTGGGACACCGCTGAAGAAACAATGCCAGGATTTCTTTTAATGTCCCTTTTTTAATATCCTGCAGAAATGCAATGCCCTACTTTTGACATGAATATAATAGTTCCAATCTGAAAGCTTAAGTGCCTAAGAATTTACAATCCATTCCAATCCAGCAGATCTACAAGCTCATAGCGCGCCACCGAGTGGCGCGCTACGAGCTTGTAGGTCTGCTAGTTTTGAAAAATCGAAGGACCACTGACATAGAAACATAGCTTTTTCAGAAAACTGTCTCAGGTCTGATCTGAACTGTCTCAAATCTGATCTCAGGTCAGAATGGGTTAAAAAGAAAGGCTTCCCATTCTGCCAATTGTGTGATCTCCCAGTCCTCTAGTTGTCATCGCTACAAATTATGGCAAAGTGCTTTGGGGAGGAGAACGGTTCAGTTCAGCTTCAGGCCTTCCCATTATCATTCAGTGTGTGTGTGTGTCCATCCTCGGCCATATGTTTGAACTCCTATAGATACGTTATTTTTGGCAACGGATCACGTCGTGCGATGGACAATAAATCCAGCTTTAGTTTAGTCACTCTGCACTACAGAGCGTCGACTACTACATAATGGCCCGGTAGAAAATCGAAAACATTCTAAAATGTCAAAGATGTGACTGCGTCAGTGGGAAAAGATTAACCAAGTTTTCTCAGTGTCTGTTTGGAGATACGAGGGATTTAAAAGGTCACCGATGAAACCGATTGCCTCTGTGGCCTTGCATTTAATTTAACCGTCACTTTCAGTGGTGGACAGAAACTACAGTAAGAACACTTAAAGGGACACTTGTTAATGACGTTTAGAAGATTTAGAACACTAACCTGGGGTCTTTATGTGTGTAATATGTGGTTTTAGATATTTTAGATTTTAGCAGACTGTGTCCATGATGTCACAGACACTGGGCTCACTTCCTTCCTGGACTAGGCCTACATGTTGTCTCAATAAGACAGACCTCCCCCTATCCACAAGGAGTAGTAGCAGTGCATGCACCAAAGCATTATGGGAATTGTAGTCCAGGGAGGAAGTGAGCCCAGTGTGTCCATGACATCATGGACACTGCTGTATTTTTACTTTATACTTGAGTATTTTCAATTTCCAATAATTTTACTTCTACTCCACCACATCTCGGATCCAAATGTTGTACTTTTAGTAAATTTTGAATTCTGGACTTTTACTTGTAACAGAGTATTTCTTACATTGCAACATTAAAACACAAACATTCCAGGTGACTAAAATGTGACAAACTATTGAAGAAGACTGACTAAAACTAAAAATCAAAATTTGTTGTGAAAATCAACACTGTCGTATACTATACACGGGAAACGGAATCGAATTGACATTTTCATTTTCAGCAGCCCCCCCCCCCCCCCCCCCTGGTGGCGACAAGGTGGTTGCATGGTGAAAAACGGATCTACAAGATGAGCTTGTAGATCAGCTATTTTCAGCAAGTGTAGAATCAGTCATTAGGACGGCATCAAGGCCCGCCAAAACACATTTTAGTCATTTTAGACATTTTAGATTTTAGACTAAAATCACATGATACTTAGTCGACTAACACTAAAGCATTCCAGGTGACTAAAATGTGACTGAAACTAAATGAAAACTATCCAAGAGACTATGACTAAAACAAAAATAGAACTTAGCTGCCAAAAACAACACTGCTTGGTGGCGACGAGGTACCAACAGAAGCTAACATCCTTAGCAGGAATCCTGATACCTTCCCTCTGGCAGTAAATATCTCATCTTCCACTTATAGGTTAAAGTTAATGCAACAGTTTTGGAACATTGAGACATGCACGCTCGGATGGTTGGAGTGGCCGCGGCGGTGTCATTTCATACTTCTTTTTATTTCTCTCTCTCTGGCGAGAGACTCGCCATGCTTTGCTAGTATGGGTTACACTGCAGGCACGCCTGGGACATATCTGGTTACGTGTGTGTGTGCGTGCGTGTGTGTGATATGGTCTGATTGTATGTGCATGTTGTGTATTAGACGTGTGTGCATGTGTGATTCATCAAATAATGACATGCAGAGGGTGTAAAAATGGATCAGACATTTGGGTTACTGTGTGTGTGTGTGTGTGTGTGTGTGTGTGTGTGTGTGTGTGTGT
Source organism: Protomyctophum bolini (assembly GCF_963924005.1). NCBI lineage: Eukaryota > Metazoa > Chordata > Actinopteri > Myctophiformes > Myctophidae > Protomyctophum > Protomyctophum bolini. The sequence goes on along the minus strand of NC_137877.1, from coordinate 14,082,900 downwards.
GTGTGTGTGTGTGTGTGTGTGTGTGTGTGTGTGTGTGTGTGTGTGTGTGTGTGTGTGTGTGTGTGTGTGTGTGTGTGTGTGTGTGTGTGTGTGTGTGTGTGTGTGTGTGTGTGTGTGTGTGTGTGTGTGTGTGTGTGTGTGTGTGTGTGTGTGTGCGTGCATCCAGAGTGTTTGTTGAGTGGAAAATGTTCCCTAAAGCCTCTCTGCTCACCTTTCGCAGTGGCAACATTTAGCACAGTGCTGCCCCCCTGCACCCCTCTGCCACTCACCACCCTTTGCCTCACTCTCTCACAGTCAATCTCACTCTCCCTACGGCCCACATTTCCATATTAAGGTTTCACAACCTGTTGTAGGAGCGACCAAAGGATGGGTGTTTTTTTTGCCCTTCAACAGATGGTCAGACAGGGTATGGATGGAATGAGGTGGAAGGTGCGTGTGTGTGTGTGTGTGTGTGTCCTGGGTCTGCCCCCCACCCTCGGGCTGGCTGAATGTGACAAAATGCAAAGTGGAATTTGCCCCCCCCTAGCTCTGCTGGACAACCCCCGCCCCCCCATCCTAACCCCCGCTCACTCTGTTCCAGAATTGGCCCAACAGAAAGAGCGATGCGAGAGGCGCGATGGCATGTCCTTCGCGGTCCGGGCGAGTTTGGGTGACAGCTGCGATGTTTATAGGCCAGCTTCGATGACAGTCCGGAGGACTCAGCTCGGCTCTTTTCAGACAGGAATTAGGTTTGTCATCAGATTCTAAAATCCATCTGATTTATGACGTTTTCCACTCCTGTTTAAAAGCCCCCCCCCCATCTCCCCTTTGACCCCCGCATCTCCCCTTTGGGGGGGGTGCAAGTGGGTGGTTTTGGAAGAGGGGGTGACTTTCGGTTGTTTGTTTACCTATGTCTGACTTTCACCACAGCGGACTGATCAATTGCTCGATCAGTGTCTCCCGCTGTGCACCGTGAAGACGGCCTGGCATTCTGACAAGCGTGGTGTTGATTCCTTTGTTTGTTTCTTCATGTTTTTCTCTGAAGACTGCAGGGCTGCCATACGTTTGTTAGACATACTAACACTCCGGCAGGCATTAGACCGACAACACCGTCACTCCCGAGTCCCGATATGCGCGGCCGGTTAACACTAACCGGTGGCAGGTTATAACTAACCCGTGGCCCCCGACATGCGTGGCAGGTTTCAACTAACCAGTGGCTTCCTGTGAGGTTAGCTTTAGCCAGGGTTAGGTTTTGGGTAGGGTGCCAGACTCATGACTGTAGCACTGTTTGTACGTCGGACCAAACACATGCACCATGAAGACATTTTAAATGTTTTTTTTTGTGGCTTTTGCCTTTTTGTTTTATTTTATGGAGGGACAGACAGTAGGCTGAGAGAGATGGGGGGGGCCCAGGCCCCATGAAGACATTTTGTTTTCCAACTTGATCAGACCATCCGTCTGGACTTAGAAACAGCGTCTTCACAACACTCTTTAGTGACTGTATGGTAATCAAGGTCGCTTATCCGTCACAGAGCTTTGATTGATGTCCATGGAGTTCCAACCGAAATGGAATAGTTGGCACATCATTGTGAACCTACAACACATCCAAGCTTGAGGCAAACTGTGACATGATTTGTCTTTTTTGTTTGAGATTTCATGCAAGGATATTTACTTGCCATCATATCAGTCTTTTTTATTTTTTTAATTAGTCAATGTATCTGCTTTGTTTCTGGAGTTATTGGAAATTAATTGAGTGCTTTTGGGCATGAAGGAAATGAGGGAAAACTTCATTTGAAATGGAAAAATGTTAACTCCCCATGTAGCCGTGGTTCTGTTCAGTGTTACGCGTCAACAGTGTACGCCAACATTTCTACATTCATGTTGCTCTTGAGCACTGTCTAGGGCAGTGGGGACCACCAGTGGTCCTTGAGGGGGTTTCATGTGGTCCCCAGTGTGTGTGTGTGTGTGTGTGTGTGTGTGTGTTTTCCAGGGATTGTCTCAGGATAAAGTTCCCCTTTTCACCGGCCCCTGATCTCGCTGATCCCTCCCAAGGCATTCAATTAATTGGCATAATAATTCGAACGAACACACCCTGTCCCCAAGAACCCTGCTCTGACAAGCAGCACAACCGATTTAGACATCGCACACAAAGCAACGTCTCACTTCACCGCTGAAATTATAGGGAGATAGCAGCATCCCGCCTGCCGTCCAATTAATGAAGAGATTAAATGGGAACCATGGCGTTAATAGGAGAACGTCAGCGACACTGCAGGCAAGAGGGCACACCGCTATGTTGGAAGGCTTCTTTACGAGAGGCAGTCGGGCAGGGCTCCAGGAGGGAGGGTATATTTGAAAATAACCCTGTTGGGTAAGCTTGAACTCAAACTTACTTGGTTTCATGAAGCAGAAATAAAGCTGGGACGTTGCCGAGATCAAAACCTCCTGTGTCCGAGCACATAAACCACTGATTGGTTTCACAACATATTTTGTTGAGCATGAAGTGCGGACCCAATCTGTTAAACAACACAATATTCCCCACGTTGCTCTTTGTGCGCGACCCTGTCAAAACATTTAGGATCCGCTTCACATACTGTACCTGCCGTGACGTGTGCACTGACTGCGGCTTCAGAAACGCTATTCGGTTGAAAGTCTTTAGTCTTTATGAAGCGGAGTCAAAGCAAAGTCAAATTTCTAGACCAGCATTCTTCACCCAGTGCGTTGTTGGGACCTACAAGTCAGACAGAGACTAACTTTACTTCATTAAGACTCTTCAGCTCAGGATTGACCATTACCATTTGTGAAAGCAGGGAATCATATCTTCAAATTGACATACTGTATTGGTTGTTCAGTTTGACCCACCAGTTTTGGAGATATGGCTTATAGAGAAATGTCTTGCAGACAACAGCGAATTGAGAAAACAGGCTTGAAAGATTAACTTCTGTGGACTCCAACATTACACCTAGCTACATGTTATACATTTATTTCATATTTACATGTCAGCTCTGATATTTATTTCAGACATGCTCTAGTATGTGAAGAGTCTTGTTGTGCTATGAACTCATTTTGAATAAAATAAAATAGAAATATGTTTTTCTCCTCTCCTGAACAGTCTCTGTATCAAAAAGAGTCGCATTTATTGCAAAGCTATATTGCAATATAGTTAGTTTGGCGGTGTGGCTCTGCTCATGTGATATTCCAGCTAGATTACCAGTGCAACAAGACACAGAATCTGATATGAACAACAACCTACCAGAGCAGAGCACAAGATAAAGACATTACATGACACTATAACTTCAATTGTATGCCATACAGTATACTGTACCACATAGATTAATGATATGATCAGCTAGCATGTAGAGTGAACGCAGAATATCCATCCATCCATCTTCAACCGCTTATCCGTAGTCGGGTCGCGGGGGCAACGGCTCCACCAGATAGCTCCAGACTTCCCTCTCCAGAGCAACATTAGTAACTTCCTCCTGGGGGATCCCGAGGCGTTCCAAGGCCATGCAGTGATTCGATGTAATCCCTCCATCTCATCCTTGGTCTGCCCCGGGGTCTCCTCCCAGTGGGTCGTGCATCGAGGACCTCTCTAGGGAGACGCTTGAGAGGCATCCTAACTAGATGCCCGAACCACCTAAGCTAACACCTTTCCAGGCGAAGAAGCAAAGAACACAGAATAGAGATTGCTTAAAAAAACCGCCTGATGTACTGTGGGCATGTGTGTGTTATAGCTTGAAGCAAATGAGAAACAGACAGACTGATTAGTGGGAGTAGATATTATTATTATTATTATTATTAACGAATGAATGGGGGTTGGGGTCCGGGGAGAGATAATTAGAAGTAGCCTCCTGCATTCAATGTCGTAATGAACTATCGCTGCGCTGGATTAGAGGAATTCAATATTGTCTTCATAATCCTATCATTAATATAATGGTCCCTGGTTTCATGGTCTGTGTGGCATTTGGATCCCTGCGTGAAAACAGTTTGACTGTACAGTATGTTGTTGCTGTCGATGATTCACTCTGTAGACAAGAAATTGATGTAGACAGTGATGATACAATCCAAAAGACCATGCAGTATTTTTTATGTTTTCAACCCTGGCTGGGTCCATAATATTGAGTCAATTCAGCATCACTCTCCCAGAATCAAGGTCAATGAAATATTCTGCAACTCTTGGCAATGTGGACATCATCCTGAGACAGTAGCAGGAGTGGTGGGGGGAGACTGGAATAACAGGTCCAAAACCAAGCAGCATTGTGATTACTATAGTAATCATGCCAACTCTTTTAAGTAGAAAACGGTAAAACACTATCGAAGAAACAGAGAATGTCTCACATGTTGGAGAGGAGAACCAAGGTCAACCTCTTGGGACAGATATGTATATATCTTTTATGTTTTTTTCCTTTTCCCTACTGACATCAATAAAACTTCATGCGGCATGGGAACGCTATCGTCCTTCGTGGTATTTCAAACGGGAAATCAAGCTGGGCGGCATTTCCTCACATCTTAAAAAAATGACACTCCGTTATGTGACACTGACCCTCTCCTTATCATGGGAATTTATAAGCACCGCTCTGCGCCAGGTGCACCAATCGGGGAATGTCTGTATTTGTGCACACGCACACACAAGCACACAGCCAGATTTATGCATGGGCTTGAGCCCAGGGCTCCCGTCTCATTTCTTTTTGGAAAGTATAACCTACTGGATGATCTGCATCTGATGTACATACATGAAGTCACATGCAGTACAGTGCTGGCATGTGTGAAGACATGAACATAAAATTCACATGAACAAACATTCGTTTTTTTGTTGCGTGTATAAATTGGGTCTATGTCCATGTACAAAATCAAATTTGCCTGTAATCATGACACATAGATCTTGGAACACATGCCATAAACAAATACGCACACATGCTCACACACTCACACAGGCACAAGTTTGTATTACTATACATTTGAGGACATCAACATTTTAGGACGGGAAAATGGCATTTTAGACCATGCTTTTTGCCATTTCTAACCCTACCCTAAGTTCTATTATTCCATGAGGTATAGTTAACTGTGCACGGGTGTCATGCACTTAAATTAGCTGATCTACAAGCTCACTATACTAACCCTAACCCTGACCTGCATCTTCCTACTTTCCTAGAAAAAAGGAGGCACACACACTAGGGCTGCACAATATATCGTTATCGTATCGATATCGAGATATCTGCCATATATATCGTGATATGAATTTTTGTCCATATCGTGCAGCCCTAACACACACACACACACACACACACACACACACACACACACACACACACACACACACACACACACACACACACACACACACACACACACACACACACACACACACACACACACACACACACAGAGAGAGAGAGAGCAGTGGTTCCTGCTCCCTGTGCAGCAGGCAGGTTCATTGTTGTGCCCAGTCAGACCTCCTGGTTCTCCCAGCTCTGTCCTTCGGCTGTTAACTTGGAGTATTTCACAAGCTGTAAATTCAGAACAGATATATAAATCACAGAGGGCACAGTGGGCTCAAGGGGGGGCCCGTAAGGGGATATGCAGACTTTCGCCCAGGGGTCACTGGTGCTATTCCAAACCCAGCCGGACCATTGGAACAGCAATGGGAAGCTGAAGTATTGGGGGTGGGGTAGGGGGGGGGGGGGGGGGGGTTGAGGGGGTGGGGTGACCTTCTTGTGCAGCTGAGCTAGAAGTGGGGGGGAATGTGGGGTGGGGTGGGGGGTAGAATCTGTTGAACAATAAGCCTTAAGGGTCAAGAGTGGGCAAGTGCTGAAGTTAACCACATTAACACTATCCCTATACTTTGGGCATGTTTTCAAACTTTTTAAAAACGTTAAAAAAATTCTAACTGTAACACCGGCAGTTTGTGGTTATGCTGGTTTTATGATGTATAACTTATGGTTACACTGGTTTTTATATTGTTATGTATGGTTATAGGCTACTGGTTTACTGTAATAGCTGATGCCTAATGTTCCTGTAACTTTGGTTTTTATAGAGCATCGCAGTCCTATACCCCTTTCATGACGACGATAATTTTTCCATAGACGTTTCAAAAAGTATTTATTTATAAAGACCTTTTAAGCCTAGGACAAAGCCAGCTCTTGTTGTGACAAATCATGACAAGAAACGCAACGATTTGGGTTGATCAAATAATTAGAAAGTGTTGTACCCTGCCCTTTTTTTCTTCTCTCTAATTATTTAAATTTGAAATATTCTTGTCATGATTTTTCACAACAAGAGTTGGCTTTGTCCGAGGCTTAAAAGGTCTTTAAATAAATACTTTTTGAAACGTCTATGAGGGAAAATGAATGTGGAATTCCCTTTCGGGCCACTTGTCGGTGGTGGGGGCTACGACGCTCAATAACGCAACAGAGTTATCTGAATGAACACACTATAAGTCACTATCCGATTCATTGTTTGATTGTGAGTGACCATTTATAAATGTTTCACTTCAAAGAAAGGTGTTCCGAGCCGTTTGAAATGTAAGGTCACATTGTAGCGCCATCTGTGCACATCATGCACACGCTGCTGCTGTCTGGATCACATTTCGACCTTGACTTTGGGCATGTTAGTCGCGGCCACATGTATACAGTACATGCGACTGACTGGCCCTACATATGGCCCTACCTAGTGTGTACATTAGTGGTTTTAAAGCCTTTTTACATCAAGGCCCATTATTGTCTCCACCAGGCCGAATGCATGGAGAGAGAGTATGTTTTGCCGTCAGTCCGTCTTTGTACAGCTAATCTTCGGCACCGTTAACCCGGTCGATGCCATATTTTGCACACACACTACCGGGATGCCAACATGAACCTCTCCCCCAAATCTTCCATAACGGACTGTTATAGCACCACCAGGAGGCCGACTTTTGTAAAACATTTTTTTTTATATATTACTCCTCCAGATTCTGTCCAAAAGTCCCGCAAATCATTACACACCATCTCTAATAGTCATGTGTTCAAGACGGATCTGTCCAATATTTCATATTCCATCCTGATTGGCTAACATTGGCTTTCAAAGTATGCAGGATTGGCCCGTTTTGAACAAAAAGCCTCAAATCATGAACGCAGCGTGCAATTTAAGTGAAATCTTCCACAGACTTTCCTACTAGGCTGAGGAATATATCCCACCCTTTTCACATTGGTCTGTTATAGTGCCACAGACAGGTGGATTTTTGCAAAACACATTTTTGGAACAAAATGCCTCAAATCATCCAATTGCCATCCAAGGTGTAAGAAGAAATGGCCTTTTTCACATTTCACATAAGAGACAACAGGCAAACATTGATTGTACTATATTCTCTAATTGTGCAGACTTCTTGTAAATTAAGTAATGCAGTTGTTTAACAACAATTTAACTCTTGGGTTTTTCGCTCTCAAGAGGTCCATTTAGTTACCAACTCTCCATCATTGAGCTGTGGGACCACCTGGAACCCCCTCAAGGACCGCTGGTGGTCCTCAGACCACTGGTTGAAAACCATTGGTGTACATGACATGACTAGCCCTATAGAGCGTCGCAGTCTTGTTAATCAGAACATGTTCAATAAACAATATACGCACTTTGAATGATGTTGCATAATCTTGCACCTTGAATAACCTGCACCTCCTTGAATAATGTCCTGCACCTTGTGTGTATATATAATGCACAGTACACAGCGGCTGCACACCTTAGCTCAGATCGGTGAACCAATATTATCCAGCGCAAGCTCCATGCGCTACCCGCCCCTCTATTCCAGAAAGCACGCTGGCTGGTGCCAGGCTACACTAGTACCGGCCACTCTACCCCTGAGCCACTGCCGCCCGTACGGCTGTACAGCCTGTAAATAAGCGAAAGAGAAACCCGACGGATGCGCCGTTTGTGAAACAAACTTCTAAAATCTAAATGATCTGAAACCTTTTTCTTGTACTGTTTGTGGTAAAAGTTGTTTCTGATTCTGATAGTTGATTCTGATGAAGTTGATTCTGACTCTTTGGGAACTTGTGTGTTTAAATAAGGCTGAAGAAGAGGCCTGTGACACAGACTGACTTGAAACACTCTCTCCTCTGACATGTTCCCACCAGCTTCCCCCCCGCCTCTCTCTCTCTCTCTCTCTCTCTCTCTCTCTCTCTCTCTCTCTCTCTCTCTCACTGATCCATCATGAGATGACAGCGTGTCTGTAGCTGAATATCTGCGCCACAAATAGCCCAGGCCAGACGAACCTCACTTCTTTCTTTCTTTCTTTCTTTCTTTCTTTCTTTCTTTCTTTCCCTTTTGAAAGGCCTCGGGCCATGGTGGCTTGCTATGTCAGCCATGTGCTGGACGAGAGCCACCCATCACCAGTGGTGTGAGCGAGCGAGCGACCCCCAGTTCCTGCCCTCACCGACCCGTCTGCCCCCGACCTCCCACGCCATGCCAAGCTTATTTTAACTCTTGTAACCTCCCCTCCCCCCCTCCTCTCTCTCTCTCTCTGGTCTGCTGGTTTCTCACTATGTCTATCAGTCGTGCCACTGCTGTATCTTATCTTAGTCTATATTTCTCTGAATCTTTCTCTAAATGTCTGTCTGTCTGTCTGTCTGTCTGTCTGTCTGTCTGTCTGTCTGTCTGTCTGTCTGTCTGTCTGTCTGTCTGTCTGTCCTCTCTCTCTCTCTCTGTCTGTCTCTCCCCCCTCTCTCTCTCTCTCTGTCTGTCTCTCCCCCTCTCTCTCTCTCTCTCTCTCTCTCTCTCTCTCTCTCTCTCTCTCTCTCTCTCTCTCTCTCCCCTCCCCCCCCCCTCTCTCCAGTTGCTGACTGCCATACCTCCCTCCTCGTCGCCCCATCGCCCTCATCAATCATCGGCCTGTTGGGGAGGTGAAAGAAAAAAACTAAAAAAAAACAATACCGCCCCCGAGGACGGATTCTCGAGTGGTGGCAACAACTTTGCAACTTTTCAAAAATATTCCTTGCCCAGCGGGCGGTTGATTTGGACGCTCCATGAATCTGCCAGCCGATAAAAGTTAGCACTCAGCGGGGACCGACCGTCGGTAACCCCAGCTCCCCCCCACCATGTCACGGACATGGCAGAGACATCCACACCAACAATTAGAAGTTAATAAATCAGGCCCCCTGTTTTTAACACCCCGATGCCCCACGGCCTGCCGAGGGGTGCCGTGCAACGCCCAGGGGGGGGAGACACGCCGTGTCTTGGGTGGGTATGCTGGAGTTGTCGTCTTCTCTAATTAACGGCACAGTGGGTGCGGAGTGGACTGAGTGGGAGTTGGTTTAGCGTGCGCGCGTGCTGCTAAGTGAAACACTTCAGTTTCAGGAGTCGAGTGCTGTGGCTTAACCCATTTAGACCTGAGGCTGGTCCTATAAGAACCCTAACGGCTGCTAAAATCCTAACAGTTTTCTGAAAAACCTATGTTTCTATGTCAGTGGTGCTCAACCTTTTCCACGTCAAGGACCCCCAGAATTATCTTTGTTTGGCTGCGGACCCCCATCTGAAAATATGTAGTTCCCGGGAGGGAACCCCCAGAAGCAAAGATTTTAGTTAAAAACGTTCGCTCTGAAAGAATATATATTCAAAGATGTGCGGCACATTTTCACTATTTTAAATAAAAAACACTTGGTGCCGTGCTATGAGCTTGTAGATCTGCTATTTTTCAATAGTTAAAGTATAACATAATGCTTAAAACACCAAAAGGGGTTCCAATAGCTTAACTCTTGAAGTGTGTGCAAGTGGACCAAGTTAATGGACCCTTAGGTTTTGGTATAAGGGGTTCCCAAAGTGGGGTCCGGGGACCCCCAGGGGTCCTCGAGGGAGTTCCCCAGCTAAATTATAGTTTGGAACCAAATGGACCCTTATGGGTGTGTAACTCTGAGTGTACTACAAATGGAACCAAATGGACCCGTTAGTGTCCATTTGGTTCCATTTGTTAAATTAACATTTACAATAGAGAGATAGAAATGCCATTAAATGTGGGTCCGTAGCCTAATTCACGTAAAACCAAATAAAATGGCTGAAATCACTGCTTGAGCTGTAAATCTTCCCTTATGAGGGTCCTTGGCTTATATTCTCCAATGGGGGGTCCGCGGGCTAATGAGTAGCATTTTGGGGGTTCTTGACATGAAAAGGTTTTGAAACCCCTGCCCCCTGTATTTTGGTCTAAATGGTCTCTTACTCCTCTTTCTTTTAGTTTCTGTTAGGTTGTACTGTTAAGTAAAATAACCATAAATACTGCATGAACAATTATCGTGATAATATCATGAATCGTGATACTGCTTGCAAAGCCTAGTTGGTTGTTTGGTTTGGTTTGAACGTTCAGTCCGGGATAAGGACGCCATAGGGTTCATGTGGTTACCAGCGTGTACACCGTGGTAGAGATAAATACTGGGTGTGCTGTGGACTGTGGAGGCGAGCAGCAGACATGCTGAAAGAGCATGCATGTAATAGGGTTGTGTGGAAGGGGGGGCGGGGGTGGTCTGTGGTTGACAGAGAGGGACACCTGTGTTCAAGGCAATCTGTCTCTGTCTAAAGAATGAGCTTTTGGCCTCGGGATGAAGGTGAGGGTTGGTGAGGTTGTCCACGTGCGTGCGTGCGAGTGTGTGTGTGTGTTTGTTTGTGTGCAGCTTGCACTCGCTCACACAAGCGCGTGGGTGGGTTAGCCACAGATTTAGAGAAAGATTCAGAGAGACGAAGAGAAACAGACAGACAGACATGCCGTTCTGCCTACATATGCAGGCCTTCAGCTATATTTTGCAGCAATGACAAAACTAATATAGGATTTACCGTAAATAGCATCTGTTTTGATCGTGTTGAATGGATGGCAACGGCCCGGTTTGATGTCATGATTGTTTTTGTTAAGTGTCCCACCACTCCATTGCACTGTAATGGCCGGGCATTGGTGAATATTACATTCACGGTCGGTAATTCATCTAATAGGTCTGCAGTTTATCTTTAACACTGTAAGACCCAACGATGCTTCTCGGTAACTTTTTTTAATTTTTTATTAATTACTTATTATTTTTCTTCTGTTCTTTTTTCACCTAAACATCATCATTGATGTTTATTGTTTAGTCTTGTAATGCCATTGGTCATGATATTAGCATATAAATACCCCCCACAGAGGCACAAATGTACACAACTTCAAAATCTCTGTACATTTTTAATCTAAATTGACCTATGACCTTTAATCTTTAACCCTGATGAAAGTAACTAAAATGCATGTAATACATATATTTGTGTGATCATTAGAATGTCTAGAACATTATATTATTGTGAAAGATATCCACCGAATGTAAATTTCTTTTTAACATAAGTCCTAGTAGTACAAAGTAGTAGTATCTCTTTTTTGCAAATAGAAATATATCCGGGTCTTACAGGGTCAATGCGTGATATATTTTTAAGGGGCGCTAGCCACTCCTATAGTGCAGATTTGTGTCTTACACAAACATTAAAGTCGCATTAACAATGAATGGAGAACTTTACGTCATAGTGTCTGAGCAAATCGGCATAGTGTCTATTTTACGTCAAGATGATGTACGATGATAAGAGCGCCCCTCACTTCACACAAGTGCGATTTTTATTTATTTTTAGGCTCATTCAATTTGAGCAATTTGTGTCATAATGCGAAATATAATGTAGGGTTTTATCTGTATACTTTATCCTAAACTGCCACTTTTCCCACAATTGCATGTTCATAATCACTAAAAAGGTATTTCCCCCCAAAATGGTAGTAGGACACATCAGTAGCGCAAGACTTCATTTAATTATTTATGCGTTAATTTTTAATCGCAGTGAAGGTTCACTTCACATTAATTGAACCATTTAGAACCTGAATCCCGTCCTGACGTCAAGGGCCATCTAAAAGTTTTATTGGTTTAAATGTTTGGTTGACTCCACCACATTAGAAGGTCTCGTGAAACCTAAACTCCTCATCCCCGGAAGCCCCCCCCCCCCCACGTCCTCACTTGGTATGCTCTGGATGGTCAAGTGGAACATTCCAGCTGACTCCATTTCACTGCGTTGGCTCAGATCAGCTTTAATCACCTCAGCGATTGGCTGAGCCACCCATATAGAGTTACAGTATCGCAGAGAGAGAGAGAGAGCTGTCACTTGCAGCGTTTCCACCACTGGGCCAGGTGGGGCTTGTCAGAGAGTGTTTACTGTGGATGTTATGTTTTTATCCATGTGCAAGTATACCGGTATGTACTGTACGTGCATGCGGCTGGATGCACACAAAACGTCCCCAAAAACACAATCACACTGTACATCACGGGGTGCGCACGCTTATCCGACACACTGTTGGTCCGACATGCGTTGCTCCGACATGCGTTTCTCCGACATGCGTTGGTCCGACATGCGTTGGTCCGACATGCGTTGGTCCGACATGCGCTGGTCCGACATGCGCTGGTCCGACATGCGTTGCTCCGACATGCGTTGGTCCGACATGCGTTGGTCCGACATGCGTTGCTCCGACATGCGTTGGTCCGACATGCGTTGGTCTGACATGCGTTGCTCCGACATGCGTTGGTCTGACATGCGTTGGTCCGACATGCGTTGGTCCGACATGCGTTGGTCCGACATGCGTTGCTCCGACATGCGTTGGTCCGACATGCGTTGGTCCGACATGCGTTGGTCCGACATGCGTTGGTCCGACATGCGTTGGTCCGACATGCGTTGCTCCGACATGCGTTGCTCCGACATGCGTTGGTCCGACATGCGTTGGTCCGACATGCGTTGCTCCGACATGCGTTGGTCCGACATGCGTTGGTCCGACATGCGTTGGTCCGACATGCGTTGGTCCGACATGCGTTGGTCCGACATGCGTTGCTCCGACATGCGTTGCTCCGACATGCGTTGCTCCGACATGCGTTGCTCCGACATGCGTTGCTCCGACATGCGTTGCGTCGTGCTTGCGGTTAGGGGTAGGTTAGGGGTTTGGCGTAGGTTGTCGGTCTAATGACTGTCGGACCTTTGGAGGTACCATGGGCGACTTATTATCCCTTCAGGGATGCTGTGGTATTGATTAATTGATTGATTGATCGATCAACACTCGTGTGAAGCGAGAGTCCTCCCATATAGCCTTCCCTCCACCAAATCCTTTCGCCGAAAACAGCCAATATACAATCTCACAACGCAATGAGATGCGTTACTGTAGAGCTTGTTCGATATTAGCCTATTTTCGCAGACGTGTTTACGAGATGGAACATGGGATGCACCACCACATGATACAATTATGTAATTTAATTTCCAATAATTTAATTCCCCAAATGGTCCATTTTGTTCCATTTGTCCTCAGTCTTAATTCCACTCAGGATTTTACTGTAGCCTGTGTAGCCTCCAATTAGTTCCTTTCCACAGTGGTGGAAACAGGAAAGTACATATACTCAAGTACTGTACTTAAGTAACATTTTGAGGTACTTTTACTTTACTGGAGTATTTCCAATACTCCAAACATTGTGTTTTACTCCACTACATTTATTTTACTTCATAGTTACTTGTTGTACTTTATAGATACTGGTTATTATTACAAAACAATGCAAACATACATTAACCACTTCAGACCTATATTAGCTCCGCAGCTCCATTTCAGCCATTTGAAAATAGCCGATCTACAAGCTCACAATGCGTCGCAACACATTGTAGATTTTCTATTTTCAAATTGATTCGTATACATTTGAAAACTTGAAATTGGACATTCTGCAGAATGAGTACCTTCTACTTTGGTACTTTAAGTACACTTTGATGCCAATACTTTTGTACTTTTGCTCAAGTTCTCCGGACTTTTACTTAAGTAAACAGTACGTAACAGTGTATTTCTGTAATTGCAGTAGCCTATTGATACTTTCACTTGAGGAAATTGTGAGTGCTTTTTCCACCACAGGCTCTGTAGACAGAAGGGTTCAGTAGACAGGCAGCTAGGGGTCCATGTGACAGAAGGGTTCATTGGCATATGGGCATAACTAGAGCACTATTAGAGTGTCCACTCAAGGATCTAATGTAATATTAGAGGCAGACAGCTCCCTTCATCGCTCAACTCTCTCTCTCTGTCTCTCTGGCTTCAGCTCCATGTCTCCTGTTACTCTGTGTTGGCCTTCCTTGCTCCTTTGCTCTCTTTCTACCCCCCCCCCCCTGTTCTTTCTTTCTATCTTTTTCTCTGGATCTCTCCTTTCTTTCTCTCCCCACATGGTCCCCCAATAATTCCCTTTTCCTTCTCTCCCTCCCTCTCATCCTCCAGTTCCCCTCTCTCTCTCTCTCTCTCTCTCTCTCTCTCTCTCTCTCTCTCTCTCTCTCTCTCTCTCTCTCTCTCTCTCTCTCTCTCTCTCTGTCGAGGTGCCATGCGCCTGATAGTTTACACTCTGTGTCACCAGATCGTTATGTTTATTTCAGTCGGACCACCAATTAGCTAGCTTCTAATTAATCAGCACTATAGAGGGTATGTAAAGAGGGTATGCGTGTGACATCATCATCAAACCCGGAAGTTATGTGGGAGCGCCTACTGAGTGGCAAAAAACTACTTTCTGGCCTCGACAGCCCATACATCCAAACAAAAAAGTCCAATGTGATTGCATTAAACGACGTTAAACCATGTTAAACTCACTTTGACACTCAATTTGCCATTCACTTTATGCATGCGCATACCCTCTATTGGTGATGATTCCACATAGCACAAACACCTGGCGGCAGACTGCGCGAGCTCCACCAGAGTTTAATAATACGATTGTTTTTGAATACTTTATATTAGACAGAAATGTAAACGGCACGAGGTACAGACGTACAGTCAGACATGTGGGCTAAAAGGAGGACACCCGAAGTCCCGTCAAGAGCACGCGATAACATCTTTGATCATTCGCACCGTGGTCTGTTGGGGCCAACAGAGGTGGTTGCTTTCCTATCCACCTGTTTCCAGTGTCCCATGGAGCCTTTGCGTTTTGTGTGTGCATAACTTCCTCGTCCTTTTGCTGTTGCCGCTGTGACAAGTGTTGCCAGATTTTGCAAGAGAAACAAGTGGCCAGGTCTATGAAAACAAGCCCAAATAAGCAACTATATTTAGAAACAAGCTAAAAAGAACACAATATTTACAAGCAACTTCACCAGAAAAACAAGCCAAAGGTCACTTATAATACGTGGACATGGCAACACCGGCTGTGACAACTGAATAGGAAGTGTTGAGGAAGTGAAGCACACACACAAGATGCCCCAGTAAGCTCCAGGTGGATATTGCAATTGTGATGTTGAACATAGTGTGTGATTTTATTTTCTTGGACACATGGTGGGAGGAGGAAAACTGTAGACTTCTTGCAATGACCCCCAATGTAGTCGTTATGCCAATTGATTCCCCCCCAGTCATACACATTGCGTGTGTTGTCACAGCTGTTTTATCCTATACTGGCTGACCGGCCAGTATAGGAGCCCCCACCGGGAGGACGTAGAAGCTTCGTCCCACTCCTCCTCTTTATACCATAGAGTAATACAAGGATAGAGACCGAACCGGAGCGTTAGCCCCACCCCCCCAGCTATTCATTTCAATAGAAGTTGCTCAGTGGCGTTTTGAAGCACCCAGAAGACTGCCGGAAGTGCAATTATAACTCAATGGCTCGAGCGAGCGGAAGTTTAGCCTAGCCCCGGACCTCAAATTTGAGGTCCCGGGCTGACGTACATGAAAGTGCTGCAGTTCCACATTTCGCCAGTAGGTAGTGGCAGCTTCAACGTTGGATAGCCTTACTGGGGGCTTGGTTTATACCTATGATTAATGTCTCTGTAGAACATACACTGTCCTGTGTGTTCACATGATTTATGTTTTTGGACCATTTTTCACCTGACAAAACAAGAGTGCACAGACATCGTTTGGACTTTGGAGGTTTGTTTTCCAGCCTGCATCATGAATAGGAGGGGACTAACATAATACTGTATACAGTTGGTTTATTATTTTTGATCACTCCATCAGTGAAAATATAGGCCGCTGTGTTAATCGTTCCATAGTAGACGGTATGACCCCATGCAGGCTGATGGAATTGTGTTGTCTGTCATTTTATCTGAATTGATTTATGGAGCTGAATTTTCAGGAGGCCTGCTGCCCTGCACTGCATGCTACATACATACTGTAGGTTGCACCTGTTGTGCTCTGAGCAGGTTTAACATAGAGCCAGGTTTAACATACACCTGTTGTGCTCTGACCAGGTTTAACATAGAGCCAGGTTTAACATACACCTGTTGTGCTCTGACCAGGTTTAACATAGAGCCAGGTTTAACATACACCTGTTGTGCTCTGACCAGGTTTAACATAGAGCCAGGTTTAACATACACCTGTTGTGCTCTGACCAGGTTTAACATAGAGCCAGGTTTAACATACACCTGTTGTGCTCTGACCAGGTTTAACATACACCTGTTGTGCTCTGACCAGGTTTAACATAGAGCCAGGTTTAACATACACCTGTTGTGCTCTGACCAGGTTTAACATAGAGCCAAGGTAGAAGACAGAGTTAACAGATTGTACACAATGCACAGCACAGCACAACAAAAAAAAAAATCTAATCTAGTTCATCTCTTAAAAATGTAAAGTGAAGATTTTGATTTGATTGATTTATCCAGTCATTTGATCTTAGACTTGAATTTGTAAAATCCCTTGTTGGAGCCAAAATTGCCTTCCCGTTTTATTTTTGTTTTATTTATTTTAAATGAATGGTGTGCAATCCATCCATCCATCTTATTTGAAAGACATTATTATTATTGTTGTTCACTGCATACTATGAATGTATTTGTTGTGGATTTATTGTTGTTTATTTAGATGACGTACAGCAGCTCTAGAGGGCAAGACATATCTTTGCATCAGTGAGGGTATAACTTAGCGTCGTTCAAGACTCGAGGCCATGCTTTTACAGTTCATTTACATTAAAACACTCCATCTATATTCTATATAGGGTCCATGCCATGGGTAACCTCTTTTTGACTTCCAGGCATGTGGGGGGGGGGGGCAACGTATACGGCCACAGAACGTATGCTACGTATACATGTTCCAGAGTTCGACACATCACATGAAGATTCCACACCGCACACACACCAATCCCTTGCCAGCATGATTTACTGTGACCCAAACCGCGCTCTGTGTGTGTGTGTGTGTGTGTGTGTGTGTGTGTGTGTGTGTGTGTGTGTGTGTGTGTGTGTGTGTGTGTGTGTGTGTGTGTGTGTGTGTGTGTGTGTGTGTGTGTGTGTGTGTGTGTGTGTGTGTGTGTGTGTGTGTGTGTGTGTGTGTGTGTGTGTGTGTGTTATAGTATGAGTGGCGGGAGGTTGTGTAAGTCTGCATTTGTGTGCAGTACGCGTGTGTGGTTGTGGATTGACAAGGAGCACTGATTAAAACCCCCTGAACGCCTGTTCAAGATGGCCGCAGTGCCAGTCCATAGACTTGGCTCCGCTGCCACATGGCGTCACATCATGTGCTGTTTTTTCTACACCAAACATTTAATGTCCATAGACTTGGTGGCCACATGACATAATAGAAAGCTGTGCACCACTCAATAGGCCAGTCAATCTAACATTTGAATTATGCTTTATGTCAAACTAGGGGTTATTCATGATTCTGAAAATCCAAACCCATTCCAAACATTAGTTTTGCACAAACAACTCATTAGGGTAAAACGGCCATAGCCACTTGTGATGACCATCACCTTTGTGAAGACGGCTATGGACGTTTTTTTGCCCAATGAGGTTTTTTTAACCCGTATTTTGACACATCACATGCTACTTAAAGCACAATTCAAATGTGAAATGTTTGCCTTATATAGGTTTTCAATGGTATACCCCAACATTCAACGTTTGCCATGATCCAAACATTTATATATTGGATGACCCTAAGGATCATATATAGAACCTTGAACGATTACTATTGCAATTTCTTCTGGGTCAAATCTTAGATTGGCTGGCCTATATAGTCAGAGGCTATAGCCGTTGTGATATGTGAGGTGTTTACTGACATTTGAAAGTAGCCTACGCTGTATGAGGAAGTGACCCATTTCGACTGGTCAAATGTATGGGCCCGTTCAGTCCAGTGTCTAGTCTACCGCTGTATTGGAATGTGAAAGTAAAGTCAGGAATAAGAGAGGTGTTTGTTTTCCCTTTATGAAAAAATATATGAAATGTTGTGGCACCAACATGTAACCTGTTTTGGCCAAAGATACACTTTAGAGATATCCAGCGCCAGAGATTGCTGCATATAGTTTCAAAGTAAATACATTGAATTATGATGTTTTTCTTGGCCGCGCATATTGTTTATGAAAAAAAAAAGAAGCAGGGAGAGCAGTCCCGTTCACACATTAGGTGATAACTACAGTGGGCCTTTGTGGACACCATGGGCACCGGCTCAGGAACGAAAGGTTTACTTTGGAGGCTAAAGTTGAGCTCAAACTTTGTGCAAAGTTGTCAGGATTTGTACCTTGTTTACAGAGCATAACCCGTTTGTGAACCGCTGTGCTTGTGCGTGTGTGTGTGCATGTGCTTGTGCACGCTTGTGCGTGTGTGTGTGGGTGTGGGTGTGGGTGTGGGTGTGCATGCGCACAGTTTTGAGCGATTCTCAGTGCTTGAAAATGCTACCAGGAAATCGGATATTATATGCAGTAAGTGTAACGTGTTTTTATCATATTTGTGGGCCAAGAGGTGACTCGATCTCTCTCTGAAATGATGAGGAGCAGAACTGATAAAATACTCAAGTCCTCAGTGTGCAATTCTGCTGGCAATCAAATAAAATCAAATCAAACATTATTTATAAGAGCACCTTTCACCAAAGCTATGATGACTTAAACTATGACTAAATATATTGACAATTGCATCAACAAATAAAAACTAGACTAAAATGTTATGGGAGTGAATTAGTGGAGAAGAGCTCGGAACTAACGTTGTGAGCTTGTAGATCGGCTTTTTCCAGCATGCAATCAAGTGTAAAATCAGCCATTATGACGGACGCCATCAATGCCCGCCAAAATACATTTTAGTCGACAAAATCAACTGTAGATTTAGTCAACCAAAAATATTGTGACATTTAGTCGACTAAAAAACAGATTGACCCTAAAACATTTCAGATGGTTAAAATACGACCAAAAGCTAAATTACATTTTGCTGTCAAAATCAACACTGGGTCAATTTCCAAAGTCTCTACATGCCGCGGCGGTGTTGATTTATTTCGTTGAGAGATGACACATAGTTTGTCCTCAATCCCCCACCCCCCCACCCCCCCACACACCTGTGGGCGAGAACAGCAGCGATGAGCTCTGACCCATTGTCACCGCCGCGGACCGGCATCTCCTGCGTCGCGGCGATGAGCTGGTGGCTGTTTTCACGGGAAAGTCTCCGATAAGAAGCGACAACCCAATAAAAAACAGAAATATCTCGTGCGTCGTTATACCCCGCGGCCGGGCCCCGGCGGGCCGCAGCTAGCTTGCGGGGCAGCTGCCAGAATATCCCCGCGTACGTGTTATTGCCCCCCGGGCTCTGCTCCAGCCATCGCCGGCTGTCTTTCTGCAAAGGTGCTAATTTTATGACATCGGAACGCTTAAACCCTCAGATATGCTGAACGCTTTTCGGCAAGGTTGGCAAAACTGGGCTCTTTTTGTGCCACTCTTCTCGCTTGCCCGCAAATTATGCAAGTAAAAGTATGAATACTGATATATACAATATATATACTCTTACTATATACGTAAATTCAAAATGTACTTGAGTGAAAGTACAAAAGTATTTCAAAATGTACTTGAAGTACCAAAAGTAAAAGTAGTCGTTGTGCAGAATGTCCCGTTTCACGTTTTCAAATGCGATGCGATGCATTGTGAGCTTCCACGTGGATCGGCTAATTTCAATTGACCGAAATGCATATAGGGCTTAAGTGGTTAATGTATGTTTTGTAATAATAATCAAAATCTACAAAGTATACAATAGTAACTAACGTTTTCAAATAGTGTAGTGGAGTAAAAGTACAGTATTTGGATCCAAAATCTAGTGGTGTATAGAAGTAAAAGTATTGGAAATAGGAAATACTCAAAGAACAAATAAACGGCCCCAAAATTGTACTTGAGTAGGCCTACAGTACGTACATGCTACTTTACACCGGTGGTTCCCACACGTTTTCATGTCAAGGACCGACAATTTGACACTAATTAGCCCAAGATTTTGACGGCTCTAGCAGTGATTCTCAACCCGTTTAATTTCAAGGACCCCCCAGTTTGACCTGCATTAGGCTACAGACGGACCCCCATTTGATGGCATTTCTATCTCTGAGACCCAATTTATATTGTAAAATCAATGTTAATTTAACTTGGAGTGTATACAAATGGAACCATATGGTTCCATTTACCATTTGTACACTCTGAGTTATACAGACCCATTTGGTTCCAAACTATCATTTAGCTGGGGACCCCTGGGCGTCCCCGGACCCAACTGTGGGAACCACTGCTTTACACCACTGCTCGCCAGCTATACTGCGTTAGCATGTGGTGCTAAAAGTGCACGTGTCCGGTCGGTCGGGCGCCATCCACACGTCAGCCTGCATGCATCGCTGATTGACGCAACATCCGTGTGTCACCTCAACACACTGTGTGTGTCTCTCAGCACCCACCCGGGGGACAACACCTCAACACACTGTGTGTGTCTCTCAGCAACATGTCACCAAGGTGTTTACGGAGTTCGTCTTCACACGTGTATTACTGTTAGATGACAGCGCCGTTATGGCTGCCCATTCTAGCGGTCCCCGTGCTGCTATGAGCCTCGCAAATAATAACTCTTCCCGCTGTTAATCTCTCCATGTCGTCTTTAGTGAACCCGTTATCTAGTTCGCGCCGGACATGATAAAAAAATAAAAATGGCGGTGTCACGTCCGGCATGAACACACATCATTAGAGGGGCACATATCCTTCTTAGTACTGCTACTTATTCAGAAGTCTGCAGCAAAAAAAAAGGTTTTAACAAAAGCCAGACATTGGCTCCCTGTTTCCTTTAGGGTTGTGGTTGATTTTTAAAGTATTTCTTGCTCGTATACGGACACTCTCAATGGTATAGCACCTTCTTGTGTTTCTGCCTCCCTAACATTTTATCACCGTCCAGGAGCCCTCTGGGCCTCCCTGTTAAATGGGCCCAATGTAATGCTCCAAAAAACACACAGAAGCGAAAAGAGAAAAAATAAACTACCAATTTTCTTTTATTTACTACTTATTATTATTATTTGTTTTACTATTCTTTGTTCTTATTTGGAAAGCACCTTGAGCTGCATTCTCTTACACTATTGTGTATTGATGGTAGTAGTACTGGTAGTAGTACTTAGCCTACTACTAATGCAGTGTTGATTTCGTCGACTAATACAACGACAAAAATGTCCGTCGACTACCTTTTTTCACTGACGAAAACTAAATGAAAACTAAGATATGATGACTAAAACTAAGACTAAATTTATTGACAATTTTGTCCACAAATATGAACTAGACTAAAATGTCAGGAAGGGACTAGACTAAAATGTTAGGAAGGGACTATAGTGGACAAGAGATCCAGTAGAGTATAAGTCATTTTAACTTGGTAGCAGATCTACAAGCTCACAACGCTTGTAGATCGGCTATATTCAGCAAGTATCATTACGACGGCATCAAAATACACTAGACTAACACTAAAACAAGGTGACTAAACTATTCAAGACTATTCAAAGTTTGCTGTCAAATTCAACACTGTACTATAGTGCACTGTACTGCATGCACGGCCGGGGGCTTCTGAGGTGATGACATCATTGTCACATGGATTTGAAAACGGACAGAGACGGATTGCTTACTTTGTTGTTTTTTTGGCGATATAGATTCCCCAAATGACACGACTTGATTTAGAGCTCAGTTGTTGGGCTTTGAGAGGTCTCGTTTTGTTTGGACTTATTATAGGTAGAGGTTAGATGGAGGGTAACAAACCCAAATGTTAGAAAGACACAAATCATCACACATTTGTTGCGGAGAGATTACGTGTGACATCGTACTGCGCGTAGTGGTGGAAAGTAACTAAGTACATTTACTTAAGTACAATTTTGAACTTATTATTATTGTACGACGTGAATATTTCCAATTTCCAATACGTTTACTTCTACTCCACTACATCTCGGATACAAATGTTGTACTTTTACTCATTTATTTGACAGCTTTAGTTACTTTGTAAATGTGGATCATTATTACGAGACATACAGTAACTTATATAGCCTTATGTACATTTAGACATACAGTAACTTATATAGCCTTATGTACATTTAGACATACAGTAACTTATATAGCCTTATGTACATTTAGACATACAGTAACTTATATAGCCTTATGTACATTTAGACATACAGTAACTTATACAGCCTTATGTACATTTAGACATACAGTAACTTATATAGCCTTATGTACATTTAAGACATACAGTAACTTATATAGCCTTATGTACATTTAGACATACAGTAACTTATACAGCCTTATGTACATTTAAGACATACAGTAACTTATATAGCCTTATGTACATTTAGACATACAGTAACTTATATAGCCTTATGTACATTTAGACATACAGTAACTTATATAGCCTTATGTACATTTAGACATACAGTAACTTATATAGCCTTATGTACATTTAAGACATACAGTAACTTATATAGCCTTATGTACATTTAGACATACAGTAACTTATATAGCCTTATGTACATTTAGACATACAGTAACTTATATAGCCTTATGTACATTTAGACATACAGTAACTTATACAGCCTTATGTACATTTAGACATACAGTAACTTATATAGCCTTATGTACATTTAAGACATACAGTAACTTATATAGCCTTATGTACATTTAGACATACAGTAACTTATACAGCCTTATGTACATTTAAGACATACAGTAACTTATATAGCCTTATGTACATTTAGACATACAGTAACTTATATAGCCTTATGTACATTTAGACATACAGTAACTTATATAGCCTTATGTACATTTAGACATACAGTAACTTATATAGCCTTATGTACATTTAAGACATACAGTAACTTATATAGCCTTATGTACATTTAAGACATACAGTAACTTATACAGCCTTATGTACATTTAGACATACAGTAACTTATATAGCCTTATGTACATTTAGACATACAGTAACTTATATAGCCTTATGTACATTTAAGACATACAGTAACTTATATAGCCTTATGTACATTTAAGACATACAGTAACTTATATAGCCTTATGTACATTTAGACATACAGTAACTTATATAGCCTTATGTACATTTAAGACATACAGTAACTTATATAGCCTTATGTACATTTAGACATACAGTAACTTATATAGCCTTATGTACATTTAGACATACAGTAACTTATATAGCCTTATGTACATTTAAGACATACAGTAACTTATATAGCCTTATGTACATTTAGACATACAGTAACTTATATAGCCTTATGTACATTTAGACATACAGTAACTTATATAGCCTTATGTACATTTAAGACATACAGTAACTTATATAGCCTTATGTACATTTAAGACATACAGTAACTTATACAGCCTTATGTACATTTAGACATACAGTAACTTATATAGCCTTATGTACATTTAGACATACAGTAACTTATATAGCCTTATGTACATTTAAGACATACAGTAACTTATATAGCCTTATGTACATTTAAGACATACAGTAACTTATATAGCCTTATGTACATTTAGACATACAGTAACTTATATAGCCTTATGTACATTTAGACATACAGTAACTTATACAGCCTTATGTACATTTAGACATACAGTAACTTATATAGCCTTATGTACATTTAGACATACAGTAACTTATATAGCCTTATGTACATTTAAGACATACAGTAACTTATATAGCCTTATGTACATTTAGACATACAGTAACTTATATAGCCTTATGTACATTTAGACATACAGTAACTTATATAGCCTTATGTACATTTAAGACATACAGTAACTTATATAGCCTTATGTACATTTAAGACATACAGTAACTTATACAGCCTTATGTACATTTAGACATACAGTAACTTATATAGCCTTATGTACATTTAGACATACAGTAACTTATATAGCCTTATGTACATTTAAGACATACAGTAACTTATATAGCCTTATGTACATTTAAGACATACAGTAACTTATATAGCCTTATGTACATTTAAGACATACAGTAACTTATATAGCCTTATGTACATTTAGACATACAGTAACTTATATAGCCTTATGTACATTTAAGACATACAGTAACTTATATAGCCTTATGTACATTTAAGACATACAGTAACTTATATAGCCTTATGTACATTTAAGACATACAGTAACTTATATAGCCTTATGTACATTTAGACATACAGTAACTTATATAGCCTTATGTACATTTAAGACATACAGTAACTTATATAGCCTTATGTACATTTAGACATACAGTAACTTATATAGCCTTATGTACATTTAAGACATACAGTAACTTATATAGCCTTATGTACATTTAGACATACAGTAACTTATATAGCCTTATGTACATTTAGACATACAGTAACTTATATAGCCTTATGTACATTTAGACATACAGTAACTTATATAGCCTTATGTACATTTAAGACATACAGTAACTTATATAGCCTTATGTACATTTAGACATACAGTAACTTATATAGCCTTATGTACATTTAGACATACAGTAACTTATATAGCCTTATGTACATTTAGACATACAGTAACTTATATAGCCTTATGTACATTTAGACATACAGTAACTTATACAGCCTTATGTACATTTAGACATACAGTAACTTATATAGCCTTATGTACATTTAGACATACAGTAACTTATACAGCCTTATGTACATTTAGACATACAGTAACTTATATAGCCTTATGTACATTTAGACATACAGTAACTTATATAGCCTTATGTACATTTAGACATACAGTAACTTATATAGCCTTATGTACATTTAGACATACAGTAACTTATATAGCCTTATGTACATTTAAGACATACAGTAACCACATATATAGCCTTATGTACATTTAGACATACAGTAACTTATACAGCCTTATGTACATTTAAGACATACAGTAACCACATATATAGCCTTATGTACATTTAGACATACAGTAACTTATATAGCCTTATGTACATTTAGACATACAGTAACTTATATAGCCTTATGTACATTTAGGGCCATTTGAAAATAGCCGATCTATAAGCTCACATTGAGCATCTAGCTCAGCTATTTTCAAAAGATTTTTATACATTTGAAAATGTGTGAAATGGGACATTCTGCACAATTAGTATACTCAATACTTTTGGCATACTTTAAGTACATTTTGATACCAATACTGTCGTACCTTTTACTCAAGTAAAATTTTGAATCACGGCCATTTACTTGTAACGGAGTATTTCTACATTGCAGTATTGATACTTTTTTTTACTTTTTGACCTTGTCGTGCACGCGACCCCGTGCGACCCTGCAGTCAGTGTGACAGCAGAATCCTATCGATGATGAATCGGGCGGGCTGCCGTGCGTGCGTGCGTGCGTGCGTGCGTGCGTGTGTGCGTGCGTGGTCGCTCCAGAGAGGACACTAGGCGTTTTGCTGTTGTGTGCCGAATCGTTTGATGTTCTATTTTGGAGCAGACTTAAAAGACCCTTCTGTCCCATTAATCAGGGACCAGCCGAATGCCGGGCAACTTCTGTGTCAATCCTTAAAGGCCCTCTGCCCACCATGTGGACGATTTATTGGTCAAAAAGAGGTTCTATATTTGTAGCCGCAACCTTTCCCCGGACCCCTGCAGCTGATGCCAGTTAATTATTCCTCCCCCCCCGAATCTAATACATTTTCCTGGTGCCAAGTCACAAGCGTGGTTTCATGTACGGTGCATGAACACACACATTGCTGACTTTTGCATTGTTTGTGTTCTTCCAAGCGTGCTCTCTCTCTCTCTCTCTCTCTCTCTCTCTCTCTCTCTCTCTCTCTCTCTCTCTCTCTCTCTCTTTGCAGGAGACACACAGATTCACATACACACGTGACACATTTGTGCTATTTGTACAGCAATCGCCTTCATACACACTTGCAGACATGAGTACATGAGCGTATGCATTCAAACTTCCTTCATGACACTAACATACAAACATACATAGAATATACTGTACATATATACACACACAGATTACGCACGCACACACACACACACACACACACACACACACACACACACACACACACACACACACACACACACACACACACACACACACACACACACACACTTTAACAGATGCCCGCTCTTAACTGTTGGTCAGCACGGAAAATCACCCACACCATCCATCTGCTCATGTTATCCAAAGTTATGTTGCTATGGTAAAGGTCTCCCCACATGAACTTGTCAATCAAGCCAACCTAACGTTTTCTCTCTCTCTCTCTCTCTCTCTCTCTCTCTCTTCTCCCTCTATATCTCTCCTCGCTAAAACTCATTTGAATTTCTTTATCCCCAGCACTGCGGTTTCACTGCCTTGTCAAGTCAACGGTATTTATCTGTTTACAACTATCCCCCGCTAAAATTAGACGTCGCGCGCATAAGCCACCGGCCGTGATCCCCCCCCACCCCCCACCCCCCCTCCGGCCCGAACGAAAACATTGTTGCAATTTAAAACGGCGTGAGAGACAAAGTGAGGTGCAGGTCGGCAGCCCATTCTGAGGCTAGAGGGGCATGTGACGGAGGAGGGGTCAGCGTCCCGCCTTCGTCCACTCCTTTCAGTTCCTCCATGGAAAATATGTTTTCCTCTGAAATACTCCACTGTGCAGTGCTTAAAGGACCACTTCACCACTAATCAACCTACCTTCATATAATTGGCCCTCACTAATGTTCATCATTTGTTCCTCTACTCGGTCTGTGTCTCACGGGATTGTGGGCCTCGTCAGGGGAATCCAAGATAATGGAGATTGCAGGCTTTCTATTTCGGAAGAGTTGCAAAGCGATAATGGAAGCCATCTTTCTCACAATAATAGAAATCTAAATCTTAAAAAAACGGGTGGACGGGTTTTTTGGCATGGTGTGGTATGGGCATACGGTCTTCAAAAACCATCGCAAACGAGTTGGGCTCGCCCCCTAGTGGTCTGTTTGCAATGAATCCAATATTAGATAGGTGCAGTATATGGTTGAAACCCCAAATAATTGACAGAAAATACTTTTCAATGGATTCTGTTACTATTGGGTAAAACATATTACACACTTAACACCATGCCAAAAATCTAAAACTTGTCACCAAGTACACAATCTTGATGATTTTGGACGAATTCCCTCCCAGCTATTTACACAAACCCGGAAAGCTGTGCATAGGAGCCTGGAGGGGCTCAAAAAATATACATTTCCCGTGACATACGATAACAGATGAATGCTCTGCTCTGCCGTTCCCATGGGCATGACAGAGCGGTCTATATGGCGTGATATATCATGATGAACAGATCAAGAACTGAACTAGCCCGTTGCATGTCAGAAGGTATTACGCCACGAAATTGCTTGTCGAAGGGTGTGTGTGTGGGGGGGGGGGGGGGGGGGGGGGGTTGGGGTTTGGGTGCGGGGGGCCGGTCGGACACATGTTGTGTGGGGGGGCATAAGGTGGGGGGTGTTGGGGGGTCGCCAGGAAAACTCGATAAACCACACAAATCCACCATAACCACAGAAAGCCTCCGTAAAGCGGAGTAATGCCCAAATGAAGTGTGAGAAACGGGGAGAAAAGAATGACTTTGTAATACCTTTAACGACACGGTTTACTCTGGGATGAGTGTCGAGTTTCCTCGGAAACATTGCCGAGTTACGAAATGCGGAGCTGCATTTGTCTCATTTTGCACGCTGACTTACGGCGTCGGTATCGACACTGGAAATAGTTATGCTTGGATTTCAGCCTGCGGGTTGTGTGAGAAGAGTCTAACGACCGTTCCTTTACTTCCACACATACTGTGTGTGTGCTCGCGGTATGCGACTTGTGTAGTTAGCAAGGTTATGGCATGGTTCTCCCATGCATGCAGCGAGCGGATTGGGTTAGGGTGGCAGCAACCCGATTCCCAAATATTTGTGTGTAATCCGGTCATTGTCAGCATGCAGGCAAACAAAGTTAACATCAACAGTAGAAGAGTCAACACAAACAAAGTTCACATCAACAGTAGAAGAGTCAACACAAAGCAAGCAAATAATGATATAGTATAAAGCAGTGGTTCCCAAAGTGGGGTTCGGGGACCCCTATAGGGGTCCTTGAGGGAGTTCCAGGGGGTCCCCAGCTAAATCATAGTTTGGAACCAAATGGACACTTAACTCTGAGAGTGTACAAATGGACCCGTTGTAGAAGCGTCCTGATGCGACGCATTGTAGAGCTTGTAGATCTGCTATTTTAGATTTGTATATACATTTGAAAACTTGTGAAATGGGACATTCTGCATAATGAGTACTTTATGCTTTTGGTACTTTATGATTTTGGCATCAAGAAGACACATTTTGATACCAATACTCTTGTACTTTTACTCAAGACTATTTCTATATTGCAGTATTGATACTTTTACTTTTTTTATAACAAAAGTGAGTACCACCACTGGTATAGAGTAAAACCACTCCGCTGCAGTAGATTTTTACTAATGTTGCTCTGGAGAGGGAAATCTGGAGCTTTCTGGGTGGAGCTGTTGCCCGAGGTGTTACCCGACTACGGATAAGCGGTTGAAAGTGGATGGATGGATATATTTTGTCAGGGTTGGTGGTGGTGGTGTTAGAGGGAGGGGGGGGGGGGTTAGCTGGGAAACCATTACAGCTGGAAGATAACCTAATTTCCTTTGAGATATTTAACACCAGTGAGTGACAGCTGTCCTGCCCTTCTCTGCTTTACACATTGTTTAATGAAACTCACACAGGAACTCCCCACCACCGGCTGACTGTTTGACGGACAGACGCGGCTCCCGGGTTTTCCGGGCCGACCCAACGTCTAATCGCATCGTAACGGTTTTAAACTAAAGCCTTGACAGGTCGCAAAACCTTCAAGATCAACCAGAATGACATCAGGTGTTATTTATTGTTTGGTTGCCTTGATGTGTTTGGTCCCCCTGTCCCCGCGGACCCCCACCCCCCCGGCTTATGCAGGGCGGAGTAATGACAGGTGGCTAAATCGAGGTGACGTTAGGCCGGATCAACCGGTGGAGGCACTGGGATCGGGGCCGTGTTGATTGCACTTTATCGTGGGGGGCGGCGTTAACGCGGCCCAAGGCAACACCACGACCTTGCTCTGAGAATTACACAACCGACCGACATATGTCGGATTGAGGACGTCATGGAAAAGGCTCACCGCGGTGATACGCCTGATGTGTGCGACTGACCGACATATACACGCCTTCGTGAGATGACCTCCTCAGTTGGACTCTACGAAAAGCACTGGTGGAAAAAGAACTCTGAAGTAAAAGTATCAATACTGCAATATAGAAATGTCCGGAAAGTAAATGTCAAATTCAAAATGTAGCCTATACCGGTAAGTAAAAGTACGAAAGGTATTCTTGGCATCAAAATATACTTAACCCAATCTAAGCCACGGGCGCGAGAATCCGTTTTAATCTGCACAATCCGCCTCTTCCAGAACGTGAAAATCCATCGATCCTTTTTTTTACTTTTAATCCAGTAATTAAAAAATATATTTAAAAATATATATAAATATATTTTTGCTTTCACGCACATGTTAGACAGCCTACATACGGATCCGACGTGCACGTGCGCGCATGCACGCTTATTTGTCTATTTTTTGCTCAAAATGAGACAATCTGGCATCTTTACGATCTTATAAAACATGAAAACATGGGGGCTACACCATATATATATATGGCTAGATGACACACATTTTTCTGGCACCGGTGCCACTTTTCCCCCTAGAGGGCTAGCATGGATTGTGCTTAAAATACCAAAGGTAAAAGCAAATAGTGCTTAAGTTTTCATATGTATACAAATGTTTTGAAAATATCACAGATCTACAAGCTCACAAGTACAGCACTTGAGTAAATGTACTTTACACTAGGGATGTCCCAATATACTTTTCGTTCCCGATCCGATACCACAGTTTCTGTGTTAGCCGATACCGAATACCGATACCAGAGAATAATATTTACATTAATAAATTCCTTATTTTATCTTGTGTTAATAGCAGACTCCTCACTCAAATGTGCACTTGCAGTTTGGGCAACTCCAAAGCAAACTTATATTGACCTGCCATAGTGTCATCCCCTTACCCCTGTGTCGGATCGCTGGTTAGACTGGAATATTCGCCGATACCGATATGACCCGATATGACCAATAAGGGTCGATGTCGATACTTTCCCCGATACCGATACAGTATCAGGACATCTCTACTATTACACCACTGGCCTTTCATGACCTCCTCCGTTGACTAAGACTCTTAGAAGACTCTTGTCTTCTATGAAAGTTAGAGCTCCGGCCGATGCCAGATTTTTGGGTTCTATTATAAATAAAACCTTGTGAAAAATGAAGATGGTTGTCATACAGTTGGCAGATGGAGATGTGTGTGTGTGTGTGTGTGTGTGTGTGTGTGTGTGTGTGTGTGTGCGTGCGTGTGCATGAGGGGGCTTTGTGGCCAGATACCAGAGCAGAGCTCAATGGGAGACTTAGGGAGCTTTAGAGATGCTCCCTCAGCACTTTGGCATGGAGGAGAACTAACTGGCGCTGCGGGGTTCGCCCCTTTATGGCTTCTTGCGGGTTTCCGTCCCGCTGAGAAACGAAGAAGTGCTATCCTTGTGAAGTTCTCTATACAGTACGTGAACCTGTCACTCTATAGTAGTGGGCCTGGAGGCTGGCTGCTGGTGGAGATGGGGGGGGGGATTTGGGTCATTCGTTCTGGGCGCACACACACACACACACACACACACACACACACACACACACACACACACTGTGTGTGCGCACAGAGTCACCGAGGTCTTTCTGCTAATTATAGGCTGAAATCTGACAGAGAAAAATTAGAGGGAAAAGGGACAGCTGCACGGCCCTCTGGACCTATACGTGCATGGGGACGAGAGAGAGAGAGAGAGAGAGAGAGAGATGGGGGTTTGATTTCTGTTCTAAATCCTTAAACCACCCCCTCCCCCGCCCGGTGAAAAAACTAAATTCAATCATCTCCATGTCCCTTCCCTGCTCCCTCCTGTCCTGTCCTGTCCTCCCCTGGACCTGCATGAGGTCAGAGGTCTGTCCCGGATGGGATCGCCGTGTTCTTCACGGGACGGCCCGTCTTTTCCCTGGAAAAAATGTCCCACACACAGACACACACACACACACACACACACACACACACACACACACACACACACACGGCGTACTGTACTGTACTGTACTGTACTGTACACAGTATCAAGACAGATGGAGTGCAGGGGACTTGGGTGGATGTCAGCAGGTCTCTCCCTATTGATCAATGTTTAGACATTCAACTCAGCGCGTTGTGTGAGCGAGGCAATGAGCCGAATCCCTCCCAGACTGATGGCTTTCTCAGAAGCCACAAGAAATGAGTTGTCACCGAGGGGCAATAAGCAATGTTCCAGCAGACTGCTTATTTCCTCCTTTCTTTGTTCTGTGAGACTGCCGTGCGCCCGCTCCATCGCCCACTTTCACACTTCAGACACACACACACACACACACACACACACACACACACACACACACACACACACACACTGCAGTTGCTGGGAGGGTTTAGCCGTTCCAGAGACGGGACATAAACATTCAGAAGTGTGTTTAGATGCTTGGATGTTAGACGTTGGGGCTGCATATAATCCATCAAAAGATAATTGAAATTACAACACCGACTGCCGCAAAATTGCAGGAGGCTTCAACTTGTTTTGATGTATTGTTTAATCAGAGTGAAATAAGGCATCTCTATAAGATCAGCAGCAGTTCTGTGTTGTTTTACAGAATCTCCGACCGTACTAATGATCTAAATCCATTGGTGTACAATTTTGAGGTATTTTTTACTTGAGTATTTCCTTTTACTTCCTTTTACCACTACGTCTCAGAGGCAAATATTGTACTTTTACTCCACTACATTTATTTGAAAAGTGTAGTTATTAGTTGCTTTGATTGTTATTACAAAACATACATTAACCACTTCAGCCCAATACATTTCGGCCATTTGAAAATAGCCGATCTAGCTTTGTAGATCTGCTATGTCGTAGGCATTTGACAACTTGAAATGGGACATTCTGCATAGTGAGAACTTACTTTTGGTACTTTTAAGTAAATTTTTATGTACTTTTACTAAAGTCGATTTAGAATTCCGGTCCGGACATACTTACTTACTACTTGTAACGTACTATAGTTCGATATTGCAGTATTGATACTTTTACTCAAGTAAAACAATCAAGTACATTTTCTACCACTGTCTAAATCAGTGGTTCCCAAACTTCAAGGACTGCCAAATTGACACTAATTAGCCCCACGGACCATCATTTAGCTTGGGACCCCCTGGAACTCCCTCAAGGGCCCCCTGGGGGTCCCCGGACCCCACTTTGGGAACCACTTCTAAATCTACAATTTGAAAATGTGTGAAATCTTAATTGCGCCAGACGAGAGCCTCGTGGGCCAGGTGTACTGCAGTTCAGGGGACAGATAACCACCACACTTTAACACCCCACAAAGTAATTAGCCCATTTAGGCCTGAAGTACCTGTTTCTACAGTATATTAGTGGTTCTCAAACTATTTCAGGACCCCCAGAATTATCTGTATTTGGCCGCCGACCCCCATATGAAAATATGTTGTTTCAGGGACCCCCCCCCCCCCCCCCAGGAGCAAATATTTGAGTTAAAAACGTGTGAATATGTTCAAAGATTTGCGCCACATTTTCACGATTTTAAAAGAAAATATCAGATCTACAATCTCATAGCGCGGCACCGAGTGTAATATAATGTTCAAAACACCAAAAGGGGTTCCCGTACAGAATGGGTTATAACGGCATGATTATATTATCAATGTCACGCCGCAGCCGGCCGCCGTTACTCATCCCAGACGTCATAATGTGCCAGCGGCGCAAAAAAAAGAAGTTTCTCGATGTCGTCGTCGTCGGTGTAATATTGTAAGATGGTTATCTTGTTACAGGAGGTTCCACATGCAGGGGAATGTCATGAGCTAGCCCTGCGCTGGCTTAACCAACCATCTCCTCCTTAGCCCTGCTTCGGTAGCCAAGACCAGATCATTTCCCCCCCAACCCCCCCCCACCACCCCCGCCCCGCCCGCTCTGATTGACAGGTGTCCAACAATCCCCCTGGCTTTGCGCCGGAGATCCAAGTAAGGCTGAGTGAATGGGGCCTCCCCCCCCCCCCCCCACTCCCCCCACCCCACCCCGCATGCAATTGGAATTGACCTTGCCTAGGGCTCATCAATAGCATTCATTGCTCCCTGCCCAACGACAGGTGCACTGGGGCCCAAACCTCTGGCCTCCTAAGCCCCCACCCCCCCCACCCCAAACCTAAATCCAGACCATTTTTTATTGGTCTCTCTCTCTCTCTCTCTCTCTGCTTATTCCCGTTTTCTGTTACCACTTCTTAAACCCTATATATATATATATATACACACACACACACACACACACACACACACACACACACACACACATTGTACAGTACGTCAAATAGGGAGAATGGCAACCTAGCTTGTAGATTGCCGGGGGTTCATTCCGTGTGGTTAAGGATCTGGCATCCCCTGGTTCGGTTTGTTCTAGTGAAATGTCTGTGGTCAATTATTAGCGGAGGAGGTTGATATTAGTGACAGAAATGGATAAGCCTCACTGATCCACACAGTTTGAGCTCTTAATGTCACTTGAGATGGTGGAGGTTTTTTAATGCTGTGATGTTTGTGTGTGTTTTTTTTTAATTGCTGTGTTGAGGTTTTGCCTGTTATCTCTCCTATGGCACCAAATCAATACAACATGGAATCCAACGATAAAACGATTAAATAAGGTTTTGATTTGGGTGGGAACCCCTTTTGGTGTTTTAAGCATTATGTTACACTTTAGCTATTGAAAAATAGCAAATCTACAAGCTCATAGCGTGACACAGAGTGCCGCGCTACGAGCTTGTAGATGAAAAATCGTGAAAATGTGGCACAAATATATATTCTTTCAGAGCGAACGTTTTTAACTCAAATCTTTGCTTCTGGGGGGTCCCTGGAACAACATTTTTAGATCGGGGTCCGCAGACAAATACATGGGGGTCCTTGACATGGAAAAGGTTGAGAACCACTGATACTGAAACATTTCAGAAAACTGTCATGATTTAGAAGACATTTGTAGAATCAGTTGTCGGGTCTAAAAAGGGGTTAAAGGAGAAGGAAACGGCATTGGTCGTGATGTGCACACGGCACAGGACAGAACAAGGCGTTGACACGAAGGGTTGCCCACCTGCCCCCCAGGCACAGGGCAGAACAAGGTGTTGACACTAAGAGTTGCCCACCTGCCCCAGGTATAGGACAGAACAAGGCGTTGACACTAAGAGTTGCCCACCTGCCCCAGGTAAATAAAACCTCCGGGCAGGTGGAGTTTGCTTTAGGTTGCCCCGACCACAACACCAGATATCTGTCTAAACACCAGAGCTCTCTGTCTTCTGGTCTGTGGAAAGTAAAATAACAGCACTGTTTACCTATAATGTGCCGTTTTCACTGTTGCTGCACTTAACAAAAGCAGACAAATGTGAACCCAACCCATAGTCCTATATGAAGCTATAGGTATTTGGCATTTTTTTTTAAATGTAACGTAATTCTTTTACCTATAATTTTATAATGGATTATTTACTTTTAGGGCAAGACCTTATAGGGCAAATAGAACATGACCTGTACTTGCCCGACGGGCAATGCCTCCGAGACCTTAGTGTCAACCCCTGACTGAACAACACTAATGGGATTCCATCGTCATTCAGCAGGGTTTGAATGGTGTGTTCCATAGCCTAGTCGTCACATATACTCAAACCTCTATCAGGAGGAGACACGTTTTACACAACAATGCACGATTGTGTCGTTATAATCTTATAGATAACAATGCTTATTGTGTTTCTATATATTTCCATTCAAAATGGTCATTATACTCACAATGAGAAGGGGGGAAAAAAACAACATGAAAATAAAAAAGAAAGCCAGATGTCTGTCTGTGTCAAGGCAGAGCCACTGTGAGGACCTGTATAGGCCTGCATGCAGGGCCTGTGTTTATACAGATCTGTCTGCTTGGCAAAGAAGACTCACACCTCCCCCCTAGTGGCTGACACCGTCCTAGCATTTCTCAGTCATGATGAGTGCAACTTCTCATCATTGACATTGACACATCATCTAGTCAACTGCTTGGGTTTTTTTTGCTCGTTTTTGACAGTTTTAGCCTTTTATCTCGTTTCGATCGGCAAGGCAACGTGAGTTTATTCGTAGCACATTTCATACACAAAGGCATTCCATCAGTGGTTCACAAACCTTTTCATGTCAAGGACCCCCAAATTGACACTAAATAGCATGCGGACCCCCATTTGAAAAGGATATGCCAGGGACCCCCATAAGAGAATTTTTTTTACGGCTCTAGCAGTGATTCTCAACCTGTTTAATTTCATGGACCCCCAGTTTGACATGCATTAGTCTACGGACCCCCATTTAATGGCATTTGTATCTCTGGTACAATTTATATTGTAAAAGCAATGCTAATTTAACTCTGAGAGTGTACAAATGGAACTAACGGGTCCATTTGGTTCCATTTGTACACTCTGAGTTACAGACTGATAAGGGTCCATTTGGTTCCAAATGATCATTTAGCTTGGTCCCCCCTGGAACTCCTTCAAGTACCCCTGGGGGAACCACTGCTTTACATGATTCAGGACGGGAACCCCTTTTGGTGTTTTAAGCATTATGTTATACTTTAGCTATTGAAAAATAGAAGATCTACAAGCTCATAGCGCAGCAAATACCAGCAAAATCTGAGCGCTTGTTTGAGCCAGAAAACCCCAGACCACAGAATATCTACTGAATGTTAAAAGTTCACGTTTTTTGGGTGCTCAGAAAACCTAAAAACAATTAAGAAATTACAAAATGGTACAATTTAGTTGTACCATATTAAAAACATAACTTTTGTCCTAATTACCATATGTATATCCTTGCAGTAGTCATATTATATTATATTGCTTTTCCCCAGAAAGATAACCTTTTACACTATTTTTAGCTAGGATGCAGGAAGAGGTATTTATTGCAGGTTTTTGTTTAATAATAATAAACCCAGGCGTCTTTAACTCCAGCATCACAGAACTCTCTGTTTTCTAACTTTTCTATATCCCTTTTTATTTAGGAAAATTACCGCAAAATGAAGCCCTGAAAAAATGCATGTTTTCCCAATTCTCTGTGAAGGCAGTCTGTGAAACAAATAAGGATGTTGAATAAATGCCTAGGCTCTTTTATGAGACGTCTACTGCCAACGGACCACCATTTGATGACAATGACTTTTAGCCTCTCAGACCCAAAACGAAATAACATTTTGTTATTGTCTCCACCAGGCCGAAGGCATGGAGGGAGAGTATGTTTTTCGTTGGATATGATTTTGTCCACAATTCCATGCTGTATTGATGTGGTACCATAAGGAGAGAACAGGCAAATTCTACTACATTCTCTATAGTATTTGTGTAGACTTCTTGTAACAATAATTTAACTCCAAAATGACAGCAAATGGGTCCATTTGTCTTCATGTTACACTCAAGTGGTAAAGATCTAAACGGGTCAATTTGGTTACCAACTCTCCATTTAGTGGGGGACCCCCTGGAACCCCGTCAAAGACCACTGGTGGTCCCCAGACCACATGGTTGAAAACCACTGTAATATGACACCAGACAAGCTGTCCTCATCTTGATGAGCTCAAATGGAGTACAACTCCTGCAGTTGTCTATTTGTTCGTCCATTTGTGTAACTCTGTGAGTAATTATGTACAAGCATTGTGTTCACTCGCAGAGTCAAATTGACACGTTGAGGACGTTTTGGTGTACGTGCTGCTGCACCAGCCCTTGTTTTTGTAGAGCGTTCTCTGAAAGGCCATCATTACACGAGATTGAAGACACCCGACCACAATGAACTCTCTGGAGGTTGTTTCTGCTCATGCGTAGTCCTGCCGTTAGTTTTTTTTAAGATCTTTTTGGGGCCTTTATTGATAGGATAATATAATAGTGAAGAGAGACAGGACACGGTGAGAAAGAGACACAGGTCGTCGGGATCGGGACTCGAACCCGCAACACTGTATGCGCCCGTCATCACAAATGTGAGGTCATCACATTTGGGCACATTTTCGGGCAAGTGGCTATATGGTCGAATTTAGTTTTAACTGTTTTTCGTTCAAAGCTAATGCTTGGAATGGGTTCAGAATCATGAAAACCCCTAGTTTGTCACATGCTATACTTAAAGCATAATGACATTTAAAAAATGTTGCCTTATATAGATTGTGCCCAGCACTCAGGACGGAGATTGATAAAAAAAAAAAAAAAAAGAAACATGAACGATTACTATTGCAATCTGGTCATGCCCCCCTTTTTTCTTAGCTTAGATTGACTGGCCTTTCACACCACTGCCACTGGCCTCTGTCTGGTCCAGAGCCCTGCCACTGGCCTCTGTCTGGTCCAGCTTAGATTGACTGGTCTTTCACACCACAGCCACTGGCCTCTGTCTGGTCCAGAGCCCTCAGGCATGCCACGGGAGCCAGACGTGACTTTGGTCCTGCCACCTTCATTAACTATGAGCGCGTACTGTACAAACAAAATGCTCATGGTAACGGGTGCATTCATGTACAGTATAGCGCCTTTCTCCCAAAGCGCTTTACAATGTGCATTACATTCACCCATTAATGCACGGTGGGAGGAAACCACACACGCAAGGCAACCAATCTGATCGTCGGAAGGGCCTTTCTGTGTGGAGTTAGCATGTTCTCCCCGTGTCCCCTAGGGTAGGTACCCTCACGAAAAGCAGTCTGCTGCCCCCCCAAGTTGGCAGAGGAAGTGTAGTGCCCAGGATTACATTAGATAATTGATACTGGGTGAAAAAATGCGGCTTGAAAAAATGCGGGTTGCAAAATCGTGGGATAAAAAAAAATAAAGAAAAATCGGGGTTCAGTGTCTTGCTCAAGGACACTTCAACGCTAATGCAGGGAGAGCGGCAGGGTGATCAAACGGAGGACAATCTGATTCTCTAGAGGCCACCGAACCTCCTGAGCCACTGTCGCCCTCGCACACGCAACATCTTGTTCATTTAACTCTGAATGTTTAGGCTTATTTTAACAATAAACCACATTTTCCTCACACCTAGGCGTGTTAATACCCATGCCAGCATTTGGGGTTGAAAAGGTGGCAAATTCCATCCAACCATTTTCAACCGCTTATCCATAGTCGGGTCGTGGGGGCAACAGCTCCACCAGAGAGCTCCAGATTTCCCTCTCCAGAGGTAACTTCCTCCTGGGGAATCCCGAGACGTTCCAAGGCCAGTGTGGCGTTGTAATACCTCCATCTGGTTCTTGTTCTGCGTGCCTCGAGGACCTCCCTAGGGAGACGCTCGAGAGGCGTCCTAACCAAATGCCCGAACCACCTAAGCTGGCTCCTTTCCAGGTGAAGAAGCAGCGACTCTACTCTTGCGTGACTGAACTTCTCACGTGGCAAAATGCGCTTAAAAAATGAATGCGGTTCCACGGGTCCATGCACCTTCCGAGTTACGTCAGCACTCAGGGTTTGGCAGTGCGGCTCGTACCCAGGAGCAGAAGTGCTTTACAGCCCTGAGTGCTGGCCTGCGGAGAACGGCAGGCTCTTCCGGTGATTATCTACTAACTCCAGCCTCCCGCGGCCCCCCCATTCCCTCCGGACCCCTTAGGAGAGCAGGACCTCATTTCTCCCAGTCTCTTTTCCCCTATTTTCTCTGATACTCCTTTCCTTCTCTCTCTCTGCCCACCCCCCCCCCCCTTCTCTAGTATAATATACTCTCACTTTTCCACTGGTTGTCTCTGTGTCTCTCCCGCTCTCTCTTGCTCTCAGCACCTCCAAGCTGAAGACATGTTATTCAATTTAGCCTGCAAACACCATTATGGCCCCCAACAGAGACGGGAATTACCATTGAGATGAACTGGATACCACGGCAGAAGTTTAAACATCTCTCTGTCTGTCTCTCTCTATCTCTCTCTCTCTCTCTCTCTCTCTCTCTCTACAAGTGTCTGAGCATGTGTGCATGTGTATATTTATGTGTGCGTGCGTGGGTGTGTGCTAAACGTGACAGACTTTCTCCGCTATGATATAGTGTAGAAAAAATAGTATGCCATAAAACAAAACTCCATCGCAGATTCGCAGCATTGTCAAGAAAAACGAAACAAAGCAAGACGGAGCGTTCTTCCTCCTCCTCCTTCACCATCACCTCCTCCTCCACCACCACCTCCTCCTTCACCACCACCACCACCACCTCCTCCTCCACCACCTCCTCCTCCTCCTTCACCACCACCTCCTCCTTCACCACCACCTCCTCCTTCACCACCACCACCTCCTCCTCCTCCTTCACCACCACCTCCTCCTTCACCACCTCCTCCTCCTCCTCTTGCTCTCGGGGGCCGGTGCAGACAGTCCCGGGGCGGTGCAGCGTAAGCCCAGCGATCTGGCAGTATATAAAACGTCCGTTTCGGGGCAACAACATCTGCATGGTGCGTGAGGAGAGAGAGAGAGTGTGGTCAGAGGGCGAGGGGGGACACCCCGCCGAGCGCTGCGGATAGAAGTTTTCCGTCCGTAAGGCGACACCGCGGAACGAGATCGCGGCACATCGGTTCCCTCGCTGATGGCGGAACACGAGCGTAACTGCCCGCTCTAATAGCATGTCAAACACGCCAGGTGTTCAAGGTCGACATGAGCTTGCTCTCTCAATTTCTCTCTCTCTCTCTCTCTCTCTCTCTCTCTCTCTCTCTCTCTGTATGTCGTCGCTGTCGGGGCAGAAACCTCTTAATCTCCATCTTCTAACTTTTTGCGTTTTTCCGTTTATTTAAAACATCCCTTCATCAAAAGTAGCAGATCCACAAGCTCAAAAAAGAGACACGTTTTAGTCGTGTACATCTGCTACTTTAGCTAGTGTTGCATTTTAATCCACTTTTCAAGAAATATCTTAAGAAGAGAATACCAGCACTGACGGAACTGTCCTTTTAAGGCACTTTAATTTAATATTTTATAATTGGCATGGTATGCTGCAGAGCAGATGGGACGCACACGCAGATTAGACACACCAACGGACCGACATGCGGAAACAACGGTCGGACATGCGCTGCTCCCGTGCTTGCGGTTAGGGTTAGGTTAGGGTTTGAGAGGAATAGGTTAGGTTAGGTTAGGGTTTGAGGTATAGGTGGTCGGTCTAATGACAGTCGGACCGATAGTATGTCTAAACTAAATCCTGTACCTGAGCAGATAGCACAATGCAAGCCTTCGTCAGCGTCGCATGCTGTAAACAACGGACATGTCACATTTATAGTGCCCGTAGGTGTGACACCTTCCCCTGTCCGTGTCGATACAAACAACATTCAGCCAACCATTGCATTTGAATCCAGAAGAGTAACAGTTTTGGACGTATGAGGGACGATATTCAGTATACATGCATTAATGTGTATGATGTGATGTTTATACGTAGGACAATGGGATGATGGCTTGTGCAGAATCTCATACGTCAACTGGTATAGTTCATAAAGTTAACATACGTATATCTAAATGCATTTGAAATGTAATACATATGTTACTTTTCAGGATTCCAATTAAAGCATGGAAATAATTCAGGATTTAAATTCAAATAGCAAAAATAGCAGATCTCAAAGCGCGTATGAGCTTGTAGATCTGCTATTTTTGATACGACAGTATATGCAATGTGGCCCTCTTGAGTGAGTGTGGAAATATAGTGGCCCTCTGGAGTGAGTGTACGTTGAACTATAGTGGCCCTCTGGAGTGAGTGTACGTGGAACTATAGTGGCCCTCTGGAGTGAGTGTGGAACTATAGTGGCCCTCTGGAGTGAGTGTGGAACGTATGGAACTATAGTGGCCCTCTGGAGTGAGTGTGGAACTATAGTGGCCCTCTGGAGTGAGTGTGTAACTATAGTGGCCCTCTGGAGTGAGTGTGGAACCTATGGAACTATAGTGGCCCTCTGGAGTGAGTGTGGAACTATAGTGGCCCTCTGGAGTGAGTGTGGAACCTATGGAACTATAGTGGCCCTCTGGAGTGAGTGTGGAACCTATGGAACTATAGTGGCCCTCTGGAGTGAGTGTGTAACTATAGTGGCTGAAGTGGGCTGTAGTTAAATCTTATGTTCAGTATTAGCTGTAGTAGTGTAGTATGTGCAACTGTAGGCTGATACATGGATCACTGTTGTGTTTTACTATACAGTATAATATGGAGCCAATGCTTGATTCTTCCTGCACACAATAAACATGCTTTGTTTCCCCTGTATGCTCTCAAGTTGTCTCAACTAATATGCCAGTATCGTTCGTCCAAACTTAGTCGAAGGCCGTGCATGGGGGGGGGGGGGGGGGGGGGGGCTGTTGTGTTCGCGCCCCCCGAGCCCTCTGTGGCATTCTGGGAGGGGGGTTCATATGATCAGCTGCATTAACTCCAACACCTGTGGGAAGGAACAAAATAGCCCTCCATCTCACAGCCTGGTAAATATGCGGGGCGATAAGTCTTGTGACTTTGTGCTGATCAGTGGCATTCCCCGTGTGCGTGTGTATGTGTGTGTGTGTGTGTGTGAGAGAGATCAGAGCTTGCTTGGTTTGATTATCAATGTGTATGCATGTATATATCGTACAGTATATGTCTATGTGTGTGCACACATGCGCACGCGTGTGTGTGTGTGTGTTACAAAAAAAATATTGACTATTTTGTTTTGGTATTTAATATGCACAGGGCAAAGGAAGAGTGGGGAGGCCAAAACAGACCTGGAGAAGATCAGTCGAGAGTGGGACAAAGACAAGAAGACTATGCTGGGCCCAGCTGAGGAACACTGCCCAAAACAGAGTCCAATGGCTGGGTGGTGATTGGCTCCATCTAGGAGCCTACAGGAAGTAAGTCATTTAATATCTAATATGCAGGTGTGTGCATACAATACATGCATGCCTGCCTACGTGTGTGTGTTCTGAGTGGGCGTGGGGCAGTGTGGTACTCTACAGCATGCCAACATTGTCACAGGGGAGGGTAATCACTGGCACACTAGCATAAGCAAGAGAGAGAGGGTTTTTATTTTTAAATAAACTTACCGAAAAACATGTAGTTAATTAAATTATGTCCTCTGGACATAATTCTACATTAATTCAAACACTGTTTTCTGACTGGCTGCGAGTCTGCATGGGATATAAGTGGGATATCGCTTTGAGTCTAATGATCATTACAATGCTCAGCAAAATAAAATAAAGCATACAGTACAGTATATGGATAGATACAAACTTGGCACTTCATGTGAAAAAGGTTGCAGACCTCTGCTCTACAGTATACAACCCGGCAGGGAGAGCGATGTGAACCCAACGGTACGGCGGTAAGGCAGTGGCCGCCCCGGCGTGTTAATGGCCGCACCCGTCCGGGAACGCAGCAGTATAGGCCAAGTCTTAAATATACGAGGCTCTGTGAAAAACGGTGCACAGGCAGGCAGGCAGGCGGCACATTGCCACGGAGCACAAGCAGGTCACTCAACCCTACCTCGAAACAGAAGCGATTATTATTATCTGCAGGGTATATCACGCGTTTCCCACAAGTGGTTATGAGACGTGTGTGTGTGGGGGGTGGGGGGTTTGAGCGCATGGGAATACTTTGTAGAACGTATGTACGTTTCCAATATCCATTTTGTGCTGAGACGGTATCCGAAAATGTCTCTGGGGGGTGCGGGGGGGGGGGGGCATTGGATCATTGTCTTTACATCATGTCATAGACCTATACACACATGAAAGCATATCACCCTATAAGCTACACATTGTATATGTTATAGGTGTTAGCACTCGTTACACTAGCGCCGGATGCCTGCATGTGTTTATTTATGCACGTCCCCCTAATGTCAGAGCTAGAATTCCATTCATCAAACGAAGGGGGCTGCCTGCATATAACCTTGTCCTATACATGATGTAAAATGAGATCATTTCAAATCCCCAGAGTCCACGAGTTATG
This sequence comes from Protomyctophum bolini, assembly GCF_963924005.1. Classification (NCBI taxonomy): domain Eukaryota; kingdom Metazoa; phylum Chordata; class Actinopteri; order Myctophiformes; family Myctophidae; genus Protomyctophum; species Protomyctophum bolini. Next base: position 14,039,723 of record NC_137877.1, on the reverse strand, counting down.
GTGTAGCTTTTTATGGGCCTTGTCCACAGCACTGTTTCTGAACCAGCGGTCCAGGGAACACTAATGGTCCTTGGCATAATTACAGTCTGCAGGTGGTCCATGAAAAAAAATAGTTTTATAATGTTTCAGTGGCGGGAACCCCTTTTTGGTGTTTTAAGCATTATGTTATACTTTAGATCTACAAGCTACGAGCTTGTAGGTCTTCTATTTTTGAAAAGAATCGTAAAAATGTGGCGCAAATCTTTGAATATAATGCTTTCACACAGCGAACGCTTTTAACTCATATCTTTGCTTCTTGGGGGGGTCCCTGGAACAATGGGTCTAAATGGGTTAAAGGAATTTATTGTAACGTATGTATATAGCCTTGTGAAGCCATGGTTCCAGGGCCATGTTGTCCATGGGGCAGGAGCCTATCTCCTGTTTTTGTAGCGTAAGGCGACTTGATGTACAAATATAAGTACATCCCCCCCCCAGTGATGTATAGTTAGCCAGGGAGCCACAGGCCCAAAAGCTCAAGGAATAGAGATTAACCTGTGATCTCATGCCGTACTTTTTATTTGTGTTTTTGAGTGGTGCAACCACTCCAAGGAACAGCAATGTCCGTGTTCACCATGCCTGTGTTCACCTATGCCTGTGTTCATATATAATGCTCAATGCTCTTTGGCCACTCAGAATAGCTAAATGGCATTGATCACGCCTCCAGGTCTTTAGTTTACTCAAGTTAGGGAATAAGACCTGGTACTTGAGACACGCAAAAAACAGCCATCTATCTTAGCCCGTAGCACCTTCCCTATATACTTGACGAATTACAGGCATATACTAAGGCTCAATTTATGTAACTTAGATATCATTTTATACAGTACACTCTACGTACACACAGAGACGTGGTGCATTTATATTAGCATTTCATCTTTTTCCCCACATGGTGGATACTGGATAGCACACGAAATTGTCTCATTTGTTCTTATTGTGAAACTATTGTTTAACTATTCATTCAACTGTCTTGCACGTGACATGCTACAGTAGGTCACACCATGGGTCTCCATTATTAAGACATATCTGGCATGTATGACCTGTCATTAAGTAAGTCAGGGTTCCATATTGAGTTTCCTCTCACGATGCAACGTTGCCGCATATTGCATGTTTCTGAACATTAGACTATAAACAATGATCAACAATGGAGGAATGGACCAACATATGTTGCATGACAACATGACACTACCACGTACCTCCCAAAGTGTCACTAAATACAGTACCAGGACCATATAACCCACTCTGACTGCCTCCCGTGTCCGGTGAATGTACATATGTACATTCTGTACACGTCTGAAGACTCACCTCTTCAGACTCCGCCTTATAGCCCCTAGCATTTGCCATACAGTAGCACCTACCCTGATAGCATTGATGACCTTTCGGCTTATATAAATGCTAAAATGTAATTTAGATAGCATGTTATGTATTGTCCACACATACAGTATGTCAATATGGTCATTGTTGACCTGGCAATGAATAGTGTGTGTATAGTTCTCTATAGATTATTTTTGGATATTTTACTGTTAGGTAATAGTTCTTGGTTTAGCTACAGTATGACCTTTGATTGCTATTTCTATGCATTTGATGTATTACCTTGTGTTTTGCTATCTTACTGTACATCTCTGGATTAAGAGTTTTGGCTAAATGCCTAAATTGTAATTGTACAAAATACTACATAACAGTAAACCATTGAACAGGACAGGCATACATTATTATTTAACCAAAGAACATGCTTGGCATTAGTTGAACAAAAGTGTGTGTGTGTGTGTGTGTGTGTGTGTGTGTGTGTGTGTGTGTGTGTGTGTGTGTGTGTGTGTGTGTGTGTGTGTGTGTGTGTGTGTGTGTGTGTGTGTGTGTGTGTGTGTGTGTGTGTGTGTGTGTGTGTGTGTGTGTGTGCGCGTGTGTATGTGTGTGTCCTAAAATGCCAAACATAGGGTGGACAATGGAAATAATGACGGAAATATGACAGTCCTGTTCATTCAGCTTCATGCAGATGAATGGGAATGAAAGGATTAAATAATTGTGACTATACTCAAATAAATACAATCAGGCGATTATGTAATAATTGTGACCGACCTGAAATTGAATCAATATTAATTATAATTAGTTCAATATCTCAGCTGATCTGAAAGCTCTCTACATACTGAGTGAATGGATATGAAAAAAGTTGATAGAACCAAATGGACTCCTAAATGGAACCATCTGGACCCATATTTCCATTCGTACATTCTCAGACTTGTTATGGAAATCGGCCTGATTTTATTTTTGTAGTTTGTTTATATATTTAATTTATTTAATTGGGACAATGCATATTAATCAACATGCCATTTTTGAAATCCATGTAAATGGGCCACAGTTAGCCAGAAGCAAATTTCCATCTGTAGTCCCATGAGCAGACTCTTAAAAGTGGTAATAAAACTATCCATACAAATCATACAATGCAAAACAAGTAAACATAACACAGGGGACAGAACAATTACAGTGAAAAATCATAAGTGACACCAGTGACACTGAGGAGGGGGGGGGGGTTCCTTGAAATTAAAAAGGTTTGAGAACCACTGCTTAAAAAAAGAGTTAAATATCTAATAAGGGTCCATTTTGGTTACCAACTCTCCATCATTTAGCTAGCTTAGGACCACCTGGAACCCCTTCAATTAAGGACCCCTGGCCTGGTGGTCCCCGTATACTCTGCGGTTCCACTGGTGCTGTGAACGGGGGCATGAATTCCCCGCAGCCTCCATGTAACTCACAGTCATATCCCCATTGTTTGGCTTTTGTTTTGACGGTGGGATGCAGGTTGTCATGCTGACACCACGATATCAAGCGCTCTCACTTCCTCTGCGTATTGTACTGTACAGTATGTAGTCAGTGTATAGGCCGTTCAGCGTCATCGTCTGTAATTAGGCCAGTGCCGGGGAAGGCTTGATTACATGTGCATACGTGTGTGTGTGTGTGTGTGTGTGTGTGTGTGTGTGTGTGTGTGTGTGTGTGTGTGTGTGTGTTGAACTTGATGACCAGTTCACACTGCAACCACTTTAACCACCCTGTCGCCAAACTTTTCCACCGTTTCTTTTCAGAATATCGTTCCAGTTTAGACGTATATCAGAAATAGCAGGAGCTCACGTCGCATTGCAAACTGGCAATTTTTGCTATTGGTCATACAGCAAAACTGTTAGTATTTAAAAACTGTTGAATCACCCCAAAACATCCCCAAAAAGCTAACATTGTCATGAATTCAAGCCAAAATTAAATGATTTAAAAAAAATGAAATCAAAGGCGGGAAGCTTGTAGATCTGCTATTTTTATTTGTTTGCATCCCGGGCAAAACGTCTACCTTAAAATAATGCTTTAGATTTCAGGTTGTTGCCCCCAGGGTACGATTCCACGCTGCCGCCATTCTCCATAAAATACAATGCGATTGTTAGCATATAGCTGGGTGCTTTGACCTTGTTTTTAGCCAATCACAGTGAAAGAGACATACTATAAAAGAGTCCTGAACAGCCATCACCAGCATCAACCTGCGTTTGCCTTCAGAGCTGACTTAACAAGGTATCCAGAGATTCCAGACGCAGGAGCTGAAAACTGTCATACAGCCAAGATGAATTTTCACGTTCTTCTAATCGTCGCCACCATCATAGGCAGAAGTAGTCAGCTGACACTGAGTGACTGTGGTACAATAGGACAAGCAAGGCGTCCAGAATTCACTGACATCGAGGTGACATGTGGCACCGACTCCATCAGTCTGGCAATCCAAGCCTGCCCTATCGTCTACACCGGCTACAACGAAACGCTGATGATCGTGAACCATATGTCGGACCCAGCCTGCAAGGGAACCCTGGATTTGTCTGCAAATCCACCCGTGGTGCGTTTCAACTTCCCCTTGAACAAGACCCATGCCTGTGGAAGTGTCTTCAGGACCACCAGCGCTGCCGGCACAGGAGTGTTCTCAGACTTCTCCAATATCCAGACAGTCAACGTCAGTGGCATTGTGCGATCCTCCGATCTCACCACAGGGACAATCACCTACAATGCTGAGATGAAGTACTATTACTCCTGCGCCTACCCCTTAGAGTACCTGATCAACAACACCCAGATTGATGTGTCAGCCTCCTCTATTGCATTGAAGGACAATAATGGCAGCTTCATCAGCACCCTGCGCCTGGAGCTGTTCAGCGATAGTGCCTACACAACGCCCCTGGTGATGCCACAGAATGGAATTGAGCTGAGGACCGACATCTTCGTAGAGGTGAAAGCCACCAACTTGACAACCCAGTACAACGTGCTTCTGGACCGGTGCTACGCTTCAATCTCCCCACTTCCTACCAACTCCAGCATATTCAACCTGTTTGTACCCTGCGACGTTGACCAGCTCACCAGCATGAACCAGAACGGCATCAGCCAGAGCGCCCGCTTCTCCTTCCCGGCTTTCCGCTTCATGGAGCAGCAGAACGAGACCGTCTCCACCTACTACCTGCACTGCATCACGCGCCTTTGCGAGGTCAGCACCTGCAGCGGCTTCATGAACTGCAACAACAGGAGAAGGAGAAGCACAGACGATGAGCCAGCCGACCTCTCCCAACTCCACACCATCACCTCCCCGGAGATCGTCACCCAAGACGATGTCATCCAGGGCCAGACCAAAACACACGATGCAAATTCTTCCGCCGGGCTTGGTGCTGCTGTAGGTGTTTTAGCCTCTGTGTGCATTATTGCCCTCTGCATCGCTGCTGTCTTTTACAAGAAGCTCGCGCTGCAGGCGGGATAATGGGGCATCAGGCTATAGGCTAAATACTGTCTTTTGAGGTGTACTATATCCGCCAGATTGTCTAACTTTTCTGATGGAGGACAGTGCTTGGTTCATCTCACAATATTTGCTTGCCCTTCATAGGTTAAAAAGTGTAGGACTATTTTAATTTTAGATGAAGAAGGAATGTGATTGAAATGTGTATATGAGTTGTTAGTGTGTTTAATAGCAAAATTTAAAAATGCACAAAAGCTGAAAGTGTTAATGTATGCATGTAAGCGCTTCATAAGATTTAAAAAAAGGAGGAAATGGTAGTTGGAAAGAAAAGAAAAGAAAAAAAGGTTCATAAACACAGTTTTAATGTGAAAGTGTATGGAATGTTTTGAAAGGGAAGTCAATGTACCTTCCAAAGTAATACTGTTTAATTTATTGAATTTATTGAATTCATCATCTTTGCTTGTACTTTGTGCACTTTATGTACTTTAAAGTGTAACATTTATTCTTGAGTCATCTTGACTCGTTTCTATCATTTCTTTTTCACACATTGAGGTATGCTTGGAGTACAATAATTTCACTGCCTGCAATGTTGCTACTAGCTGTTGTGTGTGTAGTTGACAACAATAAAGAACTTGAACGAAAAGCTCTTTGTATTTGTGTATTTGAATGATATTTTTGTTGAAACGCTGTAGCCCAGCCAAACGTCTGCATTTAATGTGTAACCCATGAAGACCTGAGGCCAATTCTATGATATATATATATATATATATATATATATATATATATATATATATATATATTCTTTTTTTCAAAGATTTGCACACATTTTCATGGTTTTCAAAAATAGCAGATCTTAGCTCAGCTTACGTTTCGGTCTAAACGATCTTCATTTTTGTGTTGTAACATGGAGTGGATAATACAAATCTCTAATTGTCTCCACCATGACAAAGGCATGGGGAGAGACTCCGAGAGAGTATGTTTTGCATTCCGTCCGTCTGTCCGTCCGTCTGTGAACGGCTAATCTCAAGCACCGTTAACCTGGTCAATGCCAAATTTTGCACACACACTCCCTGGATGCGAACGATCTCCAAAATGTCCAGAACGGCCTGTTATAGCGCCACCAGGAGGCCGACTTTTGAAAAACATTTTTTTTATATTACTCCTCCAGATTCTGTCCAAAGATCCCGCAAATCGTTCCACACTATCTCTATAGTCATGTGTTCAAGATGAAACTGTGCGATATTTCCTATTCCATCCTAATTGGCTAACATTGGATTTCAAAGTTTGCAGGATTGGCCCTTTTGAAACAAAAAGCTTCAAATCATGAACGCAGCGTGCAATTTACGTGACATCTTTCACAGACTTTCCTACTAGGCTCAGGAATATATCCCACCCTTTTCACATTGGCCTGTTATTTGACTGTTTTATACCATGGCAACCCAATTGAAATGTCTGGATTGACATAACCATATCTAATGTCACATAAAGACTTACAACTTTTTTTAGTATGTCATGGGGTGTGTGTGCGTGCGTGCATGCGTGCGTGCGACCAGTTCACATTGCAGCCACTTTAACCACCCTGTCGTCACCCTTTTTCACCTTTTCTTTTCAAAATATCGTTCCAGTTTTCGGAAATAGCAGTAGCTCACGTCGCATTGTAGAATTTTTGCTTAAGTGCTTCAACACAATGTGTCGTGAGCTTGTAGCGGCTTTGTTCCTTTCCCCATGCTTTTGTCCCATGTCACTCTCTGTGACATACATCAGAGGCATTTATTTGGGGTCAAATTCACTTACAGTATGCATATGAAGAAATGCATATTTTGTCATTTTTATTATGCAGTTCTAATTTTGAGATCTCAATCCATGCCCATCAGACACACAATTCTTTCAAACTTTACGTCCAGATTTTGGGCATTTTAGGACCATAGTTATTTCGTCGCAATGCGTTGTGAGCTTGTAGATCAGCACAGCATTTGTTTTTTGTTGCATTAGCTTATCTTCATGCTAATACTGTTCATCTTCACCGTCATGTGGCATGTGGCATCGCTTCATAGACTTATTTTAACCACATGAACCCTAGCCTAGTCTCGCTCATTAGACTGGTTACAATATGAGGTTTGAGAGACCTCATGGTCGGTACACTTTCCGAGGTTCCGCCCGTATTCTGACGTGTTAATTTCGCGAATCACCGTAATAGAAGGATTTGTCTAATGCATCATAGAAATGGCCTTCACAGGAGTAGAAGTATATTGCTGAACATTTCGTCGGGATTTGATTCCATAAGCCATCTTAACCTTATACCGATTTACTCATCTCTGGCAGGTGGATATTGGATACCCCATAATGTCCAATGTTACTTTTCAGGATTCCACTTTAAAAAAAATAGCAAAAGTGGCAGATCGAATACTTTAGGTACTTCTGTGTGATGCTGTAGTATGATCAAGTAGGGCGTTAATTTACAAAAAATGTTAGAAAATGGAAATAAGGAGTTTCTCTACGATCTTTATAGTATTGTATAAATAACGACCGAGGTCGAACCAAAGTGCTTCACATTACAGAGCATAATAACATACACGGAGGCAAACAGAGAAATAAAATGGCGGCGATCCTTAGCTGCGTTTTCTCTGAATTGAGGCTCAGATGAGGTGATATGAGGTGAGGGACGATGTTTGTAGCTCAATAAAAAAATCGAAGGATCGTCAGCTGGAAAATGGACGAGTCACGGGGTCTTCTTTGCTGCCTTTTCCGTGCATGTTGCCTGGCACTGAGGAAAGAGCACCTGGAGTAAATGGTGACACGAAATGTGTAAATGTGTAAAAATATTGCTTATATAGCTAAGATCTAAAATGACACATGCTTTCCCAGTCTAAATGCGTTCAGGAGGCTATGTGTGGTTCTAGAGTATAGATAGACAGTGTTGCTTTCGTCGATTAAAACTATGACAATTTTTTTTTTGTCATTACCTTTTCACTGACAAAAAATAAATGGACAATAAATGAAAAATATAAGCTATGATGACTAAAACTAAGACTAAATATATTAATAACAAATTAAATCCAGACAAAAAGGTTAGGAGAAGAGATGCAGTAGAACTAAAAGACAAGTAATTTGATTTTACACTTGATTTTACATCGATATACAAGCTTGTAGATCGGCTATTTTCAGAAAGTGTAAAATCAGCCTTTACGACGGCATCCAGGCCCACCAAAATACATTTTAGTCGACTAAATCAACTGTAGATTCAGTCGACTAAAATCTTATGATATTTTGTCGACTAAAACTAGACTAACACTAAAACATTCCAGATTACTAAAATGTGACTAAAACTAAATGAAAACCTTTCAAGAGACTAAAACTAAAATCTAAATTTGCTGTCAAATTCAACACTGGTTCTAGAAGTAAATGTCGTCACCAGTGCTCTTTCAACAGCCGGATATTGTGGAGCTGGTTGAGCAGAGAGCAGCCTTTCCAGGTTGTTGAAAGGTACAGGTATATACATACCAACATGCGTTGCATGAACACATGACACTAGCACGTACCTCCCAAAGTGTCACTAAATACAGTACCAGGACCATATAACCCACTCTGGCTGCCTCCCATGTCCGGTGAATTTACCTATACATTCTGTACACTACTGAAGATTCACCTCTTCATTTTGGGCTTATGTAATTTAGGGCTTATGTAAATGCTAGGATGTAATTTAGATAGCATGTTATGTATTGTCGACATACAGTATGTCAGATCATTGCTGACCTGGCAACGTATAGTGTGTGTGTGTAGTTTCTATAGATTTTGTTTGGATGTTTTACTGTTACATAATAGTTCTTGGTTTAGCTACAGTATATGACCCTAGATTGCTATTGCCTTGTGTTTTCCTATTTTACTGTAGGCTACATCTCTGGATTAAGAGTTTTGGCTAAATGCCTAAATTGTAATTGTACAAAATACTACATAACAGTAAACCATTGAACAGGACAGGCATACATTATTATTTAACCAAAGAACATGCTTGGCATTAGTTGAACAAAACTGTGTGTGTGTGTGTGTGTGTGTGTGTGTGTGTGTGTGTGTGTGTGTGTGTGTGTGTGTGTGTGTGTGTGTGTGTGTGTGTGCGTGTGCGTGTGCGTGTGCGTGTGCGTGTGTGTGTTTTTTTTTGCAAAAACGAATGCCTGGAATGGATTCAGCATCATGAAAACCCCCAAGTTTGACACATCACATACTACATAAAGCATTTTTAATATTTTGCCTTCTAGGTTGTAATTGGTATGGTCACATATTATGCCAATTATGAAAATTGCCCAACATATGCAAGTTAGCATCCGGCAGTTTCTACATGCTGGGGACCCATACTCAACATTTCTAACATAAAACCTTGGTTTACTCAACATGTCCGGGTTCACAATGGGGCTCTATGGGCTGGCTACTAGATTATCAAGCGATTATGTAATGCTTGTGACAGTACCAGGACCATATAACCCACTCTGACTGCCTCCCATGTCCGGTGAATTTACATACATTCTGTACACGTCTGAAGATTCACCTCTTCAGACTCCGCCTTATAGCCCCTAGCACTTGCCATACAGTAGCACCTACCCTAATAGCCTTGACGACATTTCGGGCTTATGTAAATGCTAACATGTAATTTAGATAGCATGTTACATGTATTGTCGACATACAGTATGTCAGATCATTGCTGACCTGGCAACGTATAGTGTGTGTGTGTAGTTTCTATAGATCTTGTTTGGATATTTTACTGTTACATAATAGTTATTGGTTTAGCTACAGTATATGACCCTAGATTGCTATTTTTATGCATTTGATGTATTACCTTGTGTTTTCCTATCTTACTGTACATCTCTGGATTAAGAGTTTTGGCTAAATGCCTAAATTGTAATTGTACAAAATGCTACATAACAGTAAACCATTGAACAGGACAGGCATACATTATCATTTAACCAAAGAACATGCTTGGCATTAGTTGAACAAAAGTGTGTGTGCGCGTGCGTGTGTGTGCATGCGTGCGCAGTTTGCCCTAAAATGCCAAACATATGACAATGGAAATAATGACGGAAATACTGTATGACAGTCTTGTTCATTCAGCTTCATGCAGATGAATGGAAATGAAAGGATTAAATAATTGTGATTATACTCAAATAAATACAATCATAGCCTAGTAGCAATAAAGTGAACCCGGACATGTTGAGTGCACCAACGTTTTATGTTAGAAATGTTTAGTATGGGTCCCCAGCATGTAGAAACTGTCAGATGCCAACTTGCATATGTTGGGCAATTTTCATAATTGGCATTATTTATGACCATACCATTAACAACATATAGAACGCAAAATATTCAAAATGTCATCATGCTTTATCTAGCATGTGACATAGGGGGTTTTCATGATGCTGAATCCATTCCAAGCATTGTTTTGCAAAAAAACACTCATTGGGCTTAAAACGGCCATGCCCACTTGCCCCAAATGTGCTGACATCATCAATTTGTGATGACGGCATTGGCTGTTTTTAACCCAATGAGGTTTTTTTTGCAAAACTAATGCCTGGAATGGATTCAGCATAATGAAAAACCCCTAGTTTGACACTTCACATGCTACATAAAGCATGATGACATTTTTTATATTTTGCCTTCTAGGTTGTAATTGGTATGGTCACATATTATGCCAATTATGAAAATTGCCCAACATATGCAAGTTAGCATACTCAACATTTCTAACATAAAACCTTGGTTTACTCAACATGTCCGGGTTCACAATGGGGCTCTATGGGCTGGCTACTAGATTATCAGGCGATTATGTAATGCTTGTGACTGTACCAGGACCATATAACCCACTGTGACTGCCTCCCATGTCCGGTGAATTTACATACATTCTGTACACGTCTGAAGATTCACCTCTTCAGACTCCGCCTTATAGCCCCTAGCACTTGCCATACAGTAGCACCTACCCTAATAGCCTTGACGACATTTCGGGCTTATGTAAATGCTAACATGTAATTTAGATAGCATGTTATGTATTGTCGACATACAGTATGTCAGATCATTGCTGACCTGGCAACGTATAGTGTGTGTGTAGTTTCTATAGATTGGATATTTTACTGTTACATAATAGTTCTTGGTTTAGCTACAGTATGACCCTAGATTGCTATTTCTATGCATTTGATGTATTACCTTGTGTTTTCCTATCTCACTGTACATCTCTGGATTAAGAGTTTTGGCGTGTGTGTGTGTGTGTGTGTGTGTGTGTGTGTGTGTGTGTGTGTGTGTGTGTGTGCATGTGTGCATGTGTGCGTGTGTGCATGCGTGTGTGCAATGTGCATGCGTGTGTCCATGCGTGCGCAGTTTGCCCTAAAATGCCAAATATATGGCGGAAATATGACAGTCCTGTTCATTCAGCCTCATGCAGATGAATGGAAATGAAAGGATTAAATCATTTTGATTATACTGAAATAAATACAATCATAGCCTAGTGGCCAAAAAGTGAACCCGGACATGTTGAGTACACCAACGTTTTATGTTAGAAATGTTTAGTATGGCCCGGGTCCCCAGTATGTAGAAACTGCCGGATGCTAACTTGCATATGTTGGGCAATTTTCATAATTGGCAACCTATAGAACGCAAAATATTCAAAAACCTTGGTGTACTCAACATGTCCGGGTTCACAATGGGGCTCTATGGGCTCGCTACTAGACTATCAGGTGATTATGTAATGATTGTGACCGACCTGAAATTGAATCAATATTAATTATAATTAGTTAAATATCTCAGCTGATCTGAAAGATCTCTACATACTGAGTGAATGAATGAATGAATATGAAACAAGTTGATAGAACCAAATAGACTCCTAAATGGAACCATCTGGACCCATATTTCCATTTGTACATTCTCAGACTTGTTATGGGAATCGGCCTGATTTATTTTTGTAGTTTGTTTATATATTGAATTTATTTAACTGGGACAATGCATATTAATCAACATTTTTTGATTTTTCAAATCCATGTAAATGGGCCAGAGTTAGCCAGAAGCAATTTTTTATCTGTAGTGCCATGAGCAGACTCTTAAAAGTGGTAATAAAACCATCCATACAAAAACATACAATACAAGACAAGTAAACATAATACAGGGGACAGAACAATTACAGTGAAAAGTGATAAGTGACACCAGTGACACTGAGGAGGTGGGGGGGGGGGGGGGTTCCTTGAAATTAAAAAGGTTTGAGAACCACTGCTACGGGTCCATATGGTTTCATTTCACACTCGCTGCCGCCCTTCTCCTTAAAATACAATGCAATTGTTAGCATATAGCTGGGTGCTTTGACCTTGTTTTTAGCCAATCACAGTGAAAGAGACATACTATAAAAGAGTCTTGAACTGCCATCACCAGCATCAACCTGCGTTTGCCTTCAGAGCTGACTTAACAAGGTATCCAGAGATTCCAGACGCAGGAGCTGAAAACTGTCATATAGCCAAGATGAATTTTCACGTTATTCTAATCGTCGCCACCATCATAGGCAGAAGTAGTCAGCTGACACTGAGTGACTGTGGTACAATAGGACAAGCGAGGCGTCCAGAATACACTGACATCGAGGTGACATGTGGCACCGACTCCATCAGTCTGGCAATCCAAGCCTGCCCTATCGTCTACACCGGCTACAACGAAACGCTGATGATCGTGAACCATAAGTCAAACCCAGCCTGCAAGGGAACCCTGGATTTGTCTGTATCTCCACCCGTGGTGCGTTTCAACTTCCCCTTGAACAATACCCATGCCTGTGGAAGTGTCTTCAGGACCACCAGCGCTGCCGGCACAGGAGTGTTCTCAGACTTCTCCAACATCCAGACAGTCAACGTCAGTGGCATTGTGCGATCCTCCGATCCCACCACAGGGACAATCACCTACAATGCTGAGATGAAGTACTATTACTCCTGCGCCTACCCCTTAGAGTACCTGATCAACAACACCCAGATTGATGTGTCAGCCTCCTCTATTGCATTGAAGGACAACAATGGCAGCTTCATCAGCACCCTGCGCCTGGAGCTGTTCAGCGATAGTGCCTACACAACGCCCCTGGTGATGCCACAGAATGGAATCGAGCTGAGGACCGACATCTTCGTAGAGGTGAAAGCCACCAACTTGACAACCCAGTACAACGTGCTTCTGGACCGGTGCTACGCCTCAATCTCCCCACTTCCTACCAACTCCAGCTTCTTCAACCTGTTTGTACCCTGCGGCGTTGACCAGCTCACCATTATGAACCAGAACGGCATCAGCCAGAGCGCCCGCTTCTCCTTCCCGGCTTTCCGCTTCATGGAGCAGCAGAACGAGACCGTCTCCACCTACTACCTGCACTGCATCACGCGCCTGTGCGAGCTCTCCACCTGCAGCGGCTTCATGAACTGCAACAACAGGAAAAGGAGAAGCACGGACGATGAGCCAGCCGACTTATCCCACCTCCACACAATCACCTCCCCGGAGATCGTCACCCAAGAAAATGTCATCAATGGCCAGACCAAAACACACGATGCGAATTCTTCCGCCGGGCTTGGTGCTGCTGTAGGTGTTTTAGCCTTCGTGTGCATTGTTGCCCTCTGCATCGCTGCTGTCTTTTACAAGAAGCTCAGGAGGTGAAAACAAACCTTCTCGAGCTGCAGGCGGGATAATGGGGCATCAGGCTATAGGCTAAATACTGTCTTTTGAGGTGTACCATATCCACCAGATTGTCTAACTTTTCTGGTGGAGGACAGTGCTTGGTCCATCTCACTTGTTGTTTGTTGGGGGAGATATTTGCTTGCCCTTCATCATAGGTTAAAAGGTGTAGGACTTTTAATTTTAGATGAAAAAGGAATGTGAATGAAATGTGTATATAGTTGTTAATGTATGCATGTAAGCGCTTCATAAGCTTTTACTTTATACAAAAGGAGGAAATGGAAAGTTGGAAAGAAAATATATAAAAAAAGTTTCATAAACACAGTTAATATGTGAAAGTGTATGGAATGTTTTGAAAGGGTCAATGTACCTTCCAAAGTATTACTGTTTAATTTTTTGAATTCATTGAATTCATCATCTTTGCTTTGTGTACTTTATGTACTTTAAAGTGTAACATTTATTCTTGACTCGTTTCTATCATTTATCTTTCACTCATTGAGGTATGCTTGGAGTACAATAATTTCACTGCCTGCAATGTTGCTACTAGTTGTTGTGTGTGTAGTTGACAACAATAAAGAACTTCAACGAAAAGCTCTTTGTATTTGTGTATTTGAATGATATTTTTGTTGAAACGCTGTAGCCCAGCCAAACGTCTGCATTTAATGTGTAACCCATAAAGACCTGAGGCCAATTCTAAAAATGTCTACGAAACTAACAGTTTTCTGAAAAACGTAATGTGTCAGTGCTTTTCTATGTCAGTGCTTTTCAAACGTGTGTGTGTGTGTGTGTGTGTGTGTGTGTGTGTAGGCCTACATGTGAGTGAGAGAGAGAGACAGACAGACATATGTGACCAGATTTGACTGAGAGACTGCCATCGCGAAAATTCCAGCTTTTCACCAGAGGAGAAAAACATATATATATATATATATATATTTTTTTTTCCAAAATGAGTTTATAGCACAAACAGACTCTTCACATACTAGAGCATGTCTGAAATAAATGTCAGAGCTGAAATCGACATGTAAATATGAAATAAATGCTTAAATATGTAGCTAGGTGTAATGTTAGAGACCACAGAAGTGAACCTTTCAAGCCTGTTTTCTCAACTCGTTTTCTGCAAGACATTACTCTATAAGCCATATCTCCAAAGCTGGTGGGCCAAACTGAACAACCAATATCTCAATTTAAAGCTATGATTCCCTGCTTTCATATGGAAAAAACCCCCGAAAATTAAAAACAATCCAATGGCAGTGTCTCAGTCAAATGTATTCACATATACTAAAAGAGGGTGTGTGATAATCAAACTTGCGCGTGTGTGTGTGTGTGTGTGTGTGTGTGTGTGTGTGCGTGCGTACATGTGAGTGAGAGACAGACAGATAATCAAACTTGGAGATACATTGTCAGTACAGTTAAGAGTTTTCTCTGTCATTGATGAGAACTATCTTGACAAAAAAAAACTCCTAACTCCACTTGAGCTGTATTCGGGTAAAGTGGTGATAATATAATTTTATAATATATCTGCTGTCGGGAGGAAACCTCTTAACTCCAAAATCTTCATTTTTCAGAAAATCTTATGTTTCTTAAAGCAATACTGCCTCATAAAAGTTGGTATTGTGACTTTGTATATTATCAGATACTTGCATGTGTCATTATATTATCACCACTTTACCGGAATCCGTGTGTGTGTGTGTGCGTGCGTGTGTTCGTCCTTCCTTCCTTCCTTCTGTCCGTCCGTTAGCGGCTAATCTCCGGCACTGTTGGCCCGATCCATGCCAAACTTTGCACACACACTCTGCAACAAATATTCCTCAACGACCTGTTATAGCGCCACCATCAGGCCGATTTAGGCAAAACACATTTCTGTAGATTACTAGTACACATTTTATCCATACATCACACAATTCGGTATACACTATCTCCATAGTCATGTGTTCAACACGGATCTGCACCATTTCCCATCTTCCATCCTGATTGGCTAAGATTGGCTTCCAAAGCTCGCATGATTTGATCCGTTTCGAACAAAATGCCACAAATCACAAACGCAGTGTGCAATTTCCGTGATATTATACACGCACATTTCCACAAGGCCGAGGATGACATGCCACTATTTCCCCCCCCAAATCAGCCTCATGGTGGCGCTATAACAGGGCAATTCCTGTTTTTAGCTATATCTGCATCGATCTGTATACAACTTATGTATGCGCACTACCTAGAGGCCATGGAAAAACATTGTCCCTGCATCCCTCCACATCTGTCGGTTATAGCGCCACCATGAGGCAGATTTCTGCAAAACACATTGCTTATGTTAGTCGCACAGATTTTATCCAAATCTCACGCAAATCGGTACAAATGATCTCTGTAGTCATGTGATCAAGACGAGTCTGTTGGAAAAAAATCTAAAACCTCAAAATTGGAGTATGAGGTTTCCTCCCGACAGCAACGATATCTTATCTATCATCTATCTATCCATATAGTGTTGGGGGTGCTTGATGTTTGAAAAGCACTGACATAGAAAACCACTGACATAGAAAACCACTGACATAGACACATTACGTTTTTCAGAAAACTATTAGTTTCGTAGACATTTTTAGAATTGGCCTCAGGTCTTCATGGGTTACACATTAAATGCAGAAAAAAAATATCATTCAAATACACAAATACAAAGAGCTTTACGTTCAAGTTCTTTATTGTTGTCAACTACACACACAACAGCTAGTAGCAACATTGCAGGCAGTGAAATTATTGTACTCCAAGCATACCTCAATGTGTGAAAAAGAAATGATAGAAACGAGTCAAGATGACTCAAGAATAAATGTTACACTTTAAAGTACATAAAGTACACAAAGTATAAGCAAAGAAGATTAATTAATTCAATAAATTCAATAAATTAAACAGTAATACTTTGGAAGGTACATTGACGGCCCTTTCAAAACATTCCATACACTTATTAAAACTGTATTTATGAACCTTTTTTTATATATTTTATTTTTATTTTCAAAATTTTGCTATATACATATACTATATACACATTTCAAACACATTCCTTCTTCATCTAAAATTAAAATAGCCCTACACTTTTTAACCTATGAAGGGCAAGCAAATATTGTGAGATGAACCAAGCACACAAAGTTAGACAATCTGGCGGATATGGTACACCTCAAAAGACAGTATTTAGCCTATAGCCTGATGCCCCATTATCCCGCCTGCAGCTTTAGAAGGTTTGTTTTCACCTCCTGAGCTTCTTGTAAAAGACGGCAGCGATGCAGAGGGCAACAATGCACACGAAGGCTAAAACACCTACAGCAGCACTAAGCCCGGTGGAAGAGTTCACATTGTGTGTTTTGGTCTGGCCATTGGTGATGACATCGTCTTGGGTGACGATCTCCGGGGAGGTGATGGTGTGGAGTTGGGATAAGTCGGCTGGCTCATCGTCTGTGCTTCTCCTTCTCCTGTTGTTGCAGTTCATGAAGCTGCTGCAGGTGCTGACCTCGCACAGGCGCGTGATGCAGTGCAGGTAGTAGGTGGAGACGGTCTCGTTCTGCTGCTCCATGAAGCGGAAAGCCGGGAAGGAGAAGCGGGCGCTCTGGCTGATGCCGTTCTGGTTCATGCTGGTGAGCTGGTCAACGTCGCAGGGTACAAACAGGTTGAAGAAGCTGGAGTTGGTAGGAAGTGGGGAGATTGAGGCGTAGCACCGGTCCAGAAGCACGTTGTACTGCCCTGTCAAGTTGGTGGCTTTCACCTCTACGTAGACCTTGGTCCTCAGCTCGATTCCATTCTGTGGCATCACCAGGGGCGTTGTGTAGGCACTATCGCTGAACAGCTGCAGGCGCAGGGTGCTGATGAAGCTGCCATTGTTGTCCTTCAATGCAATAGAGGAGGCTGACACATCAATCTGGGTGTTGTTGATCAGGTACTCTAAGGGGTAGGCGCAGGAGTAATAGTACTTCATCTCAGCATTGTAGGTGATTGTCCCTGTGGTGGGATCGGAGGATCGCACAATGCCACTGACGTTGACTGTCTGGATGTTGGAGAAGTCTGAGAACACTCCTGTGCCGGCAGCGCTGGTGGTCCTGAAGCCACTTCCACAGGCATGGGTCTTGTTCAAGGGGAAGTTGAAACGCACCACGGGTGGAGATGCAGACAAATCCAGGGTTCCCTTGCAGGCTGGGTTCGACATATGGTTCACAATCATCAGCGTTTCGTTGTAGCCGGTGTAGACGATAGGGCAGGCTTGGATTGCCAGACTGATGGAGTCGGTGCCACATGTCACCTCGATGTCAGTGAATTCTGGACGCCTTGCTTGTCCTATTGTACCACAGTCACTCAGTGTCAGCTGACTACTTCTGCCTATGATGGTGGCGACGATTAGAATAACGTGAAAATTCATCTTGGCTATATGACAGTTTTCAGCTCCTGCGTCTGGAATCTCTGGATACCTTGTTAAGTCAGCTCTGAAGGCAAACGCAAGTTGATGCTGGTGATGGCTGTTCAGGACTCTTTTATAGTATGTCTCTTTCACTGTGATTGGCTAAAAACAAGGTCAAAGCACCCAGCTTGCATTGCATTGTATTTTATGGAGAATGGCGGCAGTGTGGAATCGTACCCTGGGGGCAACAACCTGAAATCCAAAGCATTATTTTAAATTAGACGTTTTGCCCGGGATGCAAACAAATAAAAATAGCAGATCTACAAGCTTCCCGCCTTTCATTTTTTTAATCATTGAATTTTGGCTTTATTTTATGAAAATGTTAGCTTTTTGGGGATGTTTTGGGGTGATTCAACAGTTTTTAAATACTAACAGTTTTGCTGTATGACCAATAGCAAAAATTGCCAGTTTGCAATGCGACGTGAGCTCCTGCTATTTCTGATATGCGTCAAAACTGGAACGATATTTTGAAAAGGTGGAACGTGGAAAAGTTTGACGACAGGGTGGTTCAAGTGGTTGCAGTGTGAACTGGTCATCAACACACACACACACACACACACGTATGCACATGTAATCAAGCCTTCCTGGCCTACATACTGTACAGTATAGTGCGCAGAGGAAGTGAAAGTGCTTGATATCGTGGTGTCAGAATGACGACCTGCATCCCACCGTCAAAACAAAAGCCAAACTACGGGGAGACGACTGTGAGTTACATGGAGGCTGCGGGGAATTTATGCCCCCGTTCACAGCACCAGTGGAACCGCAGAGTGGACAGAGTCCAGCAGCTTCAAGTTCCTCTGAGGTTCACCTCCACCTACATGGCCTCCTCAAGGCTCTAAAGCATGGGTGTCAAAGTCAAGGCCCGCGGGCCAAATGTGGCCCGCCATGTCATTTAATGTGGCCCGCCTGCCTCAAGCAAAAAAAATAGACGAAATATAGGCTTATAAGTAAGGCTGCATGATATATCGAACATGTACCTTCATCAGAGTGGAGAATATAAGTATAAATCAAGTTGAGCAAAGCCACTCTTCTCTGCCCCTCTCTCTAACAGACACAGTTAACGATTGCTTGTTAAGTGCCTGCCAGACAGACAATCAGATGAAATGAAGGCAGGTGTAGAGTAGAGTGTAGACTAGTGAACTGAACATGTTCTCTTTATATCAAGTACTTCATACCAGCCCCTTATGAAACTACTTCTCCCCAAATCCAAATGGATTTCATTTTCCATCCTGAATGGCAGTAACTAGCATACAATGAGAACTGAGAAGATCTCCACAAAGGTTTACTCATCAAAACTGATTATATAACTGTAACCATCAAAGCATGCACTCAACATATAATGGTTATGTGACCATGGCATGTGCATAATATAAAATCTTATACGTTTTATCTGATATTGATTAATATGGGGGGTGGGTTCAATTAATCGATTATTAATCGGCAGAGCTGTCGACTATTCAATTTGGCTGATGGTCACTTTGTGGCATCCCTACAAGTTACAACAAGTGAGTAAGTGACTATCTCTCTTCCATACTGGTGTGTGGCGTCTCTTGCGTGATATGATGAAGTGGAACGGTGCCGTGCACATTATAGGGACATCGTCGTGTGTGTGTGTGTGTGTGTGTGTGTGTGTGTGTGTGTGTGTGTGTGTGTGTGTGTGTGTGTGTGTGTGTGTGTGTGTGTGTGTGTGTGTGTGTGTGTGTGTGTGTGTGTGTGTGTGTGTGTGTGTGTGTGTGTGTGTGTGTGAGAATGTGCGAAGACCCATCTTCTCTTTCTGTCATAGTGACATTGTCCTGCATCAGATCATGTCCAAATCAGGTTCTCCAATCTCCAGTAGCCTCTTCAGTTTTTTGAAGATTTTTTGAGTGGTGCAACCACTCCCTTACGGAGCTTTGTGTGGCTGGCTCGGTCTGAGCACTATGTGTGTGGCTTGCTGGCTGGCTGGGTCTGAGCACTATGTGTGTGGCTTGCTGGCTGGCTGGGTCTGAGCACTATGTGTGTGGCTGGCTGGCTGGGTCTGAGCACTATGTGTGTGGCTTGCTGGCTGGCTGGCTGGGTCTGAGCATACATAGATAGATAGATAGATATTATAGCAGTGACTGACTGAAGGGCCTCCCACACCGTCTGCGAACGCCGCGCATCAAAACAGCCGCCTCCATTATTTTCAATGAACCTATCGCACACCGGCGGCGTCCGACGTGCGCTGACGCGCCGCGTCGGACGGAGCCGGTGTGTGTTGGGCTTGAGACATCGAGCGTGCGTCTGCAACTGGTTGTGGCCCCCATCAAGTGACCTTTTGACCAATGCAGCCCTCGCCCCAAGTTGAGTTCGACACCCCTGCTCTAAAGCATTCATTCATACACGAGTATGTATTGTAGAGATCTTTCAGATCAGCTGTTTTCAGCTGAGATATTTAACTAGTTATAATTAGTTATATTGATTCAATTTCAGGTCGGTCACAATCATTACATTTTTTTTTGTACAATTACAAAACACTCTTAATCCAGAGAGATGTACAGTAAGATAGGAAAACACAAGGTAATACATCAAATGCATAGAAATAGCAATCAAGGGTCATACTGTAGCTAAACCAAGAACTATTATGTAACAGTAGAATATCCAAACAAAATCTATAGAAACTATACACACACACTATGTGACCTGACATACTGACACACTATATATGTGGACAATACATAACATGCTATCTAAATGACATTTTAGCATTTATATAAGCCTGTAAGGTCATCAATGCTATTAGGGTAGGTGCTACTGTATGGCAAGTGCTAGGGGCTATAAGGAGGAGTCTGAAGAGGTGAGTCTTCAAACGTGTACAGAATGTATAGGTATAATTAACCGGACATGAGAGGCAGTCGGAGTGGGTTATATGGTCCTGGTACTGTATTTAGTGACACTTTGGGAGGTACGTGGTAGTGTCATGTTGACATTCCATGTATGTTTTCCATTCCTCCATTGTTGGTCATTGTTTTTATGCACCAGGGGGGGCTGGTGCAGATGTGATTTAGTTTTTTTGTAACCACCATGAACCATTTTTTTAATCACACCAACAGTATAGCAGCATAAAGTAAAGTGAACGCTGATCGTTTATTGGGCGAATAGCGCTGGCCGTCGGGGGTTCATTTGGTCCCATCCCTCATTCCATCATGGTCAACACTCAACACTGATTATATGGGTAAACTTTATATAGATAGGGGAGTAAAACACTGTGAAAAAAATTATAATCAAAACATTTTTTAAATACAAAATTCAGCAAATTAAAGTTGGCTCAAAAATAATTTATGGAAACAAATCCCGCGGAAATGTTCAATATGTGCCATATCCTTCTACTCCTGTGAAAGCCATTTCTACGATGCATTATAGACAAATCCTTCTATTACGGTAATTCACGAAATTAACACGTCAGAATACGGGCGGAACCTCGGAAAGTGTACCGACCATGCGGCCTCTCAAACCTGGCGAGTCTGTCTCATATAACCGGTCGAATAGCGATTCTGAGAATCGAAGAAGCGTGAAAGGTTACTGCAAAACTAAAGCTGTCGTGAGAAACAGAGGTGTGCAGAGCGGAGGAAGAAATGGATGACGGGGGTGGGGTACTGTGTATCAGAAACAATGGGAGTGGTGGTGGTGTGGAGCAGTGGGAGTTTAGATCAGGCATCAGGATCAGTGGTTCCCAAACTTTTAGCACAAGACCCAAAAGAGAAATTAAATAGTTTTGCCCGGGACGCAAACACGTGAAAATAGCAGATCTACAAGCTTCCCGCCTTTGATTTATTTATTTTTATTTTTTATCATTCAATGTTGGCTTTAATTAATGAAAAAGTGAGCTTTTTGGGGATGTTTTGGGGTGATTCAACAGTTTTTTAAATAATAATTAAAAACAAAATGTAGGAAACCAAAAATAAAGGGACCCAAATAAATTGTCCGGGACCCACAAATGGGTCCCGACCCACTGTTGTAGATGGAC
The DNA here is from genome assembly GCF_963924005.1 of Protomyctophum bolini. NCBI lineage: Eukaryota > Metazoa > Chordata > Actinopteri > Myctophiformes > Myctophidae > Protomyctophum > Protomyctophum bolini. Next base: position 14,017,883 of record NC_137877.1, on the reverse strand, counting down.
CCATCACCACTGCAGGTCAACCCCCTTCCCCCTCCGTCTCCCTCTCATCCACAGTAGTCACACAGTGCATCCCTGCACACGTGCACAATCCCACCTTATATTGCATGTATACCGGGCCCCTCTTTTTCCCCCTCTACACTAGCCTACATACAGTATGGTTGAAAATAGCCGAAGTACAAGCGTGTCGATCGGCTGTTTTTGCCAAACGTTTGTTCCAAAATCGAGACGCTATAGGGTTCATGTGGTTAGAATAAGCCTATGAAGCGACGCCAGACAAGACGGTGAAGATGAACAGTATTAGCATGAAGATAAGCCAATGCAACAAAAAACTAAACAAATGCTGTGCTGATCTACAAGCTCACAACGCATTGCGACGAAATAACTATATGGCCCTGCCAAAAATCTGGACGTAAAGTTTGAAATAATTGTATTATCTACAACATGTATCACATGCAACATGTATTGTAGTTGCATGTTGCATGAAAAAAGAGACAGAGTAGAAAGAAATTGCGCAATTTTTTCATATTATTAGTGGTGAAGTGAAACTTCAGTGAAGTGAACTTTTTCTAGTTTTTGCTGAGCGGCAGTCAGTGCCCCCACAGAGCAGTGGAGTTAAGTGTTTCTACTGACAGTTTGAGGATCAAATGGAGTTGATACTTTACATTGGTTCAATATGTTCATAACAACACACAGACGTAAAGGGTGTTCAATAGCATCGATTTATGAAAGAAATCTAAAACCTCAAAATTGGAGTTATGAGGTTTCCTCCCGACAGCAACGATATCTTATCTATCATCTATCTATCCATATAGTGTTGGGGGTGCTTGATGTTTCAAAGCACTGACATAGAAAACCACTGACATAGAAAACCACTGACATAGAAAACCACTGACATAGACACATTACGTTTTTCAGAAAACTATTGTTTCTATATGTTATACTATATACTATATACTATATGTTTCGTAGACATTTTTAGAATTGGCCTCAGGTCTTCATGGGTTACACATTAAATGCAGAAAAAAAATATCATTCAAATACACAAATACAAAGAGCTTTTCGTTCAAGTTCTTTATTGTTGTCAACTACACACACAACAGCTAGTAGCAACATTGCAGGCAGTGAAATTATTGTACTCCAAGCATACCTCAATGTGTGAAAAAGAAATGATAGAAACGAGTCAAGATGACTCAAGAATAAATGTTACACTTTAAAGTACATAAAGTACATAAAGTATAAGCAAAGAAGATTAATTAAATAAATTCAATAAATTAAATAGTAATACTTTGGAAGGTACATTGACGGCCCTTTCAAAACATTCCAAACACTTATTAAAACTGTATTTATGAACCTTTTTTTAATATATTTTATTTTTATTTTCAAAATTTTGCTATATACATATACTATATACACATTTCAAACACATTCCTTCTTCATCTAAAATTTAAATAGTCCTACACTTTTTAACCTATGAAGGGCAAGCAAATATTGTGAGATGAACCAAGCACACAAAGTTAGACAATCTGGCGGATATGGTACACCTCAAAAGACAGTATTTAGCCTATAGCCTGATGCCCCATTATCCCGCCTGCAGCTTTAGAAGGTTTGTTTTCACCTCCTGAGCTTCTTGTAAAAGACGGCAGCGATGCAGAGGGCAACAATGCACACGAAGGCTAAAACACCTACAGCAGCACTAAGCCCGGTGGAAGAGTTCACATTGTGTGTTTTGGTCTGGCCATTGGTGATGACATCGTCTTGGGTGACGATCTCCGGGGAGGTGATGGTGTGGAGTTGGGTGAGGTCGGCTGGCTCATCGTCTGTGCTTCTCCTTCTCCTGTTGTTGCAGTTCATGAAGCTGCTGCAGGTGGAGACCTCGCACAGGCGCGTGATGCAGTGCAGGTAGTAGGTGGAGACGGTCTCGTTCTGCTGCTCCATGAAGCGAAAAGCCGGGAAGGAGAAGCGGGCGCTCTGGCTGATGCCGTTCTGGTTCATGCTGGTGAGCTGGTCAACGTCGCAGGGTACAAACAGGTTGAAGAAGCTGGAGTTGGTAGGAAGTGGGGAGATTGAGGCGTAGCACCGGTCCAGAAGCACATTGTACTGCCCTGTCAAGTTGGTGGCTTTCACCTCTACGTAGACCTTGGTCCTCAGCTCTATTCCATTCTGTGGCATCACCAGGGGCGTTGTGTAGGCACTATCGCTGAACAGCTCCAGGCGCAGGGTGCTGATGAAGCTGCCATTGTTGTCCTTCAATGCAATAGAGGAGGCTGACACATCAATCTGGGTGTTGTTGATCAGGTACTCTAAGGGGTAGGCGCAGGAGTAATAGTACTTCATCTCAGCATTGTAGGTGATTGTCCCTGTGGTGAGATCGGAGGATCGCACAATGCCACTGACGTTGACTGTCTGGATGTTGGAGAAGTCTGAGAACACTCCTGTGCCGGCAGCGCTGGTGGTCCTGAAGACACTTCCACAGGCATGGGTCTTGTTCAAGGGGAAGTTGAAACGCACCACGGGTGGATTTGCAGACAAATCCAGGGTTCCCTTGCAGGCTGGGTCCGACATATGGTTCACGATCATCAGCGTTTCGTTGTAGCCGGTGTAGACGATAGGGCAGGCTTGGATTGCCAGACTGATGGAGTCGGTGCCACATGTCACCTCGATGTCAGTGAATTCTGGACGCCTTGCTTGTCCTATTGTACCACAGTCACTCAGTGTCAGCTGACTACTTCTGCCTATGATGGTGGCGACGATTAGAAGAACGTGAAAATTCATCTTGGCTATATGACAGTATTCAGCTCCTGCGTCTGGAATCTCTGGATACCTTGTTAAGTCAGCTCTGAAGGCAAACGCAGGTTGATGCTGGTGATGGCTGTTCAGGACTCTTTTATAGTATCTCTTTCACTGTGATTGGCTAAAAACAAGGTCAAAGCACCCAGCTTGCATTGCATTGTATTTTATGGAGAATGGCGGCAGCGTGGAATCGTACCCTGGGGGCAACAACCTGAAATCCAAAGCATTATTTTAAAGTAGACGTTTTGCCCGGGATTCAAACAAATAAAAATAGCAGATCTACAAGCTTCCCGCCTTTGATTTCATTTTTTTAATCATTGAATTTTGGCTTTATTTTATGACAATGTTAGCTTTTTGGGGATGTTTTGGGGTGATTCAACAGTTTTTAAATACTAACAGTTTTGCTGTATGACCAATAGCAAAAATTGCCGGTTTGCAATGCGACGTGAGCTCCTGCTATTTCTGATATGCGTCAAAACTGGAACGATATTTTGAAAAGAAAAAGGTGGAAAAGTTTGACGACAGGGTGGTTAAAGTGGTTGCAGTGTGAACTGGTCATCAACACACACACACACACACACACACACACACACACATATGCACATGTAATCAAGCCTTCCTGGCCTACATACTGTACAGTATAGTACGCAGAGGAAGTCAAAGTGCTTGATATCGTGGTGTCAGAATGACGACCTGCATCCCACCGTCAAAACAAAAGCCAAACTACGGAGAGACGACTGTGAGTTACATGGAGGCTGCGGGGAATTTATGCCCCCGTTCACAGCACCAGTGGAACCGCAGAGTGGACAGAGTCCAGCAGCTTCAAGTTCCTCGGAGGTTCACCTCCACCTACATGGCCTCCTCAAGGCTCTAAAGCATGGGTGTCAAAGTCAAGGCCCGCGGGCCAAATGTGGCCCGCCATGTCATTTAATGTGAAAAAAAAAATAGGCTTATAAGTAAGGCTGCATGATATATCGAACATGTACCTTCATCAGAGTGGAGAATATAAGTATAAATCAAGCTGAGCAAAGCCACTCTTCTCTGCCCCTCTCTCTAACAGACACAGTTAACGATTGCTTGTTAAGTGCCTGCCAGACAGACAATCAGATGAAAGGAAGGCAGGTGTAGAGTAGAGTGTAGACTAGTGAACTGAACATGTTCTCTTTATATCAAGTACTTCATACCAGCCCCTTATGAAACTACTTCTCCCCAAATCCAAATGGATTTCATTTTCCATCCTGAATGGCAGTAACTAGCATACAATGAGAACTGAGAAGATCTCCACAAAGGTTTACTCATCAAAACTGATTATATAACTGTAACCATCAAAGCATGCACTCAACATATAATGGTTATGTGACCATGGCATGTGCATAATATAAAATCTTATACGTTTTATCTGATATTGATTAATATGGGGGGTGGGTTCAATTAATCGATTATTAATCGGCAGAGCTGTCGACTATTCAATTTGGCTGATGGTCACTTTGTGGCATCCCTACAAGTTACAACAAGTGAGTAAGTGACTATCTCTCTTCCATACTGGTGTGTGGCGTCTCTTGCGTGATATGATGAAGTGGAACGGTGCCGTGCACATTATAGGGACAAAGTCGTGTGTGTGTGTGTGTGTGTGTGTGTGTGTGTGTGTGTGTGTGTGTGTGTGTGTGTGTGTGTGTGTGTGTGTGTGTGTGTGTGTGTGTGTGTGTGTGTGTGTGTGTGTTGGCTGGCTGGGTCTGAGCACTATGTGTGTGGCTGGCTGGCTGGGTCTGAGCACTATGTGTGTGGCTTGCTGGCTGGCTGGCTGGGTCTGAGCATACATAGATAGATAGATAGATAGATAGATATTATAGCAGTGACTGACTGAAGGGCCTCCCACACCGTCTGCGAACGCCGCGCATCAAAACAGCCGCCTCCATTATTTTCAATGAACCTATCGCACACCGGCGGCGTCCGACGTGCGCTGACGCGTCGCGTCGGACGGAGCCGGTGTGTGTTGGGCTTGAGACATCGAGCGTGCGTCCGCAACTGGTTGTGGCCCCCATCAAGTGACCTTTTGACCAATGCGGCCCTCGCCCCAAGTTGAGTTCGACACCCCTGCTCTAAAGCATGCGGTGGTTCTCAAACCACTGGTATACGGGTACCAAAATGGACCATTTGGTTCCATTTTAATGTCCATTGTCCCAGTTAAATAAATGTTATATATAAACAAACTACAAAAATAAATCAGGCCCATTCCCATAACAAGTCTGAGAATGTACAAATGGAAATATGGGTCCATTTGGTTCCATTTAAGAGTCCATTTGTTTCTATCAACTGTTTTCATATTCATTCATTCATTCATTCACCGAGTATGTAGAGATCTTTCAGATAAGCTGTTTTCAGCTGAGATATTTAACTAGTTATAATTAGTTATATTGATTAAATTTCAGGTCGGTCACAATCATTACATTTTTTTTGTACAATTACAAAACACTCTTAATCCAGAGAGATGTACAGTAAGATAGGAAAACACAAGGTAATACATCAAATGCATAGAAATAGCAATCAAGGGTCATACTGTAGCTAAACCAAGAACTATTATGTAACAGTAGAATATCCAAACAAAATCTATAGAAACTATACACACACACTATGTGACCTGACATACTGACACACTATATATGTGGACAATACATAACATTCTATCTAAATGACATTTTAGCATTTATATAAGCCTGTAAGGTCATCAATGCTATTAGGGTAGGTGCTACTGTATGGCAAGTGCTAGGGGCTATAAGGAGGAGTCTGAAGAGGTGAGTCTTCAAACATGTACAGAATGTATAGGTATAATTAACCGGACATGAGAGGCAGTCGGAGTGGGTTATATGGTCCTGGTACTGTATTTAGTGACACTTTGGGAGGTACGTGGTAGTGTCATGTTGACATTCCATGTATGTTTTCCATTCCTCCATTGTTGGTCATTGTTTTTATGCACCAGGGGGGGCTGGTGCAGATGTGATTTAGTTTTTTTGTAACCACCATGAACCATTTTTTTAATCACACCAACAGTATAGCAGCATAAAGTAAAGTGAACGCTGATCGTTTATTGGGCGAATAGCGCTGGCCGTCGGGGGTTCATTTGGTCCCATCCCTCATTCCATTATGGTCAACACTCAACACTGATTATATGGGTAAACTTTATATAGATAGGGGAGTAAAACACTGTGAAAAAATGTATAATCAAAACATTTTTTAAATACAAAATTCAGCAAATTAAAGTTGGCTCAAAAATAGTTTATGGAAACAAATCCCGCGGAAATGTTCAATATGTGCCATATCCTTCTACTCCTGTGAAAGCCATTTCTACGATGCATTATAGACAAATCCTTCTATTACGGTAATTCACGAAATTAACACGTCAGAATACGGGCGGAACCTCGGAAAGTGTACTGACCATGCGGCCTCTCAAACCTGGCGAGTCTGTTTCATATAACCGGTCGAATAGCGATTCTGAGAATCGAAGAAGCGTGAAAGGTTACTGCAAAACTAAAGCTGTCGTGAGAAACAGAGGTGTGCAGAGCAGAGGAAGAAATGGATGACGGGGGTGGGGTACTGTGTATCAGAAACAATGGGAGTGGTGGTGGTGTGGAGCAGTGGGAGTTTAGATCAGGCATCAGGATCAGTGGTTCCCAAACTTTTAGCACAAGACCCAAAAGAGAAATTAAATAGTTTTGCCCGGGACGCAAACACGTGAAAATAGCAGATCTACAAGCTTCCCGCCTTTGATTTCATTTTTTTTTATTTTTATCATTCAATGTTGGCTTTAATTAATGAAAAAGTGAGCTTTTTGGGGATGTTTTGGGGTGATTCAACAGTTTTTTAATAATAATTAAAAACAAAATGTAGGAAACCAAAAATAAAGGGACCCAAATAAATTGTCCGGGACCCACAAATGGGTCCCGACCCACTGTTGTAGATGGACCCATCACCACTGCAGGTCAACCCCCTTCCCCCTCCGTCTCTCTCTCATCCACAGTACTCACACAGTGCATCCCTGCACACGTGCACAGTCCCACCTTATATTGCATGTATACCGGGCCCCTCTTTTTCCCCCTCTACACTAACCTACATACAGTATGGTTGAAAATAGCCGAAGTACAAGCGTGTCGATCGGCTGTTTTTGCCAAACGTTTGTTCCAAAATCGAGACGCTATAGGGTTCATGTGGTTAGAATAAGCCTATGAAGCGATGCCAGACAAGACGGTGAAGATGAACAGTATTAGCATGAAGATAAGCCAATGCAACAAAAAACTAAACAAAGCTGTGCTGATCTACAAGCTCACAACCCATTGCGACGAAATAACTATGGTCCTGCCAGAAATCTGGACGTAAAGTTTGAAATAATTGTATTATCTACAACATGTATCACATGCAACATGTATTGTAGTTGCATGTTGCATGAAAAAAGAGACAGAGTAGAAAGAAATTGCGCAATTTTTTCATATTATTAGTGAGGACCTATTATATGAAGATAGGTTGAAAAGTGGTGAAGTGATCACACAAGGTGTTGTGAGCTTGTAGCGGCTTTGTTTGTGTTTAAGAATCTTTCCCTGTGCTTTTGTCCCATGTCACTCTCTGTGACATAAAGCAGAGGCATTCAATTGGGGTCAAATTCACTTACAGTATGCATATGAAATTGATATGCATATTTTCTCCACTTCTCAATGTTTTTTGTATTTTTTATTATTGCAGATCCATCTCACTTTAGATCTCAATCAGGGGTCAAGTTTTTTTTAATGCATATATTTTCTCCTCTTCTGAATGTTTTTTTCAATTGCAGTTCCATCTGATTTTGAGATCTCAATCCATGCCCATCAACCTACAGTACATGTTGCATGATTGTGATACATGTTATAGACACACACAAATTTTACGTCCAGATTTTGGGCATTATAGGGCCATAGTTATTTCGTGCGTTGTGAGCTTGTATGTTGCTTATATAGCTAAGATCTAAAATGACACATGCTTTCTAGTGTGGTTCTAGACAGTATTGATTTCGTCGACTAAAACTGACAATTTCTTTTAAAAAGGTTGTTTTTTCTAGGTTGTTGAAAGGTATATGGACCAACATACATTGCATGACAACATGACACTAGCATGTACCTCCCAAAGTGTCACTAAATACAGTACCAGGACCATATAGCCCACTCCGACTGCCTCTCATGTCCGGTTAATTATACCTATACATTCTGTACACGACTGAAGATTCACCTCTTCAGACTCCCTCCGCCTTATAGCCCCTAGCACTTGCCATACAGTAGCACCTACCCTAATAGCCTTGATCTTGGGCTTATGTAAATGCTAAAATGTAATTTAGATAGCATGTTATGTATTGTCGACATTATGTCAGGTCATTGATGACCTGTGTATAGTTTACTTCGGCTGATTTCAACAACACAGTATGTAGGCTAGTAGAGCCGGTATACAGTGGGATTGTGCGTGTGAGTTACTGTGGATGAGAGAGAGACGGAAGGGGAAAGGGGGATGACCAGCAGTGGCGATGGGTCCAACTACACCAGTGGGTCGCGGACAATTCTTTTGGGTCCTTTTATTTTTGGTTTCCTACATTTTGTTTTTAATTATTATTTCAAAACTGTTGAATCACCACAACGCATCCCCACAAAACATTTTCATGAATTAAAGCCAAAATTCAATGATTAAAAAAATAAATAAATCAAAGGCGGGAAGCTTGTAGATCTGCTATTTTTACTTGTTTGAGTCCCGGGCAGAAACGTCTAATTTCAAAACGTCTAATTTCAAAACGTCTAATTTAAAATAATGCTTTGGATTTCCCCCTGTTGCCCCCAGGGTATGATTCCACGCTGCTGCCCTTCTCCTTAAACAATGCAATTGTTAGCATATACAGTAGCTGGGTGCTTTGACCTTGTTTTTAGCCAATCACAGTGAAAGAGACATACTATAAAAGTCCTGAACAGCCAGCATCAACCTGCGTTTGCCTTCAGAGCTGATGCAGGAGCTGAACACTGTTATATAGCCAAGATGCATTTTCACGTTCTTCTAATCGTCGCCACCATCATAGGCAGAAGTAGTCAGCTGACACTGAGTGACTGTGGTACAATAGGACAAGCGAGGCGTCCAGAATACACTGACATCGAGGTGACATGTGGCACCGACTCCATCAGTCTGGCAATCCAAGCCTGCCCTATCGTCTACACCGGCTACAACGAAACGCTGATGATTGTGAACCATATGTCGAACCCAGCCTGCAAGGGAACCCTGGATTTGTCTGCATCTCCACCCGTGGTGCGTTTCAACTTCCCCTTGAACAAGACCCATGCCTGTGGAAGTGTCTTCAGGACCACCAGCGCTGCCGGCACAGGAGTGTTCTCAGACTTCTCCAACATCCAGACAGTCAACGTCAGTGGCATTGTGCGATCCTCCGATCTCACCACAGGGACAATCACCTACAATGCTGAGATGAAGTACTATTACTCCTGCGCCTACCCCTTAGAGTACCTGATCAACAACACCCAGGTTGATGTGTCAGCCTCCTCTATTGCATTGAAGGACAACAATGGCACCTTCATCAGCACCCTGCGCCTGGAGCTGTTCAGCGATAGTGCCTACACAACGCCCCTGGTGATGCCACAGAATGGAATCGAGCTGAGGACTGACATCTACGTAGAGGTGAAAGCCACCAACTTGACAGGGCAGTACAACGTGCTTCTGGACCGGTGCTACGCCTCAATCTCCCCACTTCCTAGCAACTCCAGCTTCTTCAACCTGTTTGTACCCTGCGAGGTTGACCAGTTCACCACCATGAACCAGAACGGCATCAGCCAGAGCGCCCGCTTCTCCTTCCCGGCTTTCCGCTTCATGGAGCAGCAGAACGAGACCGTCTCCACCTACTACCTGCACTGCATCACGCGCCTGTGCGAGGTCGCCACCTGCAGCGGCTTCATGAACTGCAACAACAGGAAAAGGAGAAGCACGGACGATGAGGCAGCCGACCTCTCCCAACTCCACACCATCACCTCCCCGGAGATCGTCACCCAAGACGATGTCATCACCAATGGCCAGACCAAAACACACGATGCAAATTCTTCCGCAGGGCTTGGTGCGGCTGTAGGTGTTTTAGCCTTCGTGTGCATTGTTGCCCTCTGCATCGCTGCCGTCTTTTACAAGAAGCTCAGGAGGTGAACACAAACCTCGAGCTGCAGGTGTGATAATGGGGCATCAGGCCATAGGCTAAATACTGTCTTTTGAGGTGTACCATATCCGCCAGCTTGTCTAACTTTTCTGGTGGAGGACAGTGCTTGGTATTTTAATTTTAGATGAAGAAGGAATGTGTTTGAAATGTGTATATAGTATATGTATATAGCAACATTTTTAAAAGAAAAAGAAAATATATAAAAGAAAAGGTTCATAAACACAGTTTTAATAAGTGTATGGAATGTTTTGAAAGGGAAGTCAATGTACCTTCCAAAGTATTACCGTTTAATTTATTGAATTCATTGAATTAATCTTCTTTGCTTATACTTTGTCTACTTTATGTACTTTAAAGTGTAACATTTATTCTTGAGTCATTTTGACACATTTCTATCATTTCTTTTTCACACATTGAGGTATGCTTGGAGTACAATAAATTCACTGCCTGCAATGTTGCTACTAGCTGTTGTGTGTGTACTGTAGTTGACAACAATAAAGAACTTGAACGTAAAGCACTTTGTATTTGTGTATTTGAATGATATTTTTGTTGAAACACTGTAGCCCAGCCAAACGTCTGCATTTAATGTGTAACCCATAAAGACCTGAGGCCAATTCTAAAAATGTCTACGAAACTAACAGTTTTCTGAAAAACGTAATGTGTCAGTGCTTTTCTATGTCAGTGCTTTTCAAACATCAAGCACACCCAACATTATATGGATTTGGCTGCAAACAATATTTTGTAAAATCTTAAAAATCTTATGATTACTAAAACTAGACTAACACTAAAACATTCCAGATCACTAAAATGTGACTAAAATTAAATGAAAACCTTTCAAGAGACTATGACTAAAACTAAAATCTAAATTTGCTGTCAAATTCAACACTGGTTCTAGAAGTAAATGTCGTCACCAGTGCTCTTTCAACAGGCGGTTATTGTGGAGCTGGTCGTTGTTGAAAGGTATAGAGGGTATGCACGTGACGTGACATCATCATCATATCCGGAAGATAGTGGCAAAAAAGCTACTTTCTTGACGGCCTTGACAGCACATGCATCCAAACAGAAAAGTCTTGTATTAAATTGTAAATTAATATTAAACAATATTAAACAACATTAAACTCACTTTTCCACTCACTTTGCCACTCGATTTGTCACTCGATTTTCCATTGACTTTATGCATGCGCATACCCTCTATAGACTGGTGGAATGAATGGGTCAATAATACAGTACTAGAGCGATGCCCGTTGGACACTGGCCTACTTGGAACGATGCAAGTTGGAAATGCATGCCCCACCCAGTTATTATGTCTGTGTGCCTTTTATGCCCATATATGGAGTTCTTTGTCAGGCATGTCCAAATATGGACTCTATGCAGATGTCAGACAGCATTGTGATGTCAGAACAGGCCAGCTCCATATATGGAGAATGGAGATATATAGGGGTGATCAGGTGTGATCAATTGGCTATAATTATGGCCCTGTCCAGAACCTTGGGGAGGGGCCTTTTATCACGGTTCTGGACAACTGTGGGTCCGACCGACTCAAGGCCGGGTACTCCCTTTGGTGGTGTGTAACGTGTGTGTCGAATTTGAAGTCAGTGGGGCGAACGGTTCTCGAGTTATGTGGATTACAGACGTACGTACAGACATACCGAGACATGGTACATTTATAGATAGATAGATAGATATATATATGTATGCTGTACAGAGACATGGTACATTTATAGATAGATAGATAGATAGATAGATATATATATATATGTATGCTGTAGAGTGGACAAGAGATCACACGTTGACTTGTATTGTGAACCAATTGGTTCTCAAAGTTGGGTCCGGGGACCCCCAGGGGTCCGGGGACAGCAACATTAGTTTGTACAGCATCGCAGTCGCTTTAAGCACTTCATCCATTTATATGTTGGATAATAGGCTATGCAAAAATTGCAGATATACAAGCTCACTTTGTGCCACACTGTGAGGTGTGAGCCACACTTCGAGCTTTGTACATCTGCTATTTTTTTCAACGTTTTTGAAAAATCTTGATAGTGTCAACAACACTTCTCTTCTCCTCTTGGGTTGGGTCCCTATAGCACAAAACATGTTCAGGTTGGTGGTCCGTGGCCAAATACACATCAATGTTGGGCTCCTTAAGCTTGGCACAGAACAGTATGAGAACCGTCGTTGATGTAAACTATACATATTCTCCCAAGCAGCACAGCACACACATACAGGCACATGTTCCGAAGCACATGCCGTGTGCACGTACATGCACGCATGTGAAAGAACATACATACACACACACACACACACATGCACTCGCACAGTGTGCACAGTACATTTTGCACGTTCTCAGGAACACACACACGCTTGCTCACACACACAAACTTGAGAAGTCTGATAGGCGGGTAGCCTGTGAACAGCGCCAGGCCACATGATGTCGGGGGGAGATTTGAGAAGGCTTATCTAAGGATAGATAGAGGAGCGGGCCACAGCTGTGCTGAAATGATTTATATGGCCAGGAGCCCCACACACATGCTCTCTCACTCACACTTTTTTCATGCCCGCATACACAGACACGCAAGTGCAGTGACATGTACGGTGCCTGCACCACACAAGACACGTACTGTACGCGCGCACACACACACACACACACACACACACACACACACACTTTAGAATTACATGGGACACAAATACGAATGCTGTAAAATCGATTTACACATTTGTCTGTGACGGAATCTGAGTGGTGTGAGTACATTATTGCTTTTGTGTTAGTCACAGTACTGCATGAGAGGCATTTGCTGTACAGTATCTCCCTCTCTCTCTCTCTCTCTCTCTCTCTCTCTCTCTCTCAATAAAAAAAACAGCTGAGAATACCACAGCGCAATTCTTGCCTTTTTTGTTCGTAAACCTCTTAAGATAGCTCTCTTTATACAATAATAGTTGTATTCTTGTCTGCGTTCAGTGTCTTAATTGGTAGGGGTGGCACCCATTAGGGTGGTCGGTAGGTTAACGCGTTTTGAGCGTGTCGATCTGCTATTTTCAACGATAGCTGCTGGGGTTTAACTGAATACAAATGATTAATCATCAACATAACTTAATTGCCGTTATTAAATAGGCTACCGTAATCTTAGAAAGATTAAAGGTAGAACAACAGCTTTTATCGTACTGAAATCTGGCATGTGCTATAGCCCAATAAAATGACCCCACCCGTTGTCCACCCACCCATTAGAAAGGTCATGGCTATGTGTCTGTGAGCAATTAACTGCATGTCCATTTGGCAAAACGTCCTATGCGGAGCTATTTGCTCTGTGGCGAGAAGCAAAGGTGTCTGTCTGGCTGAGAGGGCTGCCTGCGGTTCACGGATAGCTAGACCTCTGCGGAAAGACTGTCAACGCACAAGGATCTGTCACTGCGGCCACGCAACACCTTCACACCAAGTCCTAGGCTCTCTCTCTCTCTGTCTCTCTCTCGGATGCCACGGTGTGATTCTGTGGGGCCTCTCAGCAGCTCGCTGGCTGTAGAAGGCTGCTCGGTGTATGTAGAGAGGCGCACCATGCCAGTCCCACGCGGAGTCATTCATGACTTCTTTGTTTTAAGTTCAACCCATTCAAACCGGGAGAGAATCTATTCTGTGAGTTCATTTAGATTTTAGCTACAGTATGTCGTCGTCTGTCGGGTGGGAAAACCTCATTGTGTCTAAAACTGTTACTTTTCAGGATTCAAGTTCAAAAGTAGAAATAGTAGCAGATCAACGAGCTTGTGGATCTGCTACTTTTGGATGATGCTGAAGTACAGTGGTTTTCAACCACCAGTGGCCCGGGGACCACCAGTGGCCCGGGGACCACCGGTGGCCCGGGGACCACCGGTGGCCCGGGGACAACCAGTGGCCCGGGGACCACCGGTGGCCCGGGGACCACCAGTGGCCCGGGGACCACCGGTGGCCCGGGGACCACCAGTGGCCCGGGGACCACCAGTGGCCCGGGGACCACCGGTGGCCCGGGGACCACCAGTGGCCCGGGGACCACCGGTGGCCCGGGGACCACCAGTGGCCCGGGGACCACCGGTGGCCCGGGGACCACCGGTGGTCCGGGGGCCGGGGGCCCATGGGCTATAGGGTCAGAGGTTAAAATATGCCAGTGCTTGAACCTTGAAGCACCATGTGTGTTTTTTGTTATACTTCATGTCCACTGTTGTTTGAGTATGGACCTTATTTTGATATAAATTTACTTATAAATTGTATGTTGATTTCCTTGCGTTTTATGGCATGACTTTAATATTATTCACTGTATTGTTGTCTGCCAGCCAGGACCTATATGCACCTGCTGTAAACCGGGTGTGCGGAAGTCATCTCCCTCATAGACATTTCAAAAAGTATTTATTTAAAGCCGTTTTGCGCCTCGTACAAAGCCAACTCGAGCTCTATAAAATGAACACACAATCTCTCAGGAAGGCGTGCATTCAGCTCCACAAAGAAAAATTACATTTGGAAGAATATTTGTGTGAAAACTTAAGTGCAAACTTAATTATTGTTTCAGAGGCTGAACTGAGAGAGATGGACTCGGGACGCAGACTGCTGGAGGCCGCCTTGTTGAATCCTGTCGTAAAGTTACACAGAATAGGTATGTGCTGCTTCATTGATCCATTGATTGAAAACTTGATTAACAGTTTGCATGGACAAGCACGGGAAAGAACAGTACAAATCAAGGTCTGCTAAAAAAAGATGTATCCAAGCAAGAATGACTGTTCAATGAGTCAACATTTAGTTTTAACTAAGTTTGAACTTCCAATCGGTTATGGGTCAATAAGAGATAAGATAATATCTAAATATGGAATCAAGCACTGTGGCTCAAATGCCAAATAAATAACGAACCTTAATATGAAGACTGGTGAAAACCACTGCTTTAGTATGATCGACTAGTGCATTAATAAAATAAAAACACACATACAAAAAGTTTTTCTGCTCGACAACAAAGCCTACTGTATATAGCAAGCAACATACTGTAGGTTTCAACATACTGTAGGTTTCTCAGAAAACTGATTTAGAAGAAATGTTTTAGACTGGGCCTCAGGTCTTATTGGGTTACTAATCCCTCCACTATACATACAGTATACCTTTGTCTTTCTGTGAGTCATAATGACACGTCCCACACTGCAGAGGACACGTGTCATGTACTGTATGCGTAAATGTACAATGACAAATACTCCTATAAGACAACAAAAAGTTGTTCTGCACAGTTATCGCTCAAATGTGAATTCCCATTTTTTTCCCCACATGAAACAATTTATTGTCTTTACTACATTAAAAATGTGCCACCTGGAGCCAACTAATGTGTCTTGTAACGTAGGTAGCATTTTATGTAGACATATAGCACTATTATAGTATATATGCATAGTTCATTTATAGATATTCCAGTGTTAGGTTCTTAGCTTATATGTATGATTCATGATGACTATTTTTCTATATTTTATGTATGTTTTTTGTTCTTGCTTACTGTAAATCGCTCTTTTTTTTCGATTAATCGTGCAGCACTAACTGAAAACAAATCAACAATAACTGAATTGACAAAAAGAGAGGGGAATATTGAGGGACTCTAGAATAGAACCCTGGGGGACTCCGTCCAACTAATTGTATAATATTGGGTTTGAGTGGTTAATAAGGCCACTGCTTCAGTGTGTGTGCTTACTGCTTTAGCGAGCTCTCATTGACCCCTTTTTTCCTCTTTCAGTCTCACACTATAATCTCATTGTTCCCATAGTATAATATAATATGTCTTTCATGTTACACCTGTGTTTTTCCACATACGCGTTCCACATGACGCAGACGTGTCACCATGCACCCCGTGACCCTCGATCTCTTCACGGCTTGGTTAAAGACAAGTACTCACATTTGTTTTACTTAAGGAAAATGCTACTCTTACAAGTAAAAAAAAAAATCTTGAGTACAAAAGTATTGGCATAAAAATACTACTTAAAGGAGAGTGTCATGCTAGAAGGCTCTCTTACCTCTCGTTGTTAGGTCCGCGCCAAAGTGGTCCAGATGTTATTTTGTGCAAAAACGCATTATTGGCTATTTTCCCTACCCCACCATAAGCCCTCAATGGGGTTTTAGTGCTAATTCGCTCATTTCCATCGCTCGAAAATCGTCACACTTTACTCCATAGTAACGCTGTTGCTGTGTTCCAGCCGTAAAACGTAAAGTCTCATCTATCGCGAGACTTCGCAAGACTTTGCGAGCTCCATGCAAGTGGATGGAGCTCACGGATGTTTAACCTAAATCCTATACAACCAGTTGACCTGCAGAGTCACCTGCTTCTCAATACTAGATCCACTCCTTTTTTCCCTCTCTTTGCTGAAAATACAGGCTACAGGCTTTGCAAGTAATGCATTGTGAGCCTGTAGTTTAGTAGATCTATATAACTTTCAAGTGTTTAACATGGAAAAAATAACACAAATAAAATAACTAAATTGTAAAACATGAATTAGAATGTGGCTTGCATGGGTAATGTGAAGCCAACATCAATTAGGCGAAGGGTTTGTGTTACACGGGAGAGGAGAACCTTTATGACAGTTGCTCTTCCTGAAGGTATAAGAGAGTGGCAGGCTGCCAGACGGGTCATGTCGGACGTGACCGGCTGGATCACCATGCTCTCTGTGTGGCATGTTCTCATGACGGCTGTAAAGGTGAGCGTCGGAGTTAAACATAGCCCTCCTCGGTCCCCAGGCCGCCACCCAACGGGGCATCGGTGAGAGAGGGCGGCAGTTGGCTCGGGGGTTTGGGTTACGGGGGGCTTAAAGTGTAAGTTAATAGAAAGTGTACAGTGGCACACGGGGAGGCTGACGTGCTGAACATTTTCTATTTTCACTCCTCATGTCCCTTTCCCCTCTGGAGCAGAAAAGGGCCCTTTGCCTCCCCTCTGATGCGGTTAGCAGATGCACGCGCATTATTGCGGAGCAGGGAATTGAACATTCTCCATATACTGCGCTATAAATATCCCACTGACGTTTATTGTACTCGCAAGGGTTCAGGTGCTAAAACACTTGGACCCGAGTCAACTCAATCCACCTTTTCTGTCTTTCGTGGTGGTAGTGTGGCTGAAGAGTTTGTTTCTTGTTTTATAGGAGAAGTGTTGAGGGTGACGCGCGGTGTGAAGACGTATACTGTAATACCAAGCAGGTATATGAGGAATTTCATAGGGCCGATGGTAAAGGCTAATACTGTACTTATCAGGCTGGGCGAGTGCAGATTTCACTTCAGTAGCTACAGTACCAGACAGTGTTTCAATTAGGAATGTACTGATAGAAAAACTGAGAATACAGAAAAAGACAAGAAAAGAAAATAGGATTCGGATTTGGTGTAGATAAAATACTGATACTGTTGGTCTGAAAGGGACTGAAAGTATGAGTAAGGTTTTATGCAGATGTCCTTTTGGGTTCATAGTTTGTAGTGAACCACATATTAACACTCCGAGTTAAACTAATATCTGTGCACTGCCAATTCATATTGACAATATTAAAGCACAAAATGTTTAATTTGTTTAATTGTTAAGTTTGTAACAATCACAAATCAGTTTGTGATTGTTCTGTACAAAAGGCCACCCAGCTTTGTAACTCGTTCCATTAACATGGTTGTATTAACTTTCAATGACTTTGCATTTCACCGCCCAGGGGATAATGTTTATTTGACTGTTCTTCAACTTGGAACGCAGCATTTTGAGTTTAACTAATTTGTTTCGAAATCCATGTCGTACACCGCATCTCCAGTAGATAAAGAGTGCTGGGTTGCGCAACCGAAAATAGCTGATCTACAAGCTCTCAATGCGTCAGGGTGCGACGCACTGAGAGCTTGTAGATCTGCTATTTTCGCTATTTTGGTCCAAAAGTGCCCTCTTACGGGATTTCAGCCTGTTTATTGCACCAACCCGACTATTGACACCTGCTTTCTTGCTCCAGTTTGACATACAATCAGTGCACTGGAACCCTCAGCATGTGAGTTTGGTGTGAATATTAATTAAATGGACAACTTTTTTCCAACCAAGGTTCATGTTTTAGGTTGTTATTAGAGAAAGCGATTTAGCGATTTCAGCTGTTGTTGACAGGGAGGCGGGGGCATTTGAACATGGGGCTAAATATGTATGGCAGCCCCCTATAGTATCCCCCTTCACGCCAGTAGATCCTGTGAGCTTTTGTGGCCAGATGTAATTTCCTGGGGTCTAGTAGGACTATAGTAAATAATAATAAAGAAAACACCGTAAAATGTGGTTAAAGAATGTTGGAATGCCCCCGCCCCCTGTCAACAACAGCTAAAATCGCTAAAACAAAAGAAAGCAGCAATGATCTTTTACTTTAATCTTCCTTTACTCGTTCCAATCTGGCCTCATGGTTTGCACAATTGTACATGATATTTTAATTAACATCCAACAAAATCAGTTTTGATTGGAATGTCAAAGAGGAATGAAAATTGCCTCTACACACCATGACAACAGCGTTAAGTGTTCTGCATTCTGTATAAGCACAAAGAGAAGTGGAATAGTATAATTGGCCAATTGCCTTAACCGCATGAACCCTAGTGGCCCCAGGGCGAACATTATATTCTGAGAAAATGGCTGATCTACAGTACGAGCTCACCACACATCACAACGGGTTGTGAGCTTGTAGATCGGCAAAGAGTTTGTGTAAATGGAGATACTAGTGAACCTATAGTACAGTATAAGTATTAGAGCAGTGGTCTTCAACGTTTTTCAGCCCAAGGACCCCCTATCTGAGAGATGAAGAACTCCCGCTATATAATTATACTTCAGATTTACCTTCATATACTGTAGATCTCATAGATGTTTGACAGCACTGTCATCACTCTTGAGTTTGTATATATTCTCCACTTAACCACCATTCCTATTTAACACACTTGACCCTTAGCTTAACGCCTTGCGCAAGGCATTGTGAGCTTGTAGATCGGCTATAGGGATGCTAGAGTTCAAGTGGTTAAATCATATCACACCCGTATAGTAACTCTGAGAACCCCCTAGTGGTCCCGGACCCCTGTTGACGAGCCCTGGAGGACCCTGGTCAACTAAGTGTGGGTTTTGAGGCTCTGTTAAGAGACTGAGGTTAGAGTTTCAAGAATTGCATCCAAGTAATTCAGAATACCTCATTCTGAATTTGGATTCCTATGCGCTCTACTCTCTGTACTATAATGTCTTTTAAGGAGTTTCGTAACCATTTCATTTCCTAATGCCAAACACGTTTTAATTTTCACATGGAGTTAGTTTTAGTTCGTGTCCCTTCTCTTCTGAGTAGTGTTGAATGGGGGAAATGGAAAAACACGTGTGAAAAAAAGTGAAACTATAGATCATCAATGTCAGTGGGTCAGTGTCCGCGACAGATGAATGAGATGATACTTACTGGGTCATTTCTGATTGTTCTCCATCCGGAGGATTTGTATGGGATCTTCTGTAATTTAGCAGATATGGGTTACTGTACTTTATGTTAAGTTACTTGACTGTGACCCAGCACCAGGTCAGATATCTTTATTTTGTTACAGTTTCTGAAGACAATAATGCTTCAGATTTCAGGTTGTTGCCCCCAGGGTATGATTCACAGCTGCCGCCCTTCTCCTTAAAATACAATGCAATTGTTAGCATATAGCTGGGTGCTTTGACCTTGTTTTTAGCCAATCGCAGTGAAAGATACATACTATAAAAGAGTCCTGAACAGCCATCACCAGCATCAACCTGCGTTTGCCGTCAGAGCTGACTTAACAAGGTATCCAGAGATTCCAGACGCAGGAGCTGAACACTGTCATCTAGCCAAGATGAATTTTCACGTTCTTCTAATCGTCGCCACCATCATAGGCAGAAGTAGTCAGCTGACACTGAGTGACTGCGGTACAATAGGACAAGCGAGGCGTCCAGAATTCACTGACATCGCAGTGACATGTGGCACCGACTCCATCAGTCTGGCAATCCAAGCCTGCCCTATCGTCTACACCGGCTACAACGAAACGCTGATGATTGTGAACCATATGTCGGACCCAGCCTGCAAGGGAACCCTGGATTTGTCTGCAAATCCACCCGTGGTGCGTTTCAACTTCCCCTTGAACAAGACCCATGCCTGTGGAAGTGTCTTCAGGACCACCAGCGCTGCCGGCACAGGAGTGTTCTCAGACTTCTCCAACATCCAGACAGTCAACGTCAGTGGCATTGTGCGATCCTCCGATCCCACCACAGGGACAATCACCTACAATGCTGAGATGAAGTACTATTACTCCTGCGCCTACCCCTTAGAGTACCTGATCAACAACACCCAGGTTGATGTGTCAGCCTCCTCTATCGCATTGAAGGACAACAATGGCAGCTTCATCAGCACCCTGCGCCTGCAGCTGTTCAGCGATAATGCCTACACAACGCCCCTGGTGATGCCACAGAATGGAATCGAGCTGAGGACTGACATCTACGTAGAGGTGAAAGCCACCAACTTGACAACCCAGTACAACGTGCTTCTGGACCGGTGCTACGCTTCAATCTCCCCACTTCCTACCAACTCCAGCATATTCAACCTGTTTGTACCCTGCGACGTTGACCAGCTCACCACCATGATCCAGAACGGCATCAGCCAGAGCGCCCGCTTCTCCTTCCCGGCTTTCCGCTTCATGGAGCAGCAGAACGAGACCGTCTCCACCTACTACCTGCACTGCATCACGCGCCTGTGCGAGGTCTCCACCTGCAGCGGCTTCATGAACTGCAACAACAGGAAAAGGAGAAGCACGGACGATGAGCCAGCCGACTTATCCCACCTCCACACCATCACCTCCCCGGAGATCGTCACCCAAGACGATGTCATCACCAATGGCCAGACCAAAACACACAATGCGAGTTCTTCCGCTGCAGGTCTTGGTGCGGCTGTAGGTGTTTTAGCCTTCGTGTGCATTGTTGCCCTCTGCATCGCTGCCGTCTTTTACAAGAAGCTCAGGATGTGAAAAAAATACCTCGAGCTGCAGGCGGGATAATGGGGCATCAGGCTATAGGCTAAATACTGTCTTTTGAGGTGTACCATATCCGCCAGCTTGTCTAACTTTTCTGGTGGAGGACAGTGCTTGGTTCATCTCACTTGTTGTTTGTTGGGGGAGATATTTGCTTGCCCTTCATCATAGATGAATGTGTGTTGAAATGTGTATATACAGTAGATGTCGATGTGTTTAATTGCCAAATTTGGAAATGCACAAAAGCTTGAAAGTGTTAATGCATGTAAGCGCTTCATAAGCTTTTACTTAATGGTAGTTGGAAAGAACATATATTGAAAAAATAGGTTCATAAACACAGTTTTAAAATGTGAAAGTGTATGGAATGTTTTGAAAGGGAAGTCAATGTACCTTCCAAAGTGTTACTGTTTAATGTATTGAATTTATTTAATTCATCATCTTTGCTTGAAAAAGTAAACCCTGGCAAATAAAGGCATTTAGTTTGCACTTTATATTACTGGAAGTGTATGTGATACCTGTGTAATTACTATTATTATTACTATTAATCAGTATTTATTACTATTAATCAGTAATAAGATGTGTGCAATTGCCGTACATCTGATGTACAGTAAGGTTACTGCCCCAGGAATGTACTTCAAAGTGTAACATTTATTCTTGAGTCATCTTGACTCGTTTCTATCTCATTTCTTTTTCACCCATTGAGGTATGCTTGGAGTACAATAATTTCACTGCCTGCAATGTTGCTACTAGCTGTTGTGTGTGTAGTTGACAACAATAAAGAACTTGAACGTAAAGCACTTAGTATTTGTGTATTTGAATGATATTTTTGTTGAAACGCTGTATCCCAGCCAAACGTCTGCATTTAATGTGTAACCCATAAAGACCTGAGGCCAATTCTAAAAATGTCTACGAAACTATGTCATTGATTTTTACACCGAACATTATATGGATTTGGCTGCAAACAATATTTTGTTCCAGGGACCCCCAGAAGCAAAGATTTTGAAGGATTGTTTATATATATATATATATATATATATATATATATATATCATTTTATTATTATAATTATTTTCAAAGATTTGCACACATTTTCATGATTTTTAAAAATAGCAGATCTTAGCTCAGCCTACAATGTTTCGGTTTAAACGATCTTCGTCTTTGTGTTGTAACATGGAGTGGATAATACACATTTGATATAACCTATTTTATTTTATTTTTTATTTAATTTTTATACAGCCACTTGTGTAAGCCTATCATTTAGTCAGGGTTTAACGCATACAAGCACTTGTTTGTAAAACACCTTTGAATATCTTTTTGTTTTAAATCATCTACAGAACCATACATTCATTATAATGAAACAACCATTGTAGTTGCAGGACACATGTTCATCATCCTATACTGTAGGCCTTGGAGATATGCTGTATGTGCAAACCTACAGTAAATTCTATCATAGGTCTGGCTGGGGATTAATAAGCTGCCTTTTGTTACAGATTTCAAAATGTTTATAACTTTACACAGTATTTCTGGTTGTAGAGTGTGCATGCGTGTACTTCTGTACAACCTTGTGTGTGTGTGTGTGTGTGTGTGTGTGTGTGTGTGTGTGTGTGTGTGTGTGTGTGTGTGTGTGTGTGTGTGTGTGTGTGTGTGTGTGTGCCTGCGTGCCTGCGTGCCTGTCTGCAAGCAACATGCTTGCATGCCTGCGTGCATGGATGCATGTGGGTGGGTGGGTGCGTGTGTGTGTGTGTGTGAGTGCATGCATGTAATGCATGCATGCCAATAACTCTGTGTGCCTATTAATAAGAGAGAGATAGCATGGAAGTGAGTTGGACTTGTGAGTTTGGGAGTGAACATCCATTTCCAGTATAGAAGCTCACCCTGTGGTCCAGTATGGAATCAAAATGATGCCATCTCAATACTGTAACGACGAAAAGCAACGCCTGACTATAGGACTGTTTATATCAGAAAGTATATGAAGATAATATGAAATGCCCAATGTCATGACTGGCTCTTGGCCATGACTACAGCCATCACACTAAGGTGCATATAGGAAACAATCTCCACTGTGGACATTACAGGCTTTTGCTAGGTTACCATGTCACAACACATTATGGTATAACTCAGTGACATAAAAAAAATAGCCACCCCTCCAGTTTTGTTACTGTACTGTGCTGTACAGCAGTGGTTCTCAACCTGTGGGTCGGGACCCCCAAGGGGTCCCCGCATAATTTTGGAGGGGTTCAAATAAAAAGAGAACCACTGCTGCACAGTGTCTGTACTGTATATAGGCCTACTGTCAAGTTGCATGTTGAATTCAAGACTCCGTTAAAGGACCACTAATAATCATGAAAAAATGGTGCAATTTTTTTCTACTCGGTCTGTGTCTCATAGGAGGGCTGTGGGCAGTTCAGAAACCGTCTTCCAGTGACATCATCGATGGGGAATACAATGCAAGGTAATACAATCTGCAGGCTTTCTAGTCCTGAAAAGTTGCAATGCGAAAATGGAAGCCATCGTTCTCACGATAATGAAAATCTAAATGTTTTTGTAAAAAAATCTTGTTTAAAAAAAAATCTGCCTAATGATGATGTCACTATAAGACGGTTTCTAAATTGCCCACAGCCGTCCTATGAGACACAGACTGAGTAGAAAAAAGACGTGCCATTTTTTCATGATTATTAGTGAGGACTTACTCAAGATAGGTTGAAAAATGGTGAAGTGGTCCTTTAAGGTTACATTTCTACACTCCCCGATTTTTTCTATACGGTGTAGTATGTGTATATTTATGTCACAGTGACAGCATCCACGGAAGCCTCTCGCCATAAAGTCATTACCCATAAGCGGTGCTCTTTGTGGCCGTGTGATAATTTGACATGGCGAACTTTACCACTAATCCACCCCCCTGAAAATGAGATTAAGGGTTCTCCTTGCGTTTCACTTAAGTATGCATTCGCCATGTTCTCGTTCCAAGAATACCCGCTGCCCAGAGCTTTTCCAAATTAAATGTGACTTCTGGCTGTGGTGAGGGATATTCTATATGAGGCACGCTGATAGTCTTTGACATGGAATGGAGTGTTGCTGAACTTTACGGCTCGGTTGTACTGTATAGGTGTGCGTGTGTGCGTGCGTGTGCGTGTGCGTGTGCGTGTGTGTGTGTGTGTGTGTGTGTGTGTGTGTGTGTGTGTGTGTGTGTGTGTGTGTGTGTGTGTGTGTGTGTGTGTGTGTGTGTGTGTGTGTGTGTGTGTGTGTGTGTGTGCGCACGTGCGTGCGTGGGAGGTCATGATCATCTCTATGTTCGTATATGTGTGTATCGCTGCATGTCTACTACAGTAATACTGTCTTGTCACTAAAGAACAGGTTTTGCGTATGTACAGTATGTATATTTGAGCAATAGAGGAAGACATGCAGAGAATAATGTGGTCCTGCAGTAATGATAATAATAATATCTGGGCTTTTCATGACACTCAAAGACGCTTTACATGTGTTGGGGCCTAACTTTATTAGAAAAAACAATTAAAATAGTAAAACCAAGAAAGCAGTGCATATAACAAGTTTAAAAACACATCAGCTTGGAAATGCGATTCTGAACAGATGGGTTTTCATACATACTGTGTATATGTACTGCATACAGTGAAATAAATCGTTATTTTGATCTTTTGCAGATTTTGTAAGTTGAGACATGAAAGGTCTATCATTTTAACAGAGAGACACACGCATTATATAAAATATGCATGTAATTGGTCGCTATAGGAGAGTCACAGAAAAAGTGAAACCAAGAGTCACTTGTCCATCAGACAAGTATAATTTTTAATGCACTGTTACACAAGTTTTATTAGTTGTCCCGGACAACAGGACAAGCCTTAATGTCAAGCCTTTCGTGTACATGCATTTTTTACATCACATGGCATTTCTTTTTCACAAGGCAGGCACGCCGACAGCACTTAAAGGCCTCGTGGGGCACCACCGAGCGAGTCGCTCTGCATCTCAGGCCTGTGCGTAAATTTCACACGGCCGGGGTGAGACCGTCCAAAGTGTGTCCACCGAACAGGCCTATAGTTTTATTGGAGCCTCCTAAAATGGCGAGCCAGTGCAGCTAGTGCAGATGGCTGTATTACCTCAGTCCACGGAGAAGGGCTCCCCTGGGGGTCCGCACGAGGAAGGGTCCTCCGTTCCCTCCGGCTTCACACCTCATGTGTTCTCTTCTGTACTAGGCTCTCTCTCTCTCTCTCTCTCTCTCTCTCTCTCTCTCTCTCTCTCTCTCTCTTTCTGTTTATGTTATGTCTTTATATGTTACATGTTTTATGTATACATAAAGTGCATGTGATGTACTGTTTATACATCGATAAAATCACCATGTTCATTTTAATTATCTAATCACGATACCACACATCCCAGTATTCAACTTTATCGTCTGTCTGTCTGTCTGTCTGTCTGTCTGTCTGTCTGTCTGTCTGTCTGTCTGTCTGTCTGTCTGTCTGTCTGTCTGTCTGTCTGTCTGTCTGTCTGTCTGTCTGTCTGTCTCTCTCTCTGTCTCCAAGCATCTTGCTGTAATAGGTCTTGACAGATTGTCTCTTTTATGAAAAGGGCGGGATTTGAGAAACTCTAGAGCGGAACGCTTTTTGGCTGGTAGACCCCCCCGCCCCTAAACCAAAACCCTGGCTTTATAAAAAGGTCCTTGGATGACAGAGATGTACGTGTTATGAGGAATGCTTGCATCAGAGAGGTCTCCGGAGCACGTGTCCGCCACCTGTTTCTTCAGAAACCCCACCTGAAATCACAGCAGGCACCCCTGCTCTGCTGGAAAGACGCACACCGGTATACACAAGGCCTGTGTGTGTGTGTGTGTGTGTGTATGTGTGTGCGTGCGTGCGTCTTATACCAAAACGTTTTTAGCCCAAGACCCAAATAGAAATTTACTATAGTGAAAATAGCAGATCCGCAACATCATGACTCGTCGCTTCGTGCCGCGTCATGAGCTTGCAGATCTGGCATTTTCACGAGGCCTATATACTTCTTAAACATTTGTTTTTTAATTTAGGGAATTTATATAAAATTGTATTCTTAGCCAAAGTTTTTACTTTTACTTCGCTACAATTATTTGAAAACTTTAGTTACTTTGGAGATTTAAATTTTGACTAGAAAACATACATTAACCACTTCAACCCTATACATTTTGGCCATTTGAAAATAGCCGATCTACAAGCTCACAATGCGTCGCAACGCAAAAGGTGTAGACTTTGTACACCTTTTGAACTTGTGAAGTGGGACATTCTGTACATTGTGATGCCGATACTTTTGTACATTTTCCGTACTTTTGCTTGTAACGAAGTAGTTCTAAATTGCAGTATTGGTACTTTTACCTGAGTAAAACAATTGAGCAACACACCCTGCACTGTGATACACAGGATCCATGTTTTTGTCCTGTGTCCCAGGATGGATAGAGTTTCTCTCACCGGTGACTGATGGAAAGATAAACTGAGATTAGATAAAACGTTTTTTTTTGTTGATCCCTGAGGTGGAATAGAGTTGTTAAGGCAGCCGTTAACCTGTTATTGATACTGGTTCGTGGGGGAAAAGTGGAAACGCAACACCTATATATACAGTATACATACTCGTATGTCGGCGAGGCGATGGCTATCTGAGTGAGTGGCATATCTGAGTGAGTGGCAACCCTGATGCAGTTACACGAACCTAATTGATTCGCTTGACTAAAAGATTGTTAGCTGCTAGACACACATTCACAACAACATCCGGTCCGTCAGTAAAAGTTGACCGTGTTTATAAATCGACTGGGCGCTATAATGTAATGGATTAAATAACCCCGGGCGTTCTAGGTGTTGAGATGCACTATACTGTAGGCAAGCAAAGCCAGTGCACAATAGAATATATGAATTAATTCATACAGAAGTTTTGGCAGACGGCGAGGCGAGCCTTCTTCTGGCAAAAGAAAAATCGCACAAGTTAGCAGAAGAAAGATGGATTTAGCAGCTTAAATGTAGCTTATATTCAAACATCTCGGAAAAAGAGGAACTGCTAAAAAAAAATGGAAGACACTCAACTGTGGGAAAGAGCAGCGTTTAACCTGTGATAGATTGTATTCCTCCCACTTCTTTGATGTTTGATTGAATGTACTCCACAGTACGGTGTACTGTACGTACGTGTCTGGTTTTCCTGTCTGTTGCTTTTTCCGTCTTTGCTTTCAGAAGTAGGGTCAGGGTTATTTCTCACTTCACGGTGACATCACCTTACAAACCGCAGCTAGGGAGTCATGACTTTTGGGTTTGTAAACGTGGGCTCCATGCATCTCGCCTGTCCTCCCCGCCTCGGTGTTGTGGGTTTAGGGGGGTTGGGGGAGGGGGGGTTGCATTAACAAGCCCCCAGAAACCTTGTGTCCTGACCAGACAAGACTCTGCCCCACGGTCCCCATGTCAGTGAAGCAGGCAGCCTGACTTTACAGACCCCCTAGGACCCCCTCTCTGTCGGTGGGAAGGTTTTTAAAAGGGTGGATGCATGTCTGAGAAAAGTCGCTCTTTTTTTTCTCCCCCCACTCCTGTGAAAATGTCTTTCCCTCGGTATAATATACACATTATGTGCATCCACAAGGCATGTCTGCAGACATGATCACAAAAAAGACATATACATTCTGTCGGGGAATTTAGGGGCGAGCAGTTCCAGTCAAAAGGCTGTACTGTGGGTGGCGAATGCACAGGTTTTTAGCGAGTTTCGTCCAGTTTGGTAGAGAGACATTTTTTAATATTTGCGCCTGTAATGACTTGCCTAAAATAGGGACACCAGAAAATGGTTAAGCACCGACTGCGCCGTACACACATTTTCAGCGTGTTCTCTAATCGTTAAACAATATACAATCATGCAACAGATGCACATACTCCACTGTGTGTCTGGCTGCGGCGCCCTGCCGCTTTGCACTTTTCTGACGGAATGCAGCCAGTTGGACTCCGTTTCTGGCCGCCGTTCCACATTTGTAGAGATCGCGCCACTCATCAATCAATTCCAGAACAAGCTACCAATCACAAAACGAGACGGGGCGAGGCCGAGGTCGATGTTTCAGTTTGAATCTGAAGATGTCTGCAAGGCTGAGGTTGTAGCCTGTAATTGTATTTATTCAAGTATCCTGCCTTTACCGTTGAAAGAAAAAACGTTAATTTAGTCTTTAGTCAAATATTGCACTTTAATTGTGAGCGGGGGGAACTTTTTTGGTTGACATTTTTCTTTATAAATCATTCTAGTGGTAGAATTGCATATTAAGACATATTCTGGAACCGTCAAATAGATGTACAGCATATATATAATTATGACGGCTTTGTGTCTAACAGGACAGACAGGAGATGGCTGATTAACCCATTCAGGACGGGAACCCCTTTTGGTGTTTTAAGCATTATGTTATACTTTAGCTATTGGAAAATAGCAAATCTTATATTATTTCAGAGCAAACGTTTTTAACTCAAATCTTTGCTTCTGGGGGGTCCCTGGAAGTTCTGGAACAACATATTTTCAGATGGGGGGTCGGCGGCCAAATACATATAAATCTGGGGGGTCCTTGACATGAAATAGTTTGAGAACAACTGATATAGAAACAGGTTTTTCAGAAAACTGTCATGATTCAGAAGACATTTGTAGAATCTGTTAAAGGTACAGTTAAAGGTACAGTCTGTCTCGATCAATGGCCAGATGTTCACGGCTAGATATTTCAAAACTCGTCAGCAAGCATCTTAACGTGACTAATATCTTCACTGATAGTCCATGTGTTTGCGGCACGTTGTTGCTAAACAACAGTTTGTGAATGTAATTAAACGGTTACAAAATCATGAAAAACGATGTTGTTTGTCCCAGTGGTGGAAAGTAACTGTCTGAGTACAGCACATGTACTCAAGTGCTGTAGCCTACTGCACATAAGTACACATTTGAGGAATGTTTACTTTATTGTAGTATTTTAAATTTTCACTATACTTTTACTTTTACTCCACTACATCTCAGAGACAAATGTTGTAATTTCACTCCACTACAATTATTTGAAAACTTTGGTTACTTCGTAGATTTGTTTTATTAATACACTTTATCCTTTTGGATATGTGAAATTGGCCGATCATCCTACAAGATCAGAAGGTGAGATTGTAGGTCTGCTATTTTCCAAATATTTTAATACATTTTGAACACTTTCACAAGTGTTCAAAATGTATTAAAATATTTGGAAAAATGTGTACTTTTACTTTTAGTAAGTACATTTTGATGCCAATACATTTTGAATACCAGACTTTTACTTGTAACAGGGTATTTCTGCATGGCACTATTGATACTTTTATTTTATATTGAATATTTGAGTTTTTCTTTTCCACCAGTGGTTTATTTGTCTAAAATAAACCAACTAGCAGGTGAAGTAAACAAGATGTTTATACTTCAGTAGGACGGATATTACATTTACATTTTCATGGATGATCTTGTGGATCTACAGTCTCTCTCTCTCTCTCTCTCTCTCTCTCTCTCTCTCTCTCTCTCTCTCTCTCTCTCTCTCTCTCTCTCTCTCTCTCTCTTAAACCTGCAAAATGAGAAGGTCCTTGGTGAGTCACTCAAATAAATATAAGACGTATAAATAGAGCAGAGGTGCGTGCGTGCGTGCGTGCGTGCGTGCATGCATGCGTGCATGCGTGCGTTCCTGGCTACCGTATAATGAGGTGATCGGGATCACATTTCCATGTTTTTTCGTAAGCTGCAGTGGGCGTGATGCTCGCATGACACAAGAATCTCACCCACTTCTCACACCTGTAAACCTGTGTGATGTGGCAATAAAGTTGAGTTACTCTAAAACATGTTCCTTTTTAAAACTGCATGAGCTTGCAACTATACATCATGTTTTACGTTCCTGGTGTGGCGAGAGGAACATATGTACTATGTGTGAGTGTGAGTGTGTGCATGTGTGTGCATGTGTGCGGGTGTGCGCGTGTGTGTGTGCATGTGTGCGCGTGTGTGCGAGCGAGTGAGCGGGTGTGTTAATAATGGCTTGTGTGCGTGCTTTTTCTTCCTCACAGGAGTGAGTAATCTTTTGCTTGTGAAAAATAGCCTGTGCGTGCATGCCTATGTGCCTGTCCGTGTGATAGGCCTACTGAACATTACAATGCTCTATATAGGTACAGCACGTGTGTGCGTCCGTCCGTCCCAGTCCTATAGTAGTAAAGTTGTGGGGGTCAGGCAGGGGTTGACTGAATGTCTCCGTCTCTAGAATGTATTTGCATCTGAAACTCTCAAGGTCACAGCTTATGTTTTTCCTCCACCGGCCTGGTCCCGCGGGAGGTGCAGAGGAGATTAGCTTGTCGTATTTCATCTGTCATACACTTTACAAAGGAAAGGACCAACTAGGGAGGGAGGGGCCGCCATGCATCCACACCCCCACGGCCCCCGCCTGCCTTCCAGCTGGTCCCCCTCCCCCCCCCCCCCCCCCCCCCAGTGTAGGTATGGGCAGCTCCGTTTAGACGAGAGAGTTGCGACAACTCCGTTCACTTCATGGAGCCTGCAGTCCAATCAATGGCGGCTCTTCTACATAGACTTCCATTGGCGAAGTGTGACCAGAAGTTGGCAGAATGCACTGGACTCAGGCAACAGCCCAGCTTCAATGATCTTAACGCTATACTTTTGCCGGGGAATTCTTAAAAATAAAGGCATTAGAGTGCCAGCCGATATGGCAGATTTTACTCTGAAAAGCCCCTCCTTCCGTTCCCCACAAAAACCGGGAGGCATATAATCTTCTGTTCTTACCTCACGCTGGTCACGTTAAAGTATATCTAGGCCTATATGCGTTTATATTCCAAACGAGAGCACCTGTTTTCTGCTCCCTCAATGACGCCACACTCCTAGTCTAGTCCTAATCAGCTGGGGCTGGGGGGGGATATGTACGTATATCTAACAGTCCTGATTGAGTTCGGGGACGTACAGTATACGGTAGCGTGCAGCACCGTGCATCAAGGTTCGGGGACGTATACGGTAGCGTGCAGATCCGATGACATTCCAGAAGGGGACAGATCATTCCAGAAGGGGACAGATCATTCCAGAAGGGGACAGATCATTCCAGAAGGGGACAGATCATCTTGTCAAGGATCACGGCAATGGTCTGTCCAGAAGGGGACAGATCCGATGACATTCTAGAAGGGGACAGATCATTCTAGAAGGGGACAGATCCGATGACATTCTAGAAGGGGACAGATCATTCTAGAAGGGGACAGATCATTTCAGAGGGGGACAGATCATTTCAGAGGGGGACAGATCATTTCAGAGGGGGACAGATCATTTCAGAAGGGGACAGATCATTTCAGAGGGGGACAGATCATTTCAGAGGGGGACAGATCATTTCAGAGGGGGACAGATCATTTCAGAGGGGGACAGATCCGATGCGAGTCCATAGCGACCTGTCGTTCCCCGTTGTAATGATAATCATAACAATATACAAAGTATAGCAATTAAAATGTTCAAATACACGTAGTAAAAGTACTATTAATATTTGGATCTGAGATGTATAGTGGAGTAGAAGTAAAAGTATTCAAATACCTCAAACTTGTTCTTAATTCCTCTCTGAGACTGACTGCGTCCATAACTATATCTTGGCCAGTTATTACAGCGCCAAGGACAACTCTGCAGACTGTTTGTATAGGAAGTCATTCATTCTACGTCTATGTTTAAGTCTGCATGCCTTTTAAAACAGGCCATACTCCTGACATAATATACTCCTGAATGCTGCTGTTTTAATGTTATCATTTCTTTATGTATATTATGTTCAGTGACCTCCACGTTGTGTCCCAGGAGAGGCCCAAAAATGTCTCTCTACGTTTTTGGAGAGGCCCAATTCATTCCATTTGATTCTACTCCATGCTATCATATTCCACTGTAGTTTTTGGGAGGGAAATACATTTGGAAGAGTGATTTGCTTTTGCGTGTGCTATTGTAATTATTTTCTGTTCAAAAAAGATGTATTCACATTTTAATACATTAAATATGGTCTACTCAGACTTTTGTGAGCACCTATCATACTTGCAATTTGTAAAATAAATGGCAAAATATGACTCCAACAAAGTGGGACCATCCCTGCATCCCAGGACTCATTACATTGAAAACCTATTTATATCACTGGTCCTTTAGTCCTTTATACGCAGCAACTCGATCCAAACGGCCACGAGATGAAACCCATCACAAACCAAGAAAGATCACACATATTTCTTCTCGAGGCTGGGAGAGGGGGGAGGGGAGAGGGGGAGAGAGAGAGAAGAGAGAGAGAGAGAGAGAGAGAGAGAGAGAGAGAGAGAGAGAGAGAGAGAGAGAACGGAAACAACATTTAAAGGGGGAAAGGAACCAGGTAATAATTTTAGATGCCTATCTGGGGAATAGAACCTATAATGATCTGAACAGATACCAACATTCCCGGCAGTATCCCAACACACACCCCCGCCCTCCCCACCCCCCCAACCCCTCCATTACATCGCTGAGGTGAGGACCCCTCAACCCCAGCTCCCCCAAAACCTCCATCCCCGTGCCCCCCATAACACCACCAACACCACCCTGCACCCCTCCCCAAACCCTGTCCGCTCCCTCCCTCCTCACTCAGGCGAGGGGTGATGATGTCAGAGGCCAGTATTTCACGGGCCGGGAGCGGGGCGATGACACGGACAATTTGGCCTGTGAGTTCTCTCCGGTCGCGGACATGGTGTTACGATTACACGCTCCAGTGCAGGTCCTACATGCCACGGCCCAGGGGGGGTGGGGGAGGGGAGGACCCTTTTAAAATAACTTTTATAGAGTGGCCTATACAGCTCTATCCTTCTCTCTCCTCATAAAATGAAGCATGAGAAATAAGAAAAACAACAACATGCCCAATAGATTCGCGGCAGCGGTCGGCGCATATTATGAGACGTTGGAGGAAAGAAGTGTCCACATTCTGGGCATGTCAATTATGGGTTCTTCCGCAGATCTGGATGGTTCTCTTGGGTGGTTGACGACGTGCTACAGTACAGTATATTGCTCTGCTGTGGTAGATCGAACAGGTCTAGGTCTTTGAAAGGTTCACTGCTTTATTCTTCAGCATATAGTTTTAAAATGGCAACCAAGGAGGTTCCCCTATGATTAAAAAAAACACCCACTGTGAAGTGAGGGGCGCTCTTCATACATGGTTTGCGTCCTCACTTTTCCGTCTTCCCTTTTCTGTCCTCACTGTTTATCCTCAATATGTAGGCTACTTTGCTCAGCCAATCAAATCATCGCTATGGGGTGATCAACCAATCAAGTCAGCTCTATGGGGTACAGACAAAGCTGGGCATAGGAGGGGCTAGCGCAAAAATAACCAATTCAAGTGCTGTTTAGTTTGTATTAGTATGAGTAATAGGCAAACATTCAGCACAGATATAGGAAAGCGGATATTCAACTACAAGTTGAATATCCGGCTATTTTTGGCTAAATCCTCTAACCAGCAGTATTTCTATTAGAATTCATAAAACAATACAAAAACTTACGAATTTGACATACAACAAAGTATAGGGTTTAACTTTGCGTTTTCATTCAGTCTCCACATGTAACAACACACGTTGTTGGACTCTGAATGTATATTTTGTGCATATACAGGTACACATACATCTCTCTGTTCAATAACACAATCCTAGCTAGCACGGTGAAGGGAAAACTGCTTTTTTTTTTCTGGCAGTTTGAGTTTCATCGTCACAGCAGGTGAAAACCTGAGCAGGTTTATAATCAGTCAGGGAGCACAGAGAGGAGAACCACAGCCAGGGCGGGCGGGCCACTCAGGACCCAGGGAAGGCCCTCTGGAGGGGGGCCGGAGCGTGGAGGAATTCAGCCCGCGGCTCCGGCCAAGGAAACCCCAGGAAACTCTGCGAGAGATAACTTGAGTGAGATATCTGATATGTCATATCTGAACCCGAGGAGGGGGATGCTCTCTTTCCTGCTTGTAAAACAAACTCCCCTCTCTCATCCCATCCCATATCCCAGTGTCGGACGGGAGAACGAACCCACGCCCCAGGGGGTTCCCGCCCGGGGAGTGTACAGGACATGCATGAAACTCTATAACCAATAGACAATGCTGTTTTATAATTTCACCGGACTGCTCTGGACCTGTGCCGTGTAGAGAAACATATGGCTTAGACATCACGGAGGGGGGAGAACACCTCAGTGTTGGATTTTGTTCATTTCTTAACTTTGAGGTTTTTCTTTTTTGTTTCATATGGTTATATATATATATATATATTTACATTTATTCTATGCAGGTATGTTCTCCCCGATGTATTTGTTGCCAGCTCGCCGTGTGTAAGGCCAGTGCCTGTCACTGCCAAACCCCACTGTTGGCCTGAGAGGAGTGTAGACGAGCACACGTCGTGGAATCGGCGGCCGCACCAGACAGTGATGCTTTTCAGCAGCAGAACGCAGGGTTGATGTGTGCATTCGGGACCCTCGGAGCAAGAGAACCGCGAGGATCGAGATCTGCACATTTTTGCATGACGGGGACGTGGTCGTTGACCCTGGTGAACCCATAGGAGTCGCTAGAGCACGACGAGGCGGAAAAATGCCCTGCCAGCTTTGCAGCTACAAACACGCCGACGCGTTATGCGCATTATGGTGCGTTCACACGGGGCAGATGCAAAGATACTGTCTACCATTAATTGTCAATGGAAGCCAGCGATGATAAGCTACGAAGCAAATCCGACGTTTGTAGCTGCTGCAAATAAAATACAAAGCTACAGTATAAAGCTACAGATTGAAGCTGAGCTGGGTTCAACTTCTATGCAAAGCTACAAAGCAGCTGCAATTTTTTGAGGGGCGCTAGCCCCTCCTACAGTGTATACAGGTTTAATGTTTGTTTTAAGGTGATGTACAACACTGTTTGTTGTACATCACCATTACATCACCTAATCAACATGAGTTAGACTTTAATATATTTGCGCCCCTCACTTCACATTGGTGTGATTTTTTAAATTCCACCTCCCCACTTTTGTTCACCCTGTTCTGGCTGACAGCGTCTTCTTCTTGTCCGTTTCCATTGTTTCCAATACATAAAAATTATGCCAATGTCCAAAAGGGCTCGCAGTTGAGACGACTCCATGCTGGATTGTTGTTGTTTTTTTCCTCAATCTCAGCAACATTAGAGCGCCAAGCCAAGCCAAAGGCACCGTTGGCATGAGCTAAACGTGGAGTAGTGACCTGCAGAAGGCCAGTGTTTGTCCGTTCACGAGGCTG
This sequence comes from Protomyctophum bolini, assembly GCF_963924005.1. Classification (NCBI taxonomy): domain Eukaryota; kingdom Metazoa; phylum Chordata; class Actinopteri; order Myctophiformes; family Myctophidae; genus Protomyctophum; species Protomyctophum bolini. The sequence continues at coordinate 13,982,679 of NC_137877.1, read as the reverse complement.
ACGTATATAGAGTCTGGTGAATCAGGTTCTCGTGTGTTTCAGAGCCGTTGCTCAAAAGAACCATTGATTTGCCCCCCCCCCCTCCGGACTGAGATAATATAAAAAGCGAGGAGGTGTCTGACCCCGTGTAACAACAACGGGGCCCGAATCGGAGAAGGTGTTTGGCGCGAGCGCTCCGGAGTCTGCCTGAGTGACTTTGTGACGACCTTGGCTGTCGGCAGGCCGTAAATAAGAGAGACGCCGTTTCCACCAGGCTGTCATCATGTCAGCCTTTCACTTCCTCAAGCCCACACTACATGCAGTACAGTGTTGCGTGTGGTTGATGGGGATGATACTGCAGTCATGGTGTATTATGTCACAGTATTTACTGCAGTGGCTGATGGTATTAGTTTACTTTTTAGTGGGCCTGTCTGACTGACTCATGACTGAGCGATTATGCGGACGGTTTGCTTTTAAACGATTCAAGCAGTCGTTCGATCGCACAACCTACTGTACATGGCTACCGACCATTTGTGAATCCATAAATCAATCTGTGCATCGGTCGGTAAAGTGCTCAATCGTCAAGCATTCAAACCTAATGTACGCAGACCTTTTCTTTAAAATCTGTGCTACCGTGTCTTTTTTTGTACGTATTGTTTTAAGGCATTTTTTTCATCAAGTGCCCCAGTTGCTTTGATACTGTATGTCCGTTCTGACTGCAATGGCCATTTCATATTTTCACCGTTCTATTTAGTAATTCCAGTGACAGTATTATCTCTGCTATTGTCACTGCAGTGATTGTACATCCAAGCAACTCAAGACCTCCTCTCTCCTCTCCTTCTCTCCTCCCCTCTCGTCTCTTCTCGACCTTCTCTTCCTAAAACTCATTGCAGGATATCGCGTCGCCACCGGCCCTCGGTGTGAATTGTCGCCGCCAACGCCTCGCCGGAGGAGGCCTCAATCTCTCCACTACGTCTCCATCACGCAGATCAGGTGCGTTACCCCGCATTGCTCATCGCGAGTCGGTCGGCCATCCTTCATTTACAGGAATTCCATCACGACAGCCCCCCAGGAGCACCCCCCCTCCTCCCCAGCTCCCCGCGGAGGCATAAACATGGGGTCCTCACTCACCACGTTCCCCTCACCTCACACCTCCTCACCCAGAAGCCCGGACGCCTCCGACACTGTTCAGAAAGCGCGGCGTGGCCAGTGAGAGGTGTGCGTTGACAGGAACCCGGCAGGTTAGGTCGGGGTTGAATGCGTATTACGGGGACATTTTCGCAGGCTTGTCCTCAAGCAGACCATTGTGTGTTCTTCTGTGGTGCGTTGTGGTGCCCAGTGTTGCGTGCCCTGTGTGTGTTTCTAAAGGTTGATGCACCCCATTTTGCCGCATACTATAGTTTTATTGCGTGGTTGTTTTCACAGGGATGTTTATTAACATTTTGTACTTTATTGAGATGCTGATAGATGGATGAGAGGGAGGGTGTGGGGGTTGATCCATGCATGTGTCCGGGATTATTTAAAACTATATATAATCATTGAAACGCTTTGCATGAATTGCAATGTGTTGTGGCTTGTAGATCGGCTATCTTCGCCTTTCGTCGTACTACGAATTATACACTGCTTAAGTGGATAACGGAACTGAAGAGTTGAATATCACATCTTGGACTCTGTGGTGGTTCTTGGTCACAATCAAGACGTCTTTCATAACGTACATAACGTGCAACAATGCAGACGTCTTGTATGTTCCTCGTTCCCCACCGAGGTTGTGAAAAGCATGTGGAAGCGTGAGGCCGTCCTCGGCATCATTCCTCACAAACCCACTGGACGGTTCACCTCCCCCCCAGCCCCCCACACTGTGACCCTTGACCCCCGTATAGTATCATTACTACGGTGGAACCGACAGATCAGGTACGCTCTCTCTTGAGTGATCCGGGATTCTGGAGGACAGGACACAGCTGTGTCTTATAAAGTATCATTTATATAAAGTTGTGTTGCTTGCCAAACATAATTGATCCACAAGGTACCGATGCATTGTTAGCTTGCAGTTCAGTGTTTTTTGGCAAGCGACGCAATTACATTTTCTACTCTCTCAACTCACTGAAAGTGAGTGTGCCTCCTGTTATTCACTTTGACTTTAATTTATTAAGTATGCTTAGTGCGCAACGGCACATAATATGAGACACTGATGTGTACTAGAATTTGCTCAGCTCCAACAAAGTACGATCTGCCTCTAACTCTTGTTCTCATTGGGGATTCCGTAACCGACAACAACAACAAAACATCTTGTTCAGGAGGGTCTAAAATACCTCATTATTTAGGAAACAGGTGAAGCCTCTTGCGATTTGGAAATCGCAGCAGACTGAGCAGGCAGTATATAACTTTAATTAATCCTACAGCCCTACAGACCAGTTTGAGGTTGAAAGTGTAAATCTATCGTTTTCTTATCGATTTGTATTTAGTTTGGTTTCACAACTTATATATATATATATATATATATATATATATATATATATATTTATATAAAGGCTTAAATTGTCCGTGCTGCTCCAGTGTCCTCTCCTCCGTCTGCAAGCCTGCACCAGAGCAGACGTTCCAGGCTTGAGGCGCGTTGGTATACAGACTCCCTCTGTGTTTATAAAATGTTAGGCTTCGTATAAAAATGTGAGCGTGACGACCACAGAGACGAGTGGACTGGATGTAGAAGAATGTCCAGGAATGTGGTCCATTCCACCTCTCACCCCAACTCATCATGCAGCTGATGGGGATCGATTGGTTGTTCCCTGTGGCCAGATGCTCTTCTCTCAACACCTCCTTAAAAAATACATTCTATCTCTCTCTCTCTCTGTCTCTCTGTCTCTCTCTTTCACTCTCTGACTCTTCTTCTCTAACAAACTTGTGTATTTTCTCTCTCTTTACTTGAACTATTTTTTTGTGTGGGCAGTGCATGTATTGCACGCCTGCGTGCGTGCGTGCGTGCGTGCGTGCGTGCGTGCGTGCGTGCGGAGACTGAGGTGAGAACAGCACACAGTGGAGATGCAGGAAGTAAAACATGCCTCTGCTAAAGACATAAACAGTGCTGTGAGGACAGAGTGTGTGTGTGTGTGTGTGTGTGTGTGTGTGTGTGTGTGTGTGTGTGTGTGTGTGTGTGTGTGTGTGTGTGTGTGTGTGTGTGTGTGTGTGTGTGTGTCTGTGTCTGTGTGTGTGTGTGTGTGTGTGCGTGTGCGTGTGCTGTTATTGATTTTCAAACTTTTGTGCAAACCTTTGCGCAGTCCATGTGGGGCTTTTAACGGTCGAGTCAAGCTAGAATAATAAATGAAAAATTGCGAAGGGCCTGATGAAGATCACGACCTGATGAAGGTGAAAAAGGGGAGAGAGAGAGAGAGAGACACACACAGAGAGAGTTAAGGGGGATGGGGGGTGCAGGGAGGACAGAATATCACGGAGGTCGTGTGAAGGATGGACAGCATTCTGCTGACTGTCTCCACATAGATCTGGTCACACGTTCTCCCAGCTGGGTCCACTAGACTCTACAGTCTACAGAGCAGTGGTGGAAAGGAACCAAATACATTTACAATTCAGAGGTGTTATACGTGCACTTTACCGGAGTATTTCCTAGCTACGATACTTTTACTTCTACTACTTTTACTCCACTACAGTAGTAGTGTAGTTGTAGTGCCGTCCGTGGTGATGCCCATCCATCCGAGATTCCTGATTTTTTTAATCGCATTGCGATTGATAATATTAAAGTTTCCGGCGAAATGCTAATAACATAAGCCGTTTCTTACGATGGCAATCTGCGAGCCAGGAAAACAGAAGTGAAAGTGTCCAAATATGACCTCTATGGCCACGATGCCAATCGACAATACTTTTGTGTATACTTTTACTCAGTTACATGAATTATGGACTTGCATAACAGAGTATTTCCACAGTATATTGTAGTATGGATACTTTTACTTTTCCCATACTACTGTTCACTACTACTACTACTGCAGCTGAAGGGAGGGGACTGTTAAGGTTCAACTCCCGTTGTGTGGCCCACAGACAGCCAGAAAACAATGCTATTACTGCAATACACCGCAGTGCACACTCTGCTCCAGAACAGGCTTCCAAGAGATTCCAGGCCCGGCTGCCAACACTCACTTACTGTATGTAGACCCAATTTCCTTAACCCAGTTAGGCCTGACTTCGTCATTTAAAACATGTCTTCTAAATCCTGAAGGTTTTCTGAAATGTTTCTATATCAGTGGTGTTATATAATTATGAAATTGGCCGCCAACCCCCATTTGAAAATATGTTGTTCCAGGAACCTCTCAGAAGCAAAGATTTGAGTTAAATAACATTCGCTCTGAAAGAATATATATTCAAATAGTTGCGCCACATTTTCACGACTTTTCAAAAATATCAGATCTACAAGCTCGTAGCGCGGCACTCGGTGCCGTGCTATGAGCTTGTAGATCTGCTATTTTTCAATAGCTAAATTATAACTTAATGCTTAGAACACCAAAAGGGGTTCCCGCCCAGAATGGCTTAAACCCCTGGTTGTTGTATCCGTTGTCGTACGACGGTATGCCGCACGCTGAAAACAGCCGATCTATAAGCCGCACGAGGCGCCGTGTCTCGGCACATTGTGAGTTTGTAGATTTGCTATCTTAGTGTGTGTGTGTGTGTGTGTGTGTGGGGGGGGGGGGGGGGGGGGAGGGGGGGGGCTTCCTGAAAGAATGCAAAACATCTTCTCAAACACTAAATTGTAGGAGAGCTGATCCCGTGTGTGTGTGTGCGTGCGTGCATGAGTGCGTGCGTGCGTGCGTGCGTGTGTGCGTGCGTGCGTGTCCAGTACCAGTGATTCATTCAGATCCAGGTACCCGCTGCTTGAGCCCAGATGCACTAGAAGTTGTTAAATGATTCGTAAACCTGTCTCTGGTTTTAAAAGGTCGTTTTCATACGAAACACAAATAAAGTTTTATTATTATCCATGCAGGGTCTCTCTTCCCGTTAAAGCTCCTGACAACTGGGCCTCCCGTGTGTGTGTGTGTGTGTGTGTGTGTGTGTGTGTGTGTGTGTGTGTGTGTGTGTGTGTGTGTGTGTGTGTGTGTGTGTGTGTGTGTGTGATCAGTGGGTGTGCTTACTGCTTATGCACATGTGTGATGGTGTCTGCTTGTGGGGAATTTTCACATGCATGCACAGTATGCATGCGCAGAACTGCGCACACGTTGGTTTGGTGTTGGTGTGGTACTTTATGTGCACATACAGTATATACGCTCAATCACACGCAGGGTGATTTGGCACTAAGCTGTGTGGGTTCCCAGTGGCCTGGCATGTTTACTCCACTGATTATGACTCATTGTAGACATGAACTGATACTGCACAACCTTCCAAAGCATTCCGTGGCTTGTTTAACTCATTGAACTGAATTCAGCCAACGCTGTGCTCACTGTGTTTTAACTCATTGAATTGAATTCAGCCAACGCTGTGCTCACTGTGTTTTAACTCATTGAACTGAATTCAGCCAACGCTGTGCTCACTGTGTTTTAACTCATTGAACTGAATTCAGCCAACGCTGTGCTCACTGTGTTTTAACTCATTGAACTGAATTCAGCCAACGCTGTGCTCACTGTGTTTTAACTCATTGAACTGAATTCAGCCAACGCTGTGCTCACTGTGTTTTGCCCGTAGCAAGATGGCGGCCCACACACACAATGCTGGGGCTGTTGATCTTTATAACCGTTTATCTTGGAATTGCGGCTCAGATTGAGCTGGATTGAGCAACGCAGCGATGTTAGCGGCTCAATACTAACCTTACCGCACGTTTAAAATAAAAGGAAGCGAAATAGAACGAGAGCCGGGAGATTCCCCCTGGCGGTCAATGAGTTAAAGCTGCAATACGTAACCTTCATGTTCCACGCGGGGGGTCGAACCCCAGGTCTCCTGAGCGAGTGCATTTTCTACCGCTGAGCGAATACAAAAAGCCCATTCAGTCAGAGGATGCATTGTGTTCTGTGTCAATCAGTATAGTGGTTCTACTCCTATACTCAACCACAGGCTATTTCTCAATAGAACAGGACGTCCACTCGTCCAGTATAATCATGTTGTATTAACCCATTAAGACTTGAGGCAGATTCTACAATTGCCTTCTATAAACCAGTAGCTCTCACACTTTCAAGATGTGTATACACGTCACTTTGTGTCACACTGCAAGCTTGTACATCTGCCATTATTTTACATAGCCAAGTCTATTGGATTGAAGATTGAAGAGTACAGTACGTGGAGTACGTAGATTTCCAAGTAGAAGAGTACGTGGACTGGTGAGAGAGCGAGTGAAAGCAAGAGTGAGAGAAGGAAGAGAACAACTTATAAAGAGCGAGAGGTGTGAGATGCGACAGATGGAGAAGCCGAGAGAGAGTGAGAGAGATCTCAGAGAGACACAGAGTGCAGTGTGTACAGTATACTGCATGCCGTTGATGTGATATGAGAGAGATCTCAGAGAGACACAGAGTGCAGTGTTATACAGTATACTGCATGCTGTTGATGTGATATGAGAGAGATCTCAGAGAGACACAGAGTGCAGTGTGTACAGTACACTGCATGCCGTTGATGTGATATGAGAGAGATCTCAGAGAGACACAGAGTGCAGTGTGTACAGTATACTGCATGCCGTTGATGTGATATGAGAGAGATCTCAGAGAGACACAGAGTGCAGTGTTATACAGTATACTGCATGCCGTTGATGTGTTATGAGAGAGATCTCAGAGAGACACAGAGTGCAGTGTGTACAGTATACTGCATGCCGTTGATGTGATATGAGAGAGATCTCAGAGAGACACAGAGTGCAGTGTGTACAGTGTACTGCATGCCGTTGATGTGATATGAGAGAGATCTCAGAGAGACACAGAGTGCAGTGTGTACAGTATACTGCATGCCGTTGATGTGATATGAGAGAGATCTCAGAGAGACACAGAGTGCAGTGTGTACAGTATACTGCATGCTGTTGATGTGATATGAGAGAGATCTCAGAGAGACACAGTGTGCAGTGTGTACAGTATACTGCATGCCGTTGATGTGATATACGTGTCCATGCCAGCCCTATAGGAGGCAGTGTCATCTCTCTCTGCGGGGGAGCCCAGATTTATGGACATGAAACCGTATACACCTGCATATACGCTTCCATGTCAACTCAGCAGTCACTCAGGTCTCTGGGAACCGGGGAGGGAACTGTCAGCTATAGCTAACTGTTCGGATGCATGCGGGGGTTTTCGACGGCTGGGATTAACACACACGGTAAAAATGTGTCCATTCGATGGCTTTCGACCTTGCATCCCTATTTTAGCCGTGTCACATTTCAAACAATCGTAGAAATTAAATCACACCCATGTGAAGTGAGGGGCGCTCTTGTCATCGTACATCATACTTTTTTTTTTATATATATATACTTCTTCATGAATTAATTTGTCAACTTATTATTTATTTATTATCTTTTAACCACAATGTTTTGAAGATGACTGAATGATGTGTTTGGTTAGCAGATTTGCTCATCTACATAATTATGACATAACATGTTCCTTTCATTGTCAATGGCATTTAATGTTTGTGTTTCCACAAATTTAAATTTGTTTCCGACGTTCCTTTGTTGGTTCACTCGCTGCGTTTTGTTAGTTGTCGTCACTGTGGGTGAAAATGTAGTCCAGACCCTTGGTAACCCTTTGCACCTGGCAAAAAAAATGGAATACAATGATGCAAAATCGTCTTTATTTCTTATTTTTATATATTATTTTGAAATACAATAATACATTGGCTACTCTATGATGGGAAGCACCAAGCAGTTCAACAACCAACACAGGAATATACTGTAAGAAAGAGATCAAATTGAGGTTTTTTCCCACACACCAATCCACACACATCTCCTCAGTCTATTCTCCAGATGAGTCGCTCTCTCCCTCGCTGTCTCTCTCTCTTTCAACTTTCTTCCTCCGTCTTTTTCATGCTCCTCCACCCCTCTCTCTCTCTCTCTCTCTCTCTCTCTCTCTCTGTCCTCCAAATCGCCTGCCTCCTGTTGTTTAGTCGTAAACTCATGTAATATGTTTTGCATGCCCAGGGGCCAGCCCGCTGTCTCTCCTCAAGGCTAGTGGTCGTTAAGGCCGCCAGTCACACACAGAGAATTCGTAAACGCCGCACAGGGTCAGTGGAAGTCTAAAAAGTCGGAGCATAAATGCACAGGATGACTACCAGACAGATAGACTGACGGACTGACTCATTGTCAGTACACAAAAAAGGCCAGTGGCCAGTGGTT
>NC_137877.1:13961913-13971913 GCF_963924005.1 Protomyctophum bolini | reverse complement strand
CCTGGATTTGTTTTCATGATGGTGAGCTTAGTTGTAGGCTACTTAGACTTAGTATACTGTATAGAAGTATAGAGTAATAAAGATAGTGGCCCTCATTTTATCAAAATGCTGTAGACCAACAAAAGAAAACGGGCGTACGACGAAATTGCCTTCCATTTTCATGATCTCCTGTCATGACCTACACTGTCTCCACACTGATGGTATGAAATAGATCTTATAATCTACTAAATAAAACTTAATTTTGTATTCTATACTACTTCACAACTATAGACAGGTAGCTAGATAGAGAGAGAGAGAGAGAGATATAGCGAGAGATAGATAGCTCTATTTATATTGCTGAATTATTATTGTATTATTTTATTGGAAGAATGTGGACCACACTTTTACGGTACAATTTTATTTCTAATATTACATACAAGTACAGAAACAACAACAACACAATATACACTGAACTAGGAAAGTAATTGTATATATAAGACAATAAGGGTTTATATAACAGAACCTGCATGACGATCCACCCCACCTACACGTCATTAATTCTATCTCGTGTCCCAGTGTGTTTTAAGAACGTTCTCTCGTATAGGGGGGTGGGGGGGAGATGCATTCAGCGTGGGTGAGCCCTGCCGTGCTTTGTGGACATGGAGTATAGTGGATCAGTTTGGGAAGGTGGAAGTCACATATAACCAGGGGGTGTGAGTCCGTGGTGGGTTAGGAATAATCAGGATTCTGGATTCGGTGAATTTAGCATTTTCAATTCAATGTCTTTTATTTACTTTTTTTTCAAGAAGTTCAATAAGTTAGAGACAGTAATACTTTGAAAGGTACATTGACTTCACTTTCAAAACATTCCACAAACTTTCACACTTTTTTTTTTCTTTCGGTTTTCCATTTAATTACCATTTTCCCATTTTTTTGTTCAAGTAAAAGCATATAAAGCGCATACATGCATTAACACTTGCAGCTTTTTCTTTTTGTCAGTTTGCATATGTAGCTATAAAAGCACAAACATCTACGCCTACACTGTAACATCTAAACATCTGAATCACATTCCTTCTTCATCTACAATTTGAACAGTCCTACAAGTTTTAGCCTACGACAGACAGATAGACAGACAAACAGACAGACAGACAGACAGACAAATATCTCCCCCAAAAAACAAACAGTGAGATGAACCAAGCCCTGTCCTCCACCAGAAAAGTTAGACAAGCTGGCGGATATGGTACACCTCAAAAGACAGTATTTATTTAGCCTATAGCCTGATGCCCCATTATCACGCCTTCAGCTCGAGGAGGTTTGCTTTTAGTTCCTGTCGAGCTTCTTGTAAAAGACGGCCGCGATGCACAGGGCAACAATGCACACGAAGGCTAAAACACCTACAGCGGCACCAAGCCCGGTAGACGAACTCTCATCGTGGGTTTGCATCATTGGGGAAGCGAGTGCATGGCTGTTTTCCGTTTGGGTGACGATCTCCGGCGAGGTGAGGGTGTGAACGTGGGAGAAGTCGGATGACCCATCCGCCTGCACGTCTCTTCTCTTTCTCCTGGTCGGGTTGATGTTTTGGTTGCACTGCATGAAGGCGCTGCAGGTGGAGACCTCGCACAGGCGCGTGATGCAGTGCAGGTAGTAGGTGGAGACGGTCTCGTTCTGCTGCTCCATGAAGCGGAAAGCCGGGAAGGAGAATTTGGCGCTCTGGCTCATTCCGTTCTGGATCATGCTGGTGAGCTGATCCCTGTTGCAGGGTACAAACAGGTTGAAGAAGCTGGAGTTGGAAGGAAGCGCAGAGATTGAGGCGTAGCACCGGTCCAGAAGCACGTTGTACTGCCCTGTCAAGTTGGTGGCTTTCACCTCTACGTAGACCGTGGTCCTCAGCTCGATTCCATTCTGTGGCATCACCAGGGGCCTTGTGTACTCAGCATCGCTGTACAGCTCCAGGCGCAGGGTGCTGATGAAGCTGCCATTGTTGTCCTTCAATGCAATAGAGGAGGCTGACACATCAATCTGGGTGTTGTTGATCAGGTACTCTAAGGGGTAGGCGCAGGAGTAATAGTACTTCAGCTCTGCATTGTAGGTGATTGTCCCTGTGGTGGGATCGGAGGATCGCACAATGCCACTGACGTTGACTGTCTGAATGTTAGAGAAATCTGAGAACACTCCTGTGCCGGCAGCGCTGGTGGTCCTGAAGCCACTTCCACAGGCATGGGTAGTGTTCAAGGGGAAGGTGAAACGAACCACGGGTGGAGATGCAGAGATATCCAGGGTTCCCTTGCAGGCTACGTTCGACATATGGTTCACAATCATCAGCGTGTGGTTGTAGCCGGTGTAGACGATAGGGCAGGCTTGGATTGCCAGACTGATGGAGTCGGTGCCACATGTCACTGCGATGTCACTGACCTCTGGTCGCCTCGATTCTCCTATACTAGCACAGTCACTCAGTGTCAACTGACTACTTCTTCCTATAATGGTGGCAAAGATTAGAAGAATCGGAAAATGCATCTTGGCTCACCAGCAGTGCCTAGGCTTTCCGCTCCTGTGGCAGGATACCTCAACTGAGCTATAACGTCTTCTTAGCTCTGCTGACGACTGTTGTTTGATGCCGGTGGTGGGTGAAAGGGGTTTTATAGTGAGTCTGTTTACTGGGATTGGCTCAAAACAAGGTCAAAGCACACAGCTATATGTGGACAAATGCATTGTATTTTAAAGGAGAAGGGTTGTAGTGTGGACCATACCCTGGGGGCGACAACCTGAAATCTGAAGCATTGTCTTCAGAAAGTGGAACAATGTTCCCTTGTTCTTTTGGCTCTGCTTTACAATATAGATTTCTATGACCTGGGTATTACTAAGGCTTCGTGAAGTAAGTTAACATAACCCTGTATCTAATGAATTCCTTAAGAACAATGCTGCACACATGGGATTTCAACGCAGACGGAGAGCCAGCAGTGCCTTTTTACAGAGACGTGACCCACTTTGGATCATCTGTAGCGGACATTGACCCAGTAACTGGATTGTTTAACTGTTGTGGTTATTTCTATTAGCATTCAACAGATATTTACATGTGCAAGCCATTATTTAATATGTCGATTGATTGATTGATTGATTGATTGATTCATTGATTGATTGATTCATTCATTTATTATAAATTTTGACACTATTGGGAAAAGAAGGTAAGAGGTAAGGAGGAATATTTGTTGCGCTCTTGTTGAAATTCAATGCGGTATAGAACAAGACAAAAAGAGCACACAGGGAGCGTTTCAATGCAGGATATTGGCTTCATCCTCCAGTCCTAATTATAATAGTCCATTGGAGGTTAATTCAACCACATTAATCAAACTCCTACAAGGTTCAGCTGCAGTATGTTGTGCCTGGTGGCCTTTTTTGCACATTTTTTGCACAATGTCAAACGTAAATTAAACCAATGCATATGTTAACCTTTTATATGTTTTGCCGTTATCCCTGGGAAATAGTAAGTGGACATCATATTTTAATGGTGCTTTTTTTGACCACTGTAATGCACTTTACACTGTACTTCACATTGAGCCATTATTTCACGCGCATACTGCATGGATATCATAATCACATTCACACTCAGATGTGGGAGGCAACCAATGCAAGGCACCAACCAAGACTAAAGCTACAGCTTCTTTATATGTTCATGTTAGTTAGATTTTGTAAGTACAGTACAACATATAATTTCAGTTAATTTCTGTTGTTCATTAATAACTTGTTTTGTTTTAGTTTTTACACCTAGTTTTACTTTTTAGTTTAGTTCCAATAACCATGCCCACATACAGAATCAACTGTATCATGTAACGGTGTACAAAAGGAACATACGTACGAGGGTCCATTATTTTTTTTGTTCAACTAACACCAAGCATGTTCTTTGTTTACAGTATACAATACTGTATGCCTCATGTCATCATGTCAGCATTGGCACGTTATACAAAATACTACAGAATGTATGTAGGTAAATTCACCGGACGTGGGAGGCGGTCAGGAGTGGGTTATATGGTCCCCCATTACTGTATTTAGTGACACTTTTGGGAGGTGCGTGGTAGTGTCATGTTGTCATGCGTCTTATGTTGGTCAGCCATTGTTTTGAGTCTATGTTAAGAAACGTGCAATAAAAGGCCATGCTGCTATGTTGTGTTTTGAGAGGAAACTCAATCTGGGACCCTGACAGCCGAGACCAGGTGTTATCCTTACTTAATCATGACAGACACAGGCCAGATATGTCTTAATACTGGAGAACCGTGGTGTGACCTATAGCATGTGACACACAAGCCAATGTCAGGAATCCAAAACACCATAGTTTCAAAATCAGAACAAATTCATGGACATGGAACATGTATGTACAGGGGAACACATTAAATAGACTCTTACAAAATTAAATGATAACACAGAGTTACAGATGCACGCACGCGCGCACGCACGCACTCTCTCCAGTCCTTTTCTTTGTTCTTCAGCACAGATTTGAACGTGTGTAAGCAGATACGTTTAAAATCAGCTGCTCCACCTCCTATACTTATACATGAACATCAATTGTTCATTTTTGGAAGGATCACCATTGTTTTCATTTTGTTGCTTATATTTAAGTTGTTTTTGTGGAGGACACTAGCCTCATCGTACATGCATGATCACACAAGTATTTTCTGTATCTTAATTCGTACATATCCATCACAATTAGACATATACCAGTAAGACGTGCAAACGCGGGAAGCGAACGCAGCTGAGACCCTGCAGATCATGTCTGTCTGTCTGTGTGTCTGTCCCGCTGTTACTGTATATGTGGACCTGGCCCCTTTTGTGCCCATATATGGAGCTGAGTGGACCTGGCCCCTTTTGTGCCCATATATGGAGCTGAGTGATTGCTGATGCAACACACTCCATATTTGGATAGCGGGACAGACAGACACACAGACACACACACACAGACAGACAGACATGATCTGCTAGGTCTCATAGTAAGTGCTCACTGCGTTCGCAAAAATATTCACCAATCGGTGAATATTTTATATGGGCCGATATTCACTCCATAATCGGCAATTTACCCTATCTGGAGAAATTTAAGTGGTATAAAAGTAAATCTGATATATAGTATAACGGTAATATCATTTAGCATTTTTGTGACCGGCCTAAACATTCCCCCTTCCTCCCCGCACACACAGGAACAGTTTTGACGTGGGTTTTGACATATAATTTTGGAAATATTCAAAACTTCCCCTTACGCACGTGATCGTATCGGCCAAGCATGAGAAAAACAATCTGTGATCGGGATCGGTCCCAAAAAACCTGATCGGATCGGACCCAGAAAAAGACACATGTTGGGCACTGGACTGCATGTCCAGTCCATATATTGGAATAGTTGTCACTGTGCTGTTACTTTTTGTGTCGCTGCCCATTTATTTCTTAAATAAAGATGTAAAAGAAAACATTTTAAACTCAATAAACAAAAGTAAATTGTTGCCACTGTGCACTGACATTGAGCATGTCCAGACAACCAGACCATACTGTATGCCTGTATTATGGGCATACACTGCCCATTGGGGGTGATCAGGTGTGATCTATTATTGGCTATGGAGATCTAGCGGTTAGGGGTGATCAGTGCCCATTGATGGTGATCAGGTGTGATCTATTATTGGCTATGGAGATCTAGCGGTTAGGGGTGATCAGTGCCCATTGATGGTGATCAGGTGTGATCTATTATTGGCTATGGAGATCTAGCGGTTAGGGGTGATCAGTGCCCATTGATGGTGATCAGGTGTGATCAATTGGCTTTGGAGATCTAGCGGTTAGGGGTGATCAGTGCCCATTGATGGTGATCAGGTGTGATCTATTGGCTTTGGAGATCTAGCGGTTAGGGGTGATCAGTGCCCATTGGGGGTGATCAGGTGTGATCAATTGGCTTTGGAGATCTAGCGGTTAGGGGTGATCAGTGCCCATTGATGGTGATCAGGTGTGATCTATTGGCTTTGGAGATCTAGCGGTTAGGGGTGATCAGTGCCCATTGATGGTGATCAGGTGTGATCAATTGGCTTTGGAGATCTAGCGGTTAGGGGTGATCAGTGCCCATTGATGGTGATCAGGTGTGATCAATTGGCTTTGGAGATCTAGCGGTTAGGGGTGATCAGTGCCCATTGATGGTGATCAGGTGTGATCAATTGGCTATGGAGATCTAGCGGTTAGGGGTGATCAGTGCCCATTGATGGTGATCAGGTGTGATCAATTGGCTATGGAGATCTAGCGGTTAGGGGTGATCAGTGCCCATTGATGGTGATCAGGTGTGATCTATTGGCTTTGGAGATCTAGCGGTTAGGGGTGATCAGTGCCCATTGGGGGTGATCAGGTGTGATCAATTGGCTAATAAAGGGCGAGGTCGCACATCATTGTGCCATCAGAACAGCATTGTGATGTCAGAACAGGCCAGCTGGTACGCACAGAGACTTGGTGCATTATAGATAATGTTATAAAAGGACATCGCTTGCATGATTATGATCCCATGATGTCATCAAACTCATTGTCCCAATGTGTTCTGTGCCTCCAGTTCCAAATGGACCCTTGTCTGTAACTCTGAAGGATCCTAAAGGATCCATTTGGAGACCAGGAGTTAGTGGAGAGATTTCCCTGCAGTGCACACATTTAAGCGGTGGCTACCAGTGCCTTCCTGCTTGGCACCCAGCATCAAGGGTTGGATTGGGGGTAAGTCCCTCTGTCCCTGCGACGTACTAGCGTCATGTCCAGGGGCTGTACTTGTACGTCATGTCCAGGACTAGCCATCTCACGCTACAGAAACAGATGGCTCCTCGTGCACTGCTATGGGCCTCATGGCTCGGCAAGACTTACTTACTTTACTTACAGTATACGTATTCTCAGGTTCATTGCATATACATACAGTATGATGCCATACACTGTTCTTAAGGTGAGACATGGCAGGTGAATAGGGTAAAAAATGTACTAATAGCTATCACAATGAAACTTCTCCAGTTGATTACTTACTAAGACTTTTTGTATTACAAGTTTTCTGAAATTAGTTGTTTAAATATGAAAATTAGGCATTATGCCCTAATCTGCATACATTTTGGGACGATAAATCTGAAGATCAGATAAAGCCAGGTTCAAAAAGATTTTTTCATTTTCTTGACATATTGGAGACAAAGGAAATTACAGATGGGATTTTAGATATCTCTAATTATCACAAATATATAGTGTCAACTCAACACTCACATGTGATGTAAATCAGGCTATGAATGACATATCAACAAACCCATTCTTTGTCCCAGGTATGAGGACAAATTATTTATTATTTGAAGCCTCATCAAATACTTGGCAACAACATATCATGCCATATATCATAGGAAAGGTCTTGACCTCGAGCTGACTGTGGTTTGATCCAAATATGGTAATTTTCTTTGTATCAGCAACCAATCATGAAAATAGAGAGGGTTGATTTTCACCCAGCAAAATGAGCTGTCATTGGCTAAAATAAAACTAAATGTTTGAAATTTGAATGTTTATTTTGCATTAGTTTGAAAGAAAACAGGTTTAGGAAGACAAATTGCACAAAATCTCAAAATCTCAAAATTATGATTTCACGTGCCATGTCTCGCCTTAACTGGTTTATGTCTTACCTCACATGTAATTTGTTGTTGACCTCGATGAACACACACAGATAATTATGACATCAACGGTAATACCACAAGGCTAAATCCTATACTGTAGGTCCAGTGGTTTTCTGCATACTATGCAATGGCGGTGACATCAGGAGCCATGGCATCCATTTTCAGTCATGCTGATGCCATGTTGCTGTGTCTCCTGATGACGCAAGCCCTCATTGCTGCCCTCCATGAGTGTATTTGAGGCATTAATGCTTGGATGGCTCAGAACTTCCTTAGGCTAAACCAGAACAAAACGAGATCGAGTCACAGCGAGAGAAACTGATCTCTATATTGAAGTCGTTGGCACTGAGTCCACAGCACATCATAGATTCCGGTGGCGGTGGCTCAGGGGTAGAGGATGGCAACTCCGCATCAAGGGATGGATTAAGGGTAAATCCCTGCGACATACTAGCATCACGTCCAGGGTTGTGCACCTGTACATCAAAGCTACATAAACAGGAGATAGACTCCTGACCTATTAAAACCATCGGTTCCCAAGGATGAATGACACCCTCATGTCAGTGCCAACAAGACTCCGTATAAGACAGTGAGGCCTTACATAACCGGGAAAAGAAGAAATGATTCAACACTGTCGTGAAATTAAATTAAAGTCAGCTGAATATTGTTGACACACCCGGCGATGGTATTGACGCCGGGTCCCATTACTCGGGAATCCCTTAAATGATATGGGAGATTTAGTTTAGTCTCTGGATTTACAGACAAAACAGCGCGTTGAGTCGATGTCGGTCATGTGCGTCAGCTTACCGCCCTTAGACCTTAGTCATGCTGAGATTTTCAACGATGAATAAGCAGAATGAATTATCATCGCTATCTAAAATCGATACCATATATTGTGTTTCTGCAATACTGTGAAGTTATGTGCTACACCACAAGAAAAACATAAATGGGAGTGAAAGGAGAACGAATGAAGACATGAGATAGCACTGTACCAGCAGCTAATTAAATGATCAAATTTCTGTCCGTGAAGGCTAAGACGTTTCTGTACACCTAAAGGAGTATAGGTGTCGAACTCCTACTCACCTGTCACTTGCATAAGGAAGAAAAAAAAACTCTTGCTCACTATCCAACTATGTTATCCTATATTAAAATTGGGGAAGACCTAGCTTGCCTGCGGACCTCCGGATTACCATTTTATCCATCTAAATTACGTTTTAGCCGTTGCATAAGTCATCAAGGCTAGACTAAGTGCTACGGCAAGTGCTACGGGCCAAGGAGGAGTCTGAAGAGGTGAGTCTTCAGATTACTGCAGAAGATTGGGAGTGAGTCTGCACTGCATTTTGGGAGGGAGACTGGTCTGGGACGTGTGGAGCGTTGTATAGAGCAGTGGTTTTCAACCAGTGGTCCGGGGACCACCAGTGGTCCTTGAGGGGGTTCCAGGTGGACCCCAGCCAAATAGTGGAGAGTTGGTAACCAAAATGGACCCTTATACTGTAGATCTTTAACTCTTGAGAGCGTAAAATGAAACCAAATGGACCCTCACTGGTCCATTTGGTTTCGTGTTACGCTCCCAATAGTTAAATTATTGTTAAACATCTGCATCTGGACACAGACAGACGGGTACTACAGGTACATAATCGGTCTGGATCTGCATAATGTAGGTGTGAGGGCAGCATAGCATTCTGAGCCCTCTAGTGACTTTCAGCCTGATCAGTGCCCCATTGACTTGTAATGTTGTAGAGTTGGCCAAACGGTCAAGGCTCCAAGAAGAATCGTAATTAACTTTAAGTTAAAATATTTAATAATACATGCAGTAAAAAGGAATTTGGTCCAGCAGTTTGCTATAGATCAGTTCCAGATGGACGGACAGACCTCTTCAAAATGGCAAAAAAAGGGGGAAAAAAGACTATAATTTAACATTACGGTCCATTTTGGTGCGAGGGGTTCCATGCGAGGAACAACGCATAGAGAGCACTGGCAGGGTTGTCGGTTCCATTCCCACCTATACAGTGCCCAAATCCTTTGTACCTGTGCTGTTTACGTTCATTGTTTGTTGTTATGTTGTTGTGTTAAGAAAGGTCAAGTTCCCCTCTGAGTAATATGACCTCTCTCTCTCTGCTTAAAATATTTCACTTCATCTTGTCCCATTTCTCGAAAGTAGGCCATGATGTACGCCCTTTGTGCGCTAGAGTTCACTTAAAGACTATTAGTAGGAAGGTGATCTATATGCCACTAGTGTCACATGACAATAATTATGTCAACCCTGTTTTTAGTGTCACTACAAGTGTGACATGCAGGCACAGCTATAGTACCTAGTGTGTAGTCCCCGTCCCGTCACTGGCGATACCGGTGACATATTTTCGGTAGCGTGACATTGGTTAAACCTCCCTTTT
>NC_137877.1:13954413-13959413 GCF_963924005.1 Protomyctophum bolini | reverse complement strand
GCTCTTAAAACTCCAAATAAAAAGAGTAATAACTGAACCCTTTCATACTTACACTCAAACTTGCAAAAAATAGTTTCATCATTATTATTATTATTTTATGTCTGTATAGTCTGGCTGTCTCAAAATCCCTAAGGTACACCAGGGGTACACCTGGAACTGTCTACAGTGCAGCAGTATGCCTCTCGGCAGCACTTCACTAGAGCAATGGTTTTGAAACGGTGGTCCGTGGACCCCCAGTGGTCCTTGAGGGGGTTCCAGGTGGTCACCAGCTAAATGATGGAGAGTTGGTAACCAAATGGACCCCCTTATAGATCTTTATTCTTTAACTGTTGAGAATGTGAAAGGAAACGAAATCGTCTGTTTGGTTTCATGTTACGCTCTCAAGAGTTACATTATTGTTACATTTCTGCATTACTTAATTTACAAGAAGTATATAAAATATTCTTCAGTTTTGGGCCTGCGAGGCTACTCAGTACTACAGACGAAAAACTGTTTAAGTCCACCTATAATGTATAAATGATGGATAAGGGGTCAGGACAACAAGGCCTTTTCGTGGAGGGGTCAGAATACAATTTGGACTTAAACTGTTATTCGTCTGTAGGACTTTACTGGTGTGGATCAAATGCCAAATAAATAATGGGCCTTGATATGAAATGGGTTGAAAACCACTGCACTAGAGAACTGAATGCATGGCAGATGTATAGTCTAGTAAAAAACTGTGAAGATGATAGAAGTCTATTGCCTTATACTTACAGTAAGTGTCATTTGGGGTCGAGTTATCGGGAGTGAAAATAACCATTTCTGAGATATATGCAGATCCATTGAGAAGTACAGTATATGAAATGAGAGGATGAGGGACCCCGATAGATAGATAGATAGATAGATAGATAGATAGATAGATAGATAGATAGATAAACTTTCCCGAGGGAAATTATAGTTTTGGAACCTGGCACTCCCCTGGAACTCCTGGAACTCCCCTCAATGCAGGGAGCAGGTGACAAAACAGCATCTGCATTCTGCCGTAAGGCTGCACATTATA
Organism: Protomyctophum bolini; assembly: GCF_963924005.1. Taxonomy (NCBI): domain Eukaryota; kingdom Metazoa; phylum Chordata; class Actinopteri; order Myctophiformes; family Myctophidae; genus Protomyctophum; species Protomyctophum bolini. Next base: position 13,958,374 of record NC_137877.1, on the reverse strand, counting down.
TCCTTATAATCATATCCTTATTGAGGTCAAAACATGCGCAATATCTGTATCGCAAAATGGCAACGGTATCGCATTTTGACATTGTAACAGTGATATTGTCTATCGTATCGATATTGCAATATTTGCCATAAAGAAAATGTGTCCACATTGTGCAGCCCTGATCTGCAGGACAGCAGGTGACAGCCGTGTGCCGACAGCCTAACAACTCTGGAAACCTCTGCTATGTGACTGGAAAGACAGGTGGAGGCTGAAGGCAATAGAGAATGACTATAGGATTCGGAGATAACACCATGGGGACAAGACTTAACGTACACTTTACTCTTGACAATGACACCAGGAGGACTGTGTATACGTTGATGTGTACATAACGGCAACAAACGCAGTCAATGCACCCGGGGAAAGGATTCCCAGGACACCTGCAGGGTAGATTACAACACAAAACAACACAGACAGGCTGACAAAGAACTACAAAACCTATACAGTGTGACCGTATACCGATGTGACTGATACCGAACATAGAGCTGTAGAATACTAGACGGTAACAATACGTAGGCTAACCTAACCTAACCTAAGGTTGGTGCCTTGCATGGTTTCCTCATGTCATGTGTGTATGGGTGAATGTAATGCACAGTCTAGTCTATATATAAAGCTCAAAATGCACCATTTACCATTTAACAGACATGTACACAGATTAAGCAGGGACACATGACTAAACAATTGGACCAAACAGGGTACGTTAAAATAAGAGAACATAATTATATTAAGGGTGAGGGTAAATACATTACGGCATTCCATTGGGCATAACGTGAACGATTCTGATAGGATAGTCTTGTGACTGGAAACAACACCAGGCCACTCCAAAGACTGTGTGTGGACTCACTGTGTAGGTCCTTTTTTGCTCCCCCCTCCAACACACACGCACACACATGCACACGCACACACATGTGCACGCACGCACGCACACGCACACACATGTGCACGCACGCACGCACATACACACACACACACACACACACACACACACACACACACACACACACACACACACACACACACACACACACATGCTCTCACATTAACTCATAAGTCGCACACTTCCGGCTGTTCCCTACAGGCCTCCTTGTAGCCGTTTATTAATTACACCTCTGGCCCGTGGTGATGACATCACAGAGGAAGTGAGGCCTGTGGTGATGACATCACAGAGGAAGTGAGGGATCACGGCCTACAGATACAAGACCTCCTCAAGGTCTCCTGTTAGTCCACTCCCCTTCCTCCAGCCTCCACCCCCCCACCCACACCCGCCCACCACCAACCTATACATCACACACACACACACACACACACACACACACACACACACACACACACACACACACACCGGGCGAGACACTGACTTAACGTTCTGCCGCCTTGCCGGTGTTTTCAGCAGTGTCATTATTGGTCTTTCAACTTCAACCGTCTTGAAATGGCTTAAATTGAACTTGCACCGACGTCCAAGTCAAAGGGAGGTGGGAGGTAACTCGGTCTCGGACCCCCTTTGTGTGAGGGGAACATGTAAGCCCATGGCTCTATTTGGGGCCAGAGGTGGTGACCCTGGTGGCTTTGTGTTGGGTGATTGGGTCTTTGGTGGGTTGTTTTGTCTGTGGAGAGGTGAGGTGATGACAGGCCGCCTGCAGGCTCCAGACGGGACCAGTCCAGCGTCCCGACTGGATGGTTGTGCACTCGAACCCCCTTATGGTCCCATGTAGCTGTATAGGTGGGTGGGTCAACAATGTGACGCAGTCACAAAAGAACATTTCATTCTTATTAGAAGAAATTGGTAAAATAAATGGTTGTATTTAACCCATCAAGACCTGATGCTGATTCTACCACTGCCTGCAATGCCTGTGAGCTTGTAATGTATATCTGCTATTTTTGAATAGCCAATGCATGGAATGCATGGGATCCCTACTTAGCCATTAGGCACACTATACAGGAGATAATATTGTGATATTGTGCTGATGGCCTTCGGCCAGTGCTAGTTCAACCAGCAGGTGTTCAGGGCAAGGCAACCTTACGGCGGGACTCCACCGAGCGTGTTGTGTCTCCGTCGCGTGCATCAAAAAACGAACCGGGGCAATTTTAATGCAGTCACGCAACGCAACGCGGGCAGTGGAGCCACCCTTCATTGATTAAAAAGGGAACATTCTCTGCCGGTGACGGAGACGCGACGCTGACACGCCCGGTGGAGTGCCGGTGTAAGGCATGGGAGCCAACAGTGGCACATTGGCACATACATGGGAGGGTGAACAGATCATATTTTGGCACACTGTACTGTACATGACAATGCTTTTTTTTATTATCCCAGTGCACTGACCTGATGTGTTCATTTACAGTACCTATTGTAAGGGCACAACAATAAAGTGCACCTTATCCTTTTCATATTGGTGGCATATTTATTTTATCTTCTTTCATCTGATCTTGTGCTTTAATACAATCCATGCCAGTATACTACAATAGAAACGCAGAATTACGTCCTGGCACAGGGGGTTATAGTGCTTAAAACGTAACCTGTCGTTCCTTGGCTTGAATTGGGTTAAGTAGGTTGTTATAGGATTACAGAGACAAACTATAGATCAGTGCTATTCAACCCGCGGCCCGTGGGCTTAACACTTTAAGGGCTTTATGATTAATATATCCAAACCACCTATATAGGCTGCCAAGAATGTTTTATTACCTTTGGAGCATACGTCAAAGTATATTGTGGCTTTGATCCATGAAAACCCGGCTGAAAATAGTTCCATGTGTTGTTGAGAAAAACATGCGACCATCGCGATGGACTACGGCTGTGCCGTAGTCCATTCAAAATCACCGTTCACTTGCATTGAACTCATTTTCCCAGAAGCCCTTGCAGCCCAGGGCACGGGTCGATTTCCGGTTTCGGCCCAACATGGTCATATCAATACAAATATAATTAGTTTTTTTTCAACGTTTTTAACAATATTGTAGGTATTGTATTGTTTGTTCTAAGATAACGTGATATTAGTCTATTTACCAGCCCATAGAGCCCCATGTGAACCCGGACATGTTGAGTACACCGAGGGTTTATGTTATAAATGTTGAGTATTATATGGGTCCCCAGCATGTAGAAACTGCCGGATGCTAACTTGCATATGTTGATCATATAGGTTCTTCATAGTCTGGTCACATATTATGCCACCCTGCATACTCAACATTTCTAACATCAAACTTTAATGTACACAACATGCACTTACTGCTCAACATGCTCAACATTCTGGCAAGTTGACTACAGTATATGGCCTGATATCATCTGAATATTAACCACTTTTACTTATTTATTCACCTGTGATAATCTGTTCAATGTGTTCTCTTCACATTCTGTGAATGAAACCTCATTAATTACAATGTATTTGTTCATTGAGGTTTGGCCATGTACAGTAGATGGAAATGGAAAAATGTGTATTTTTCTTAAATTTTTAGACTAGTCGTGATGTGGTCTGTTTCAAAAGAATACTGCATTTTTTAGCTTGCGGGCCCTTTGACTGAGTGGCCCCTGAGCCATCTTAAGTTATTGAGTAGCCCTGTACTCGGATGCATATACAGCATATGGCCTACTGTAAAGGTGCGTTCAGGCTTGGATGGTTAGAGCGGCGCGATCACATACAAAGTCAATGCAAAGACGAGAAGTTGCGCGTGCGCCGCGGACGGTTGCGGCGCGTCCTGGCGCAGCTCAAACGGGAAATATTTAAAATATTTAAATGTCTGAACGCACCTTAAAACACTGCTTCCAAAACACTGGGTTTCGGACCCATTTTTTATGGGTCACAAATAAATTTAAAAACATTTAAAAAATATCCAAAACAATACACACTTTTTTCATAATTTTCTTGATCTTTCAAAATAATTCGATGAAGATAAAAAAGAAAGGAAGAACATACATTCCATAAATTATGGAATAATG
>NC_137877.1:13931913-13949413 GCF_963924005.1 Protomyctophum bolini | reverse complement strand
CCCTCCGTCCAAAACAACTGGCTACATCATGTGTTTTTTCTAACGCCCGCCATGCATCGCCCACAGAATTAAATCCTGCTCTTGAAGGTGTCACTTCTGGAACTGCGTGTTCTTGGCCTCAGCTCATGGCCTGCATGGCATATACTCACGTTTTTTTTTTTACTTGAGTAAAAGTATCAATACCCTAGTCTAGTGTAGAAATAGTCGTTCGGTATTCAAAAATGTACTGAGTGGAAGTACAAATAAGGTGTATACTTTACTAAAGTGTATACTTTAAGTAAGATGTATTGTTTACTTAAAGTATACCGAAAGTAAAAGTATACTTATTGCGCAGGATGTCCCATTTCACAAGTTTCCAAATGCTTCGGAAATATCAGTTTTGTGAGCTTAATTGTAACTGAAAATTCCTCAAAAGTGTACTTACGTACAGTACTAGTAAAAGTACTTGTACTTTACGTGGTGCCCATGGTTGGACACTTGGAAAAACCTGTGCGTTTGTTGACCGCGGTCAACTTTCACTCTACATTGAAATAGTGCTGCTGTAGCTTTTGTATAGTTACAATTAACATCAGATCTTCACGTGGCTTCCATTGAATGGAATTGAACTGCAAATGCGACTGTGGCTCAGGAGGTAGAGCAGGTCGTCCAATGATCGCTGGGTCGGCGGTTCAAATCCCGGCTCCTCCTGTCTACATGTCGAAGTGTCCTTGGGCAAGACACTGAACCCCAAATTGCTCCCGATGTGCTGGTTGGTATACCTTGCATTGTTTCCGCCGCAATCGGTGTATGAATGTGTGTGCGAAATGGGTGAATGTAATGCACTATGTAAAGCGCCTTCAGATAAAGGTGCTATATAAATGCACCATTTACCTTTTACCAAATGAATGAATGAATGAATAGAGACTGCCTCTGAACGCAGCATTACATCGTCCACTGTGTTTGCCTTCACACCTGAAGCTGTTAATGCTTTCAGTACTTTACATGTTTCTGCCCCGGTGGTGAAATAAGTGTTTGGCTTGTACTAAACGGTGCAGCTGCTGCTGTGAAATGGCCTCCTAGAGAAGACGAATGAGGTATGGTAGCGACTTACTAGCGTGCGTGTCTTTGAGCAAGAAAGAGAAAGTGTGAAAAGTGTCTATATATTGTACCTGTATGCCCGTGAGTACATGTTGCCTGCAGCTGTGCAAGATTTATGGATGTCTGTGTCCGTGTGTGTGTGTGTGTGTGTGTGTGTGTGTGTGTGTGTGTGTGTGTGTGAGAGAGAGAGAGAGACACACACACACAGACGTGTTGTGTGGATGCCTGGTATGAGATTACTCTGTGTGATAGCCATCCCATGTGAGTTGGTGGTGAGTGCACTGTGCTCCATATAGACTTGCAGATAATGCTCTGAAAGCCATTGTGACCCTGTATGTACTGTATGAACACCATCTGACAGTGGATAAACAGAAAGTGTGATAAGGAGAAGAAAGAGAACAAGGCCCCACGGGCCCTTCTGTCTGACACACTGCACACACAAACCACTGTTTGTTTGAATGAAGCGTTCATTTCGGGATGATTTACGATAACGATGTGGCTAAATGCTTCAGTTTAGTTCACAGTTTACTTTACTTTACGTAAACATATAAGTGACACTGAGGAGGTGTTCACAGTGTTTATGCTCGGTTTCCCAAAGAGTGGGTCGGCACCCAATTGTGGGTCACAGACCAATTTTTATCGGTCACGACTCAAGTAAGAATCCCATGTTCTTTTCCTACCAAAAAAAGACAAATATATATATATGACTTTTGACTGAGGGACTGCCATTGGATTTTTTTCCCTTTTTTTTCTTTTTTTCATGTCATATGAAAGCAGGGAATCATAGCTTCAAATTGACTTATTGGTTGTTCAGTTTTGGAGATATGGCTTATAGCATGAGGCTTGAAAGGTTCTCTAACATTACACTATAGCTACATGTTTGGGCATTTATTTTGATTTCAGCTCTGACACTTATTTCAGACATGTTCTAGTATGTGAAGAGTCTGCCTCTAAAATATCTGGTCACATATATATAGCAGGGCGTTTGACACTTCTTGGGGTCATACAGTAAAACGGCGGGATTAGGGCAGTGGTTCCCAAACTTGTTCATGTCAAGGACCCCCAAATTGACACTCATTAGCCCACGGACCCCCATTTGAAAGGATATGCCAGGGACCCCCCCATAAGAGAAGATTTTTACGGCTCTAGCAGTGTGCGTGTGCGACAACAGAACAGGAGTAGAATAAAACAGAATAGAGTATATAAATAGGGGTGTATATAGTATGTGCCAAGCCGTATCTACCCCTCAATCTGTCCTCCTGGTGAAATGCTCAGCCTATATAGTGGTGACAACACTTTTAGATGCTTTTAGGGGTTCTGTCCAGCATGGTGAAATGCTCAGCCTATAGTTGTTTTACTTTTTATTTGTTTCTATTTAACCTTTATTTAACCAGTAATAACACATTGAGACTGCAGGGTCTCTTTTACAAGTGGTCGCTGGCCAAGAGGCAGAAATAAAATTACACTTCAATGCTTCGTCACACTGTACATGCCAAAGTTACAGAACAGCTAATACTATATCCATGATACACCTACAATATACATAACAAATATACACCTCAAAGTACCTATACAATATACACAACAAATCTCCAAAATGGTACACTAATAGTAACCGGCCGCAAACCTTTGCACAGAACCAATACACAATTTACAATATACACAGAGAATTAAATAATATATAGGCCTATACAAGCTATAGTACACATCTGAACATGTGCAGGTGTTGGACTCAATGGACTGTACATCCTTTTGAAACTCCTCCAAGGCCCGTTTTAGTCTGGACTGCAGCCAGGTCGTTCCACGACCAGGGGCCAAAGAAAGCCAGACTTTTAGATGCTTCTTAGGGGTCTGAATGATGCTGTCAGAGCCACAGAGAGGAACCTGCAGGAAATGGTCACTCGACACTGAATTGACAGGACATTATGTGGTCACAGGAGCCTCCAAATTAAAATGCACAAGGAGGTGCCACCGTGTTGGGGTAGGGTGGGGTGGGGGTGTGGGTATATTAATCTGTCCAAGGTGCGATGCTGTGACCGTCACTGTGACATTGTTTACGCACCCCCCCTCCCCCCCGGTGCTGAGTGAGAGCGACGATGGACGCCTCGATGAGAGGAGTCCATCTTTATGAAGCTGAGCCATGCGTGCAGCTTGTCAGCATCCACACCACGCCACAGCACGCCACCCCATGCGCTCCTCCTGCAAATACCCCAACAATCAATGCATAAACATAGTTAAGGAGAGTTGCAAGACAAAGTTCTAAAGAGAGATGGGTGAGTTGGCACTTATACAGTTGTGAGATTCTACGATCACCACAAACATTTTCAAAGACCCCCCCCCTCCATTTCCCCCCCAAAAAATAGTTATTTCCAAAAATAAATATATATCGCGACGCGTTTGTGCACTAGCTGACGTCCCACTGAGCATTTGTTTGTCTAATAGACGTATAGAATAGAAGTTTTTTAGCGGTCTAGGCTTAGATCAGAGGTTGAAACAACGTTGTTTCAACATATATAGACAAGTATAGACGTTAAAAAAACTGCTAATCAACGTCTAGGCTTAGCTTATAGATCGCAAAAACCCCCCCTCATTTTTAGACCATTTTCAGGCAGAAGTCTAATAGACGACTATTGCTCGGTGGGGTTGCTGTGACAACGCCATACGCACACACAGCGTGCCGCGCGCGTACAGTATACAGTATCCAGCAGGCCGGGCTCCTCTTCAACCTAAGTGGTTAAAGAGGATGGAGAGGCCCACTCCGATCGAGAGCAGCAGACAAAAAGGAAATATTTACAGCGATGTGTCAGCATCCTTAAGCCCGGCCAACATTTGTAGCCACCGGTAATGAAATGTGATTCAGGCTCTGAGGCCCAGAATGAGACTCTGAGAGATTGCCTGTGACAGCGGCGGCCTCAGCCGCCTTCGGAGCTCTGCCGTATCTATTACAGCTGATCCTGCAGCGCGGCCAAGACTGTAAAAACCCTCTAAGAGCCGGACTTGAGATGTTAAAGCCATCAGCTGTGTGTGTGTGTGTGTGTGTGTGTGAGTGTGTGTGTGTGTGTGTGTGTGTGTGTGAGTGTGTGCGCTTGCGTCCATTTTGGCAAGTTCAACATGCATTTTGTTTGCGTGCATGTATGTGTGTGCATGCAGCAGTGCGTGCGTGCGTACACATGTATACTATAGGCCATATTGTATGTACTGTACTGTGGTGTACATGTTTTTTTGTGCACACACACACACACACACATATGCGTGCGTAGGCGGCAGGCCGCACGTCGGTGTCGGGCGGCTGCGCTGTAGTGTGATGGGTGGCGTGGGCAGGAAATGAAGCGGAGCTGTGAGCGAGCTTCATTTTCCTTCCCGGGGGAAGCGTCTCTGGTACGTGGGTGGAGGACTGTCTAAAGAGGACGAGACGCCAAGACAACATGGCGTCGTACGGGCGACGCCATGTTTCTCCATGGTGCTCCATGGAAGAAAAGAAACTGCACAATGGGCTTTATACAGCCAACACTTCCGCGTTCAGCTTCCTTGGTCTCAACTGCACATGTTTCCTTCCTTCCATGGAGCACCATGGAGCAACATGGCTTCGCGTCTCGTCCTCTTTAGACAGTCCTTGCTACGTATAAACCTGCTCTGAGCGGAAAATTGCCGCGCCTCCTAGACGCCTAAGTGTGCTTTCAGTGTGTGTGTGTCTCTCTCTCTCTCTCTCTCTCTCTCTCCGCTCGCCATGCGCCGGCCCCTTCCTCCATGCATGACCACGCAATTCCACTGGTGGAAAGTAACTAAGTACATTTACTTAAATGAGGCCGAAAAAATATATAAAATCAGACAGTTTTCTGTGGTTCTCAAACAATTTCATGTCGAGGACCTCAAACGTTATGGAATTGGCCGCCGACAGATTTGCGCCACATTTAGAAGATTTTTCCAAAATATTTTACAATAGCTAAAGTATGACATAATGCTTAAAACACCAAAAGGGGTTCCCGTCCTGAATGGGTTAAAAGGCCACTTCTCCCCTTTTTGTGAGAGAGTGAGAGAGAGACAGAGAGGGGGAGGGAGGGAGGTGAGGGGGGGGTCGGTAGAACAGCGTTACTTCAAATAGTCCTTGAAAGCGACAACAGTTGAAAGCGAGAGAGAGAGAACGTTACTTCAAATGGTCCTTGAGCTGACGGAGTGGAACAAGCACAGAGAGAGAGAGAGAGAGAGAACACGTCATACAGGGCGCTCTGTCCTCCTCCAGGGTCAAGGTCAAACGTGACCCGCGACTGCATGCCGTCCGGGCTTTATACGCCTTCGACCTTTGAACCCTGGATGGGGCTGAGGTCAGAGGTCAGACGGGACCACCCACGCCCCACGCCAGGTGATCGTGAACAATGACACGTTGTAACTTTTAACGAGGCCAGAGGCAGGTGACTCTACACTGTCACCGGCATGACAACTAGACGCGCACGCACGACGCACCATTATACTTTCAGCACCTGTTCTCCAACAACAACAGTTTTAGCAACAGCTCTGCAGATGTGTTGAGGTTGAGGGTGTGCGTCGCAGACATTTTTTGTACACGTATCACGCACGCCCACACACATGCACGCACGCACGTATATGCACGCACACGCGCGCGCTCGCTACAACGCAACACGTTCAATTTGGGCCCGGAATGTCTCTGTCAGTTCCGACGAGACCATATGGAAATTAATTTGGAAGTATCGAGGAGGGGTGGGGTTGTGGAGTTAACAGCATTTCCATGTGAACGCGGTGGTTATTGAGGTGCTGTTTACACACACACACACACACACAGAGAGAGAGGTCAGCGGTACTCACACGCCACGTACGTACGATTCGAAACGTCCTCCAGCGCCGAGTGCCGCCGTGATTCATACCCCGATACGATACCGGGCCCGCCGCTCCCAAGGAACCACCTCTAAATTAGTGGGAGGGGAGGGAGGGGGGCAGACTATGACAAGGAAGGAGGGGGGAAATAACTCTTCAACATGAATTATCTCTCTCTCTCTCTCTCTCTCTCTCTCATTAGCAGGCAACAGTGCAGCACTATCTCTCTCTCTGTTTCTGTCACAACAGCGCCACTTTTGCCCCTACTGCTACTCATAGTCACATGCATAGTCACATACAGGTAGGTTAACAACACGGACATTGCTGTTCCTTGGAGTGGTTGCACCACTCAGAAATGACAGATGCTTTACCGGTTTAATGGGTTTTTAAGACATGACATACTCTGCCCAGCGCTGCTGGGCGGTGCAGTGCAAGATGACATACCCTCGCTCTCTTTTCAGGCGATCGGGGGCGGGGTTGCCATTTGGGAAAGTAATCATGAGGGGCTTTACGCATCTGACCTTCACGTGTCTACATGCTGTAAATATAACCCCCACTAGACCTGTGCTACGCCCACCTTCTTGATGGGGAGGGGGTTGAAACACACACACACACACACACACACACGCACACGCACACACACACACACACACACACACACACACACACACACACACACACACACACACGGAGAGAGAATAATACAGACAGACAGACAGACAGACAGACAGACAGACAGACAGACAGACAGACAGACAGACAGACAGACAGACAGACAGACAGACAGACAGACAGGAACGGAAAGAGAAGAACTATAGGGCAGGGGAGCAAGAGAGTGAGTGAGAAAATGTACTTCCCTTTTCGTCAGATATATTGTTTGTGTTCTTAGCGCGTGTTCACACTCATCCGTGTACTGTACTCGTACTGTAGATTGCTTTTGACTGCATGCGATCATGTTTAGATTAAAATCTGTGACAAATGTTTAAACAGTTCACAAGCCATTGTGATATTATGTGATTACTTATTGTCCTCAAAATAATGTAAAGATGCAGTGTATTAATACTTTCAATGCCAGCTAACATTAGCATTTATGAAGGTAAGCTGTGCGGCCGTCCGTGTACACTTAAGAGAAGGAATTTCTTTCTTTCTTTCTTTCTTTCTTTCTTTCTTTCTTTCTTTCTTCCATCTTTTTTCTACCTGTCTCTGCCACCCACCCCCCCTCTCACTGCCTGTGTATCCTGTGCTGTCAGTGTGATTTATTTAACTTAGAGGAACGTCGCGGCCCTGTGCGTCCCTCGGGCAGCGAGTGGGGGGAGGGGAGAGGGGGGGAGGCGGGTACCGCTCCGTAAGCAGAGGGTTAGTGTGTAACGGCAGCTTCCTGGGGTCAGAGGTCGTGGAGCTACCTGGACCTGTCATGTGGGACAGGAAGAGGGTCACGTATGGGACTGGTCTGAATGAGGCAGGAGACTGCAGACTGCTGTCAGGCCTGTCAGAGCAGAGGAGATCCTTTCAGTATTTGACCCCCCCCCCCCCCCCCCCCCAACACACACACACACACACATGGTGGGTTTGGTGTGTGACTGTTGTTGGATTACCTTAAAACGTAACTATTTAGTCGTGTTTTATGGCTGATTTTGCACTTTGCGGTTGGATGCTGAAAATTGCCGAACTGCAAACTCACAACGTTGTGAGTTTGTATGATGTGTGTGTGTCGGCCAGGTTCCTGTCAGGGTGCGTGTCGGTCCGTAGATGGAAGAGCCACGCGTCCGTCTAGGACCCGAGCCGTGAGACCATCCCTCATCAGCACATCTGGAGTCCAGCCGTGCACACTGACTCCCTACACACACACACACACACACACACACACACACGGACGGACGGGGTAGAGTGGCCGGTAGAACAGCCGGATGGGAACAGCAAAGTTCCCAGTAGGGCGGCTGTGGCTCAGGAGGTAGAGCAGGTCGTCCAATGAGCTGGTTGGCGGTTCGAATCCCGGCTCCTCTTGTCCACAATTGTCAAAGTGTCCATGGGCAAAACACTGAACCTGTAAGATAAAGTGGTCAAGACACTGAACCCCACATTGCCTCCAATGAGTTGGTCGGTGTGAGCTTGTCACCATTGGTGTGTGGATGTGGGAAGTGAGGACGCAGGCGTCGACCATGGCCACCCATTGTAAAGTGCTTTGAGCACTTGGAAAAGCGTTATGAAAATGCAGTTCATTATAGTTCAATCCCTGTGGGCTCCCCCAGAGTTAGTGTCCTTGAGCAAGACTCTGTCTGAATCCCTTATTGCTCCCGATGTTGCAGGTTTGGTTCCTTGCATGCTTTCAGACAGACAGGACCTCCCAAGTCACTATAGGGAGATCATCGAGAGACATTCTCTAGCCAGATGCCCGAACCACGACCACCTAAGCTGGCTCCTTTCCAGGGCGAGGATGCAGCGACTCTACTCTGAGTCATTAAATCAGTCATTTTAACACATTACTATACCCAGCCCTCTAGGTGAGATCTGGATTAACATGTAGGCTGGTTCTACAACGAGATTAAATGTTTTTTAATCAAATCTCTTTGTTTCTCATGGATGGCTAAGATGGAATTTATAACACGAGATATCTCGAGAAAAGCACGGAATGGGTAAATTGTCAGCAGATTCTAAAGCAGTGCAATGTAATTGTTAGCAGTTAACTATGGAAGCGTGCATTTCATGTCAGTGTGTGCGTTCGTTGGTCGGGGTGACATCTGGTGACATCATCAGGGATGGACCACGTGACATCACGTGACATCATCAGGGATGGAGATCCCTGATGTCATCAATATTGACCAGAGCTATACAGTTGACTGTCTGTCTGTCTGTCTGTCTGTCCGTGCAGAACTAATCAGCGTCACATTTCTTGTTCACACAGCCAAGGGGCTTATTTAATGTATTTCACATATTTATCATCCCTTTTTGAAACATTTAACTTCCATTTTTATAATGCATGTCAATGGGGATCTGATCAGGCTGAAGAATGACATCAACGATGAACTGCAGGTCACATGACTGTCAGTCATATATGTGTCATTTTCATCTAATCATTCAAGTACTTTTTTTCCCCCCTTAATCATGAAAACGTCCAGTCTAGACACAAGTGGGAATAACGTCATCCCTGAAGATGAATGCTCTCGTTTTAGTTCAAGTTGGAAATTCAATTAAGTGGAAGTGTAACGGATTATTATGTGCTAACTTTAAATTCTTCACAATAGTAATCGCCTTCACAGTGTTTCTGTTGCACCTCGTATTTATTATCATTCATTTTTGGTGGAATAATTCCCTTTTTGTAGTTACTGGCCAACCTTTCAACGTTCCGGAAAATTTCACAACTGAGAATGAGAAATGCACAGTTTCACGTCAACACCTTCCGCCGCTACGCTGAGTGAAACACGCGAGACCGGAACATTTTGCTTATAACGGGCGTCAAACTCTTTGACCTCCATACTCCGCGGAGCATGTGTCGTGTGTGTTTAAACATGCAGACTCACGCATAACAATCGCCTGTGTTGAAGAAAACGTCAATTAAACCTGACGAAAGCTTGCCTTGCCCACGGGAGGAGAGGAAATGGAGGGGAAGGAAGGGGTAAGGGTGATGCAAAAGAAACAATATATATGTGTGTAAGAAAGCTATACCTTAACTTAAGCCCTATTTCCAAAAGCTTGTCGATGTGTTGAATTGCGATGCTTGTAGATCTGCTATTTTTGGAAGAAAAAAAATACATATAATAAAAGTTATTCAGACTTTTCACCCATGACAAAACAACAGGTTGAAATCGGTTAAGTAGGTCTGCTCCAATCCGTTACTTATTTTAATGAAGGAATAAAATGTCATTTTTTAACCAATCTGCAACTGTATGTACTGTATGTACTGTATGTACTGTACATACTGTATGTCAGGGCGAGGCAACCTTAGGCACCAGTGCCAACATCGGCACAAAGGAGGGTGATCACTGGCACACTGACATGAGTGTGAGAGAGAGAGAGGATCTTTGGTTTAAGTCCCTCACAGTTGTATGTAAATTACACCCTGCACATAATTCTACATGCAGAAAAACAGAGAGGAGCAAAAAAAAATATATATAAAATAGGGCTAAGTGGGCGGCAATCCAGATGGCAACCGCAAGGTTCCCAGTTCGAACCTGGGCTCCCCCAGAGTTAATGTCGAAGTGTCCTTGAGCAAGACTTTGAACTCCTAATTGCTCCCGATGAGCAGGTTGGTGCCTTGGCTTACATGGTTTCCTTTGGCATCAGTGTACAGTATGAATGTGTGGGTGAATGTAATGCACAATCTATGTAAAGCACGATAAAGGTGCTATATAAATGCACCATTTAATCGCGTTGATTCATTGAAATAAGACGATGGAGCACCTATTCAATCCAATACCAGCGTAGTTGGTTTTCTGTGTGAAAATGCTTTTTTTATCCCTTGATTTTGCAACCCATTTTTTCACCCAGTGTCAATTATCTAATGTAATCCTGGGCGCTACACCACTTCCTCTGCCAACCTGGGGAGGGCAGCGGACTGACCTCATGCTTCCTTCTATGCATGAGGAGTCCAAGCTGCTTCTTTTCACCTGACAGGGGGAGGATTTTCCCAGGCGGGCGTAGATGTGGAAGGAACACGTTATTCCAACCAGTTCTTTTCCCCTCCATCAGACTCCTCGGCTGGCCAGGGGGAGGTAGTTTAGAGACCTGTTTCTTTCCCCTCCATTATGCGCCCAGCTGGCCAGGGGGAGGTAGTTTAGAGACCAGGATTGTGGTACAATGCTTAATCACTACGACTGACAGACACTGTCTAATTATGTTCATAACAGAAAATATATCAATTACTAGCCGCACGCACTCACGATCAGGTCACATGCATGAGCAGGAAATCAGCGCAACCACAGACAGATCAACATCTATCTACCATGTTCTGACCTCTGCCACGCAATTTAACCCACATACTGTTCCTTCACATGCATACGCGCACACACGCTCCGCACACACACACTCATCCGCACACATGCAGTAACACAGTGACAGACATTCACATATAAACAATGCCAGTTCTCCACTCCAATATCAATCAACTCATGTACATGCGCACGCACCCGCTTGCGCATGCATGTGGGTGCGCGCGCACACACACACACACACACACACACACACACACACACACACACACACACACACACACACACACACACACACACACGTACACTCATACAACCTGTGGCTGCCAGTAACTGGCTGACAGAGCTCGTTGGAGTCAGTTTGAATGTGAAAGGTTACAGCCAGACTTGAAACAGAGTAGAGAGTATTGCTATTGTGCTGTTTCTACTTTTATTTTCTTAAATCTCCTATATGGTACCACCATCAATACAGCATGGAATTGAAGCAACGGCAACAAAATATTCGTAGTCTTTTGGTCTGAGAGGCTAAATCCGTCAAATGGTGGTCTACTCTGTGGCTCACATGCAGAATAAATAATGATATGAAAACCATGCACTTCTACTTGTATAGTGCTTTATGGTGGTTACTGGCATGGCAGTATACAGGCCAGAGCCATGGCACTCCACTATGACTCACCCTAACCACCGCAACACACTCCCTCTCCTGTCTTATTGCAGTTTTATAGCCTAACCATTTCAATATGAATACACGTCACCAAGCCTAGCCTGGCTAATAAGCCAGACCGAAGTGATATTAGTCTGGCTTATTAGCCAGGCTATACCAAGCCATCCCTGCATGTGCAATTAACTTGTTTTTAACACTATATGCTCTATAACCAGTGCACTCCAAGTGCAGACGGCCTCGCCAGACTTATGTCTTCTCTATTATAGGACCTTATTACTGGTGATAGACAACACATCATACTCGTTCCTATATTTATACTTATACCGTACAGGCCGTCAATCTATAAGTGAAAGTAGTTTTGTTTTTAGGATGTATAGTCAAATGAAAGTATGACTGGAAGGAAAAAGCCATTCAACTTACAGGAACAAGACTACTTGACAATAGGAAAGAGAGGTCGCACAGCTTGTAGTCACGATGCATTTTCTATTTATTTATTGGGTCACCAATGTTTCGGCAAAACAAAGTGCCTTCTTCAGGGTCTATAAGGGTCTATAACTCTATAAGATCTATAAGGGTCCATGTGTTTACCAACTCTCCATCATTTAGCTGGGGACCACCTGGACCATTGGTGGTCCCCGGACCACTGGCTGAAAACCACTGCTTTATTCGTCCCAGACCTCCAAGCATCCCGTCAGTCACCGGAGACAAAGTTCAAAGTTAACCAAGCAGCTGTGGCTTCCATCTTGTCCTTACATTTCATTCAGTTTACATTTCAGGCATTCCCCCATTCCTCCCAGCTCTTTTTAAACCCTATACCCTAAAATGTACTCCATGGTACGATAAAATTAAGGTTAACTTCATAATAAATTAAGGTTAACTTCATAATAATAAAACAAAAAAAAGAAGAGCCATACATAACGTTAGAGCTTTAATATAGTACGCCGCTTGGATTGTTAAAAACATGCAAACTGGCATTTATCTATATAGTTTGACTTTGCCCTGATGAAGGATGTTGTGGGCGGAATCATGTTGGTGTGATATAGTGTTCTATTATGAACTAGCCTTGTATTGAAGCTTTATAACTTCATGAAGAGTGCCTTCTTGAGTAAAAAATGCCTGACTCATTGTTTTTATTATAGACCCCCCCCCCCTCCATATTTGTTCCATTAACAGCACCTTCTAAAGACACTAGCATGACTGAAGTCAAATCATACACAAGTAGCATGTGCTTAAATTCATATTTAGAAAATGTTTCAGATGTCAAAAATGTCTGAGATGATAGAATGGTGATGGATGATGATGGTCATGGAAGGGGAACCTTCTGAAAGCTTCATGGGCAAAGATAATAAACTTAAAAATAAATAAACGGTCAAAATGACCTCTCAGACATGCTAGTGTTAAAAAAAAGAATTGAACTTCATTTTAGTTTGAGTTCTCAGGATGACTCGAGCCTATATAAATAATGCCCCGTGGGGCCGACGCACGCCGAAATATGAATCGGAATTTACTCTTCTGTCTTCTCCCTCCCTCTACCACGTACACACTCCTCTCGGTTACCCCTAAATTTAGTCTAGGAGGTGTTTGGGGGTGGTGAGCAGTCTTTTCCATTCTGTCGCTCCCCCACCCCCCCCCCCCCCCCCATCCCGGGCCCATCTGTCTGTGTCAGCGTGGTCGAGGGTGATTTGTCTCTGTATAGTGCGGACATCCACGAACGAGACGTCACCTTTCTGATAAGCTGTGAACAATGTCGTTACACGTTAAAGATGCTCTCGCCCCGAAACACGATATATTTATATGTGGTTGGTTACAGACATGCGCTCACACACACACACACACAAATACATGCACACGCGCACACACACACACACACACACACACACACACACACACACACACACACACACACACACACACACACACACACACACACACACGCATGTGCACGCATGCATGCACAGTTTTGTCCGTATGGAATATTGTCCATTGGCTTTGAGGCTTTCATGCTCTACCCTAAAATAGTAATTATAATGTTCTGATTGTAATTCTAACCCTGAACCTATATGTCCTCACCTGTCCTCACTATTTCTAGTTTCTGCCCTAGTTGCACGCGCACACGCTCACGCGCACACACATAAACACACGCACGCACACACACACACACACACACACACACACACACACACACACACACACACACACACACACACACACACACACACACACACAATAACTTTCATTGGCTAGTAAAGGCTGACCCAGTTTCCAGCAGAATGACAACACAATGTATGTATGTTAAGTGTTATCCTTATAATATTGTGTTACAACCGCTCACACATTTTACTTTTTCTTCAATAACCTTTTTCAACTAGTGTTACTAATTTTCCTTCACGTCGAATGTTCTCCCTGAATGAGAATAAAGACATTACGGTTCAAGTAGTTTAAATAATAGGGGAAAATAAAGTAAATGAAACAGCTAAAACAGCTATAATTCAGCTGTAATAATAACATTTTATTTGCTATAAAAATATACAAATAAAGTTTTATTATTATTATTTATTTATTTATTTATTATTCAAATAGTAAAATCCTGTGGTAATTAATTGATGCCTTTATAACCGTTCACACATATTACTGTGTGGAAACATTAGCACTATTAGCAGGATTTCTAAATTATTCAAGATTTTTGTTATAGATAGTGCTTCGACGCGCTGCATCACTTCCACATAATAAACAAACTCTCTCTCTCTCTCTCTCTCTCTCTCTCTCTCTGTGTCTCTCTCTTTCTCTCTCTCTCTCTCTCTCTCTCTCTCTGTGTCTCTCTCCCCAGAGGTCAGCAGGGTGTGGCGTTTGATCGTCCCATCCATCCAGTGAGCTGTCTGCACAGTGGAGCTGCAGTGAGTTATGACCAGACCATGCAGGACCTGATGTCCACCAGACCACGGAAAGACCCCGACAACACTACTGAAACTGGAGAGCACCACTCTCTCTCTGTGTGTGTGTGCGTGCGTCTGTCTGAATGTGAGTGCGCATAGGACATCCACGGGTGATGGTTGACAGACAGACAGACAGACAGACAGACAGACAGACAGACAGACAGACAGACAGACAGACAGACAGACAGGGTCTTGTGATATGTTATAGCCTACTGATAGGGGCACGGAGAGATGGGGTGGGTGTTGTGGGTTCCTCAACCAATTAAAAATAGCCGATCTATACAAGCACACACGATTCTCGACACATTGCAGTATTGATACTTTTACTTAAGTAAAACATGTGAGTACTATAGAGGGTATGCGTGTGACATCATCATCATACCTGGGAAGTTATGCGGGAACACCTTCACTGAATGACAAAAAACGACTTCCTGGCCTTGACAGCCCATTCATCCAAACAGAAAAGTCCTATATCTGATTGGATTAAACAACGCTAAACTGACTTTGCCACTCGATTTCGCACTCGATTTTCCATTGACTTATCCCTTTAATTCCACCACTGCAGGTGTATCAGAGTGTGTATCCACGGAGCCAAGTGGGCCTGCAGGCATTCCCTCACCACTGCTGTAAATACTGTGGCGCTGCTACAGGCTTCTCAACTTTCCAACTCACTTTAAATTTATCCTGCGGGATAAAGAAAATAAGAAACACGGCTGAAATCGCAGCTATTACGACGTTCACGTGTATATATATATAAAAAAGGCTTTCTGCAGAAACGTGATCGCACGTTAGTTGATAAATGAGGTTCACGGAGCTCGTGGCCGAGCCATTTGGAAACGTTATTGTGTTGTGTCGACATTTTATATTGCAGTGTGGTCTGTAGGTTAATTAAAGAGATGTGATCTTCTGTGTGTGTGCGCGTGTGTGCGTGTGCGCGCTTGCGTGAGCGAGCGACGCAGGCACACATGCTCGCCTGAAAATGTGCAGGCAGGCTTGTGTGTGTATGGGTGCAAAACTGCACTGCAGGCTACTTGCCTGAGTGCGCTGACAGCAAATATAAGTGTGTTAATGCCATTGCATGCACATGTCTGCTGCATGTGGATCTGTGTTTATCTGCATGTATGTGTTTGCGCCCACAATAATTTATTTGCGCAAGCATGCCTGTGTGTGCACCTGTGCGTGTGTGTGTGTGTGTGTGTGTGTGTGTGTGTGTGTGTGTGTGTGTGTGTGTGTGTGTGTGTGTGTGTGTGTGTGTGTGTGTGTGTGTGTGTGTGTGTGTGTGTGTGTGTGTGTGTGTGTGTGTGTGTGTGTGTGTGTGTGTGTGTGCGTGCGTGCGTGCGTGCGTGCGTGTGTGCGTGTGTCCTAGGTGTCTGGTCCAAGCGTGGTTTGGCTGGCGGTGTTTAGCCAGCTGTTGGAGGGAATCAGGCCTTATCCCATGTGACCCGTGTTGCTCCAGCTGCCATGGGATCAGAACCCCTGCTTCCCGGGCCGGGAGACCCCACAGCGTGCATGGCACTGAATGAACCGCTCAGTCTGGCTCTCTGTAACAGGAGGAGGTTGGTCCACTTATTATTATTATAAAGCAGTGGTTATCAACCCTTTTCGTATCAAGGGGATATTATCAAACCTTTGAGCATTCTTTTATCTTATAGCCTTCCATTTCTATTCTGTCAATCAATGACTGTATAATCAAGTCAATTAGCTATTGTCTGTCTGTCTGTCTGTCTGTCTGTATCAAGTACACACACTTAATCTATTCTATTCTATTCTACACGCACACACACGTGCACACACGCACACACACGCGTGTGCAAAGTAACAATGTATACATCATCATCTAGGAGACACACCTGGCTGTAATGATGATTAGGATATTAAGTATAACACATTATGACACCTCAACAATATCTGCTGCCATTCACGCTCAGTATTTATTGTGCTGCTCACCTGCTAGCCTAGCATGCTGTCTGATCTGGACATCTGCCACTGTGTGTGTGTGTGTGTGTGTGTGTGTGTGTGTGTGTGTGTGTGTGTGTGTGTGTGTGTGTGTGTGTGTGTGTGTGTGTGTGTGTGTGTGTGTGTGTGTGTGTGTGTGTGTGTGTGTGTTTAAATGTTGGGACGGCCTGACAAATACAATGACTGTTAACAACCTAGCGCAGCATGTTGGGTGGCATTTTGTGCATGAGAAATGGAACGATTGTTTGAGATAGAGAGATATGATTGAGATACAGAGAGAGATAAAAAAAATTAACTTTACATTTTCTCCATTTAATTTGTGTACTCATCTCATTCAGTATAGTCATTCAGTTGTGAAAACAGACACTTGCGAATATGCTATATTTATTGATTGATTGAATAGTTTATTATCAGGCTCTGGGCCCCAGTGATCTATAGGCTTGTTTCCATTGTAGTCCTCCGTATAATATCGGAATCGGTCAGAATCCGTTCATCAGAAGATATGACCCCGCAAATAATCGGAGATGGGATATGGATCATAATTCCATAACCGTGCATAAGCCTATTCAAAGGTTTTACGTTGATTTATTATATCATGTCCTCTGAGGCCTCAAGTCTGTTTATTGTTTTCAGTTAGTCGGTGTTTAAATAATGTGTACACAGGAAACTCCTGAGTGTTGGTTGAACCCTCAGAGGGTACAACATGGACCCTCTATGGTAGAAATGAACCCTCAGAGGGTACAACATGGACCCTCTATGGTAGAAATGAACCCTCAGAGGGTACAACATGGACCCTCTATGGTAGAAATGAACCCTCAGAGGGTACAACATGGACCCTCTATGGTAGAAATGAACCCTCAGAGGGTACAACATGGACCCTGGTAGAAATGAACCCTCAGAGGGTACAACATGGACTCTCTATGGTAGAAATGAACCCTCAGAGGGTACAACATGGACCCACTATGGTAGAAATGAACCCTCAGAGGGTACAACATGGACCCACTATGGTAGAAATGAACCCTCAGAGGGTACAACATGGACCCACTATGGTAGAAATGAACCCTCAGAGGGTACAACATGGACCCTCTATGGTAGAAATGAACCCTCAGAGGGTA
>NC_137877.1:13674413-13926913 GCF_963924005.1 Protomyctophum bolini | reverse complement strand
ACGAAGCTATCGTCACATCTGCGCTCCTCTCGCCTCCGCTGCCTCGCATTCTCCACTTATTGGACCTTCTCTGCTTCTTCAGCTGCGTGCTCCTTTCCCCTGTCACACACACACACACACACACACACACGCGCGCGCGCGCGTTCAGACCTCCCCACACATCCCACATACACACGCATAAACACGCTGCCTGGTCTGGGGTTTGGTGACATGTCGTGGTGGAGAGACAGGACCAGGGCACTGAAAGGGCTCGAGTGATGAAAGCCAGTCCCAGTCCTGCTGAGGCTGCCATCTTCTGTTTCACGGCGGCCCAGGATTTATGAGCCGAGCGCTGGGCATCCCTCTGGGGGTCTGCACTCCCTCGCTGGGAATAGAGAGAGAGAGAGAGAGAGAGAGAGAGAGAGATGGATGAATTAATTCACGTTAAATCACTCTGGATTAAGAGCGTCTGCTAAATGCCTAAATTGTAAATTGCAGATCTGCATGCTGAAAAGTAACAGTTTTGGGCATAATGATACGTAGCTTGCGGAGTTAGTTCAGTCACATATACTCGAGTGGCTTTATGCTGTGCTCAAGAGCGCATACATATACTGGAGGTACGATATGCTGCGTTACTATTGGTGTATTCAGTCATTAGACCCACATGCCATTTGCTGATGTCAGCTGACCTATTGGGTGGGCCTAGACTATATGCTTTCTTCCTGCATGCCTTCCTTCTGCTTATGGCTCCTGGGTGATGTTATGTGATGTTTGCTCCCAGCACCACCGGTTAAATCTATTTGTGAGTTATCTGACTGAAATGAGGTTTCCACAACCCAGAGACGACATGTACTTTGTTGTGGGTCAAATTGGGTCAAATAATGCATACTTACTATATATTTTTCCTGAATGTTGGTTCATGTTTCCCACATGGCCATCTATAGTATTGTGACATTCTCAGAATGGGGACACTATAGTATAGGGTTTCAATGTGGTTACAGAATGACACTGAGAACTGAAGCAGAAAATAACGAGACGATGAACAGAGAGAGACCGAAAAGAATGTAAAGAGTGAGAAGAGATGTAGACGGAGCATAACAGATGGAGCTAAAGAGATGCCGGTAAAGACTTGAGGCACTGATTGATTGATTGATTGGTTGGTTGGTTAATTGATTGGTTGGTTGATTGATTGATTGATTGATTGATTGATTGAAATGATGCAGAGGGGCACGGTGGCACAGTTGGTAGTGCTGTCGCCTCACAGCTAGAAGGTCCTGGGTTCGATTCCCGCTCGGGACGCTGTGGGTGCTGGCGGCGTGTTCCCTCCTCCGCGTCATCAGTGCCCATACCCGAAGGCGGGGTTGGCGGAAGGGCCTTTCTGTGTGGAGTTTGCATGTTCTCCCCGTGTCCCCTAGGGTAGGTACCCTCACAAAAAATATGCAGTAATCCTGGTATCTAAACTGCCTCCCCCTGGCCAGCCGGGGCGCCCATGATGGAGGGGAAAGGAACTGGTTGGATAACGTGTTCCTTCCACGCGCTACGTCCAACCAGGGAAACTCCCCCCTGTCAGGTGCAAAGGAGCAACTTGGACACTCAGGCATGAAGGAAGCATGAGTTCAAGTCTGTTGCTCTCTCCTTGTCCCCCATATATGGGGACTAGGTTGGCGGAGGGTGTGTAGAGCCCAGGATCACATTAGATAATTGACACAGGGGTGAAAAATGGGTTACAAAATCGTGGGATAAAAATTATGAGAAAAAAACAAATGACGCAGAGACTGAAACACTTGATCTGATATGGTTAATGATCACCATATTACTGTAAGTGTGGGAATAGAACCAGAGACCTTTGTTTAATTCATGAGACTATAATGTTTATGACTGAGTGTGATTTCCATTTCTCATGTTTGAACGATCAGGTGCTCGATATGTATTTTCCGTACGCGTTGCGTGAGAACACGCTCGTCTCAGGAATCCGCCCGCTTGGATGTGGCGCCTTTGATCCCCGGCGGTTCCCACCATGCATGCGTCCACGCCGTGAGAGAGAGAGAGAGAGAGCTAAGGATCGGTTGGGTCGTCCGCCAGGCGCACGCACGACAGGCCAAACGGGCAGAGAAAACGCATTAGGAAAAACGTCTCGAATCTCCGAAAGGTTGGATTGATGAAATGGCCACTCAGTCATTCAATCTAACATCAAACGGGAAACTGCACCGATTTAAATAAATGCAAATCACGGCGAATGTTGCGTTCGTCTAAATATTTAAAGAACGACAAAGTGCCGCGTTTGCCCGAGTCTGCCACGTTGGGCACCGCAGGAACCCTTTAAAGGGGGATGATTTCACACAAAGAACAAGGTCCCAACAACAGAGGGGATTACATGTGCCATCCATCATCCAGTTTATTTACCCTGCGATGAGATCAATATTTTGGTTTTTGGGAGCCTTGTGGAAAAGTTGGACGCGCCGCTGTGTGTGTGTGTGTGTGTGTGTGTGACTGTGTGTGACTGTGTGGGACTGTGTGCATGTGCGTGTGCATGTGCGTGTGCGTGTGTGACTGAGCCGCAACGACAGCTCACGGAAAAAGTGTCACTCAAAGTTCAGCCTGACGGGCTCGTGGTTGACTTTTTTCTTTAGATTATTTTTCTTGTTTTTTTTTTTGGGCTGTGCGGCTCCTGAACCGCAGCGCTGCTGCCCTGCGGTTTCTTCAAAGCTCTGGATCGGGGGAACTGGATGAGGTCATGGAATGGCTGACCGTTCTGCCATGCAGACCATTCTGACCAAATGGATTCTAAATCAGTCGTTCATACCGTTAAGATTTTTCCAAAATGCGAAGAAAAAAATATATCACACCCGTGTGAAGTGAGGGGCACTCTTATCATTGTACATCATCTTGGGGGCAGGGCTATCGCTCCGGTTCGGCCTCTATCCTTCCTCTAGGGGGAGGTAGTTTATAGAGACCAGGATTACTGCATGTTATTTGTGAGGGTACCTACCCTAGGGGACACGGGGAGAACATGCAAACTCCACACAGAAAGAATTTGGGCACTGATGACGCGGAGGAGGGAACACGCCCCCAGTGCCCACATCGTCCCCAGAGGGAATCGAACCCAGGACCTTCTATAGCTGTGAGGCGACAGCACTACCAACTGTGCCACCGTGACCCCTCTATCCTTGTATCACTCTATGCCTCAGACACGTCTGTGAGAAACCCAATGCACCATGGGACGTTCTCATCACAGCAGATCCCTCCCTCCGCAGACAGAAACCCACACCTGCCGACCGTATAGGAGATACCAGTGCTGAAGGGTCACTGCTGTGCTAATTAAAAGGCCCAAATGTCAGCCAAGACCCTGGGGAGGGGTCACGTCATGTGTCACAGGGACCCCCCCCCCCCCCCCACACACACACACACACACACACACACACACACACGTGCGCTCGCGCATCATGTCCTGCCAATCAATGCCGGCCTGATCACATTGTAACAGCTTGGCTGGGGAAGAGGATCTGGGACTATCGAGCTACAGCCCCATGCCAGGCCCTGAGGTGCATGTGGAGAGAGAGAGAGTGTGAGAGAGAGAGTGAGAGACGGCTGCAGGTCACGGAGGACTTTTCGGCGAGGGCAAAAATAACAAAGGCAACGATCAGGGCCATAAATCCCGGCCGTGGACGCATCAAGCTGTCCGCGCACTCCTTAGGTGGAGCGTGGGTTGTTTTGGGAAGTGAAAATGTCCAGGCCCCCCCCCCACCCCCCCGCCGTGCCTAACGGGGCCATAACTCAGGAGCCCTCCAAGCTCCAACGTGAGTTATGACCCCTCATTGAGTTTGGACAACATCCTGCCCTCTCTGTTTGTCTGTCTGTCTGTTCGTCCGTCTGTGTGTCTGTCTGTGATTTTTAACCCTGCAGCATGGATTAGTTTTAACCCGCCACACATGCTGGGAGCCACAGGTGATTTTCAACCCGCAGCATCGGGTTTGTCTGACTAATGACTGTTGGTATGTCTAACCAACGTGCACCCCTTTCTAGTTGCTTAAGTTCCATGACTGATTAGTTTCTCTCTCTCTCCGTGCTGTGATGGTGTAACTGTGAGACGTGTATCTGTTGCTGCGTGACGTCCCGGGGGGGTCTCTCAGTCACTCGTGAGTGACTGAGTGAAGACTATATTCCTCTTACTCAGCCTCGCAAAAATGCGCCGCAAATGTTCAGCTTTGAGGAGGAAGAGCGGTCAGTGGGAGGAGTGTACTGCATGCATGCGTGCACAACTTTATTTTTATGTTGCGACACACGACGCTCACACACATGCGATACTGGACGCCTAATCTCCCCTGTGGGGTCATCCAGATTGTATTCACAGCACAGGGCAGGCTGTGCCTCCAGGCCGCTCTGGTACGACTCGAGGCCCCCCGGTGGACCATGGAATACTGCCAGAGTGAGAGGAGGGAGAGAGAGGGAGAGAGAGAGAGAGGGGAGAGGTGGGAGAGAGAGTGAGATATTTGGTGAGAGACTGGACGTCCTGTCATGGGATCTATAGCGGTTGTTCTGAAAGTGTGGTCTGAGGACACCCAGTGGACCTTGAGGGGGTTCCAGGGGAAATTACTTTTAAGGTCCACTCAATCTATTATCATTATTATCTACTATTATCTATTTAATTATCTATATCTATTATCTATTTAACTAGTATAAGGGGACGACAGTGGCTCAGGGTATAGAGTGGTCGCCCATAATTTGGTATATGGAGCGTGTATACAGGGTATGATGAGGTCAGATCAACATATGGAATGTCAGAACAGGTCAGCTCCATATATGGAGATCTAAGGGTGGCAGCGGGGGCAGTGTCTTGAGTGTACAGGTCTGTTTGATGAGGTCGGACATGAGGTCAGATCAACATATGGAATGTCAGAACAGGTCAGCTCCATATATGGAGATCTAAGGGTGGCAGCGGGGGCAGTGTCTTGAGTGTACAGGTCTGTTTGATGAGGTCAGACATGAGGTCAGATCAACATATGGAATGAATTCTGTATTGGCCATATATGGAGCGTGTCACGAGGGTTTTGCAGGTTTTCATAGTAAACGGTTGCAACTATAGTACCCAGACCCCACATTGAGAACCCCCTCAGCCGCCAAAACGTCACGATTCACTGATCGGCCTCATCTCCGATCACTTCATTTCCTCCCACTTTGATTTATCAGGGTTCGAGGCGTGCTGGGGGAGGGGGGGGGGGGGCGTTTAAAGCCCCCAGTAATTCTTCTACTCATTTCCCTGAGATGAAATACCGCCGGCTTGAATCAACATGGACTTTCAATGAGCTTTAACTGTTGAGCGACGAATGAGGGATTTATATTTGGCCATTTTTTGGGGGGGTTGTGTGGGTGGGTGGGTGGGTTGTGTGGGGGGGGGGTTGGGTTGGTGGGGGGTGTTTTCTCTTCGTAATTCGAGTGTACGAAATAAAACGCTCTGTCGCCAAGGCGTCGTAATCGAAGCGTGTGAGAGCCGCCGTGCATGCTGGGTAGATTTATCACCCGTATACATCACCCCCACCCCCAGCCAGATAAAAATGTTACTTGAGAAAATGTCTGAACCGTGCTGCTCAGGAGCGAGAGAATGAAAGAGAGAGAGATAGACATCTAAACGAGGTGGTGAGAGATGAAGATAGACAGACAGATGGCAGAGAGAGAGAGAGAGAGAGAGAGAGAGAGAGAGAGAGAGAGCAGGTGCTGGAAAGTAATTAAGTGTAGCCTACTGAGGTATACTTTTACTTTACTGGAGTATTTACAATTTCCAATACTTTTACTTTTACTCCTCTACTGTACGTTTTATTTAAACTTTATAGTTAGTATAGTTAGATTGTTAGGACTGTTTTCTGTAGATTTCCAAAGAAACGACGCCCCACAGAGAGAATCTTGAGAGATTAGTAGATTTAGATTATTATTAAAAACATAGCCGATCTACAATCTCACAATTCGTGGCGATGTCACGCATTGTGAGCTTGTAGATCTGCTATTTTCAGTGTAAGTATTTGTATGCCATTTGAAAACTTGAAACTGGACATTTTGCACAATGTGTAGTTTTACTTTAGGTATACTTTTAAGTATATGTTGATGCCAATACTTTTGTACTTTTACTCAAGTATAGGCTACATTTAGAATTTAGACTTTCACTTTAAACAGAGTATGTCTACAGTATTGATACTTTTACTTAAAAATGTGTGAGTCCTTTTTTCCAGAGAGAGAGAAAGAGAGGGAGAGAGACTATAGTCAAATACATATGTGGTCTTCCTGTGTCCACTGATCTTCAGGCCACGTGTTCTTATCTCATCCCCCCGTGGAGACTGACTGATAGATAACCCTGTAGCGGAGAGGAGAGGAGAGGAGAGGAGAGGAGAGGAGAGGAGAGGAGAGGAGAGGAGAGGAGAGGAGATTTCATCTGTTTTCTTTCTCTTTCCTCCCCGCCGCCGCGCTCATGGAACTGTGGCGACAGCAGGCTCCCTCAGGGGAGGGAGGGCCCCCGTTTAGCCGGCGCTAAAAGAGGTTATCGGTAATGTAGCAAGGTGCTAAGCAGAGATCTGTCAGTGAAATCCTGCCCCGAGGCGCACTGCTGCCTGCGAGAACACTGCCAAGGAATGGAGGGGTTGGGTGGGGGTTGAGGGTTAGGATGCAGGGAAGAAGGAGCAAAAAGCAGGAGGGAAGAAAATGAAAGGATGGACACATACGGTAGGTCAGTAGGTGGGAGGAAGAGGAGACGGGAGGGGGGAGACGGGAGGGGGGAGATCAAAGATACACGAGTGAGAGAGGAGCAGTTCAATGAGAGGGAGAGAGAGAGAGAGAGAGAGAGAGAGGTGACAGAAGAAGCGAAATAATATAGTCAAACAATAGCCAAAATAGCCAATCTACAAGCTCTGACCACTGCGACAAAACGGTGCGTTCTGAGCTTGTAGATTGGCTGATTTCCCGCGCAAGACACCTTCATGCGACTCAAGTGGGCCATGTATGCACAAACAGAGCGCGCCATGACTGCTGCTCTGAGTCCTAGATATTTCTGCTGTCTGTCTGGGTACGACTGATGCTCTGAGTCCTAGATATCTCTGCTGTCTGTCTGGGTACGACTGCTGCTCTGAGTCCTAGATATCTCTGCTGTCTGTCTGGGTACGACTGCTGCTCTGAGTCTTAGATATCTCTGCTGTCTGTTTGGGTACGACTGCTGCTCTGAGTCCTAGATATCTCTGCTGACTGTCTGGGTACGACTGCTGCTCTGAGTCCTAGATATCTCTGCTGTCTGTTTGGGTACGACTGCTGCTCTGAGTCCTAGATATCTCTGCTGTCTGTTTGGGTACGACTGCTGCTCTGAGTCCTAGATATCTCTGCTGTCTGTCTGGGTACGACTGATGCTCTGAGTCCTAGATATCTCTGCTGTCTGTCTGGGTACGACTGATGCTCTGAGTCCTAGATATCTCTGCTGTCTGTCTGGGTACGACTGCTGCTCTGAGTCCTAGATCTCTCTGCTGTCTGTCTGGGTACGACTGCTGCTCTGAGTCCTAGATATCTCTGCTGTCTGGGTACGACTGCTGCTCTGAGATTTCTTATATAAGCTACTTTGAAGTACAGTGTCCGGGAGTGTCTACTTCCTGGTACAACTGCTGTTCTAAATCCTTTAGACCCGTTATTGACCTTATACCAACCTTGAAACGTACCTTAGTTACGTCACCAAGAATGGTGGTCCCTTATTGGCCGGTGGAGTACACCGACCTACATACATACCGAGCCGAATCGCAGTACTTGCACATTCTGCTTGCGCAAGTAATGACGATAAAGACGATAATGATCCACATAGCTGACAGCTCTGGGACCGCTCGGTGCTTCACGGTCCAGTGCTGGGGAGGATGCTGGCCGTGGGGTTGCCGTAGCGATGCCATGGCGCTCCCCCGGCCATGGGATTAATGCATCCTGGGATGAAAGAATAGACGACTTCCACAGAGTTGTTGTTGGTCTGTGGGAGGGGGAGGGGGGAGGTGGGGGCAGGGTCTTTTAACTTAATTAAGGACTAATATGAAGCAGTCTGATCCATTCGCTTTGTTCTAGGGCGGTGTGTGTGTGTGTGTGTGTGTGTGTGTGTGTGTGTGTGTGTGTGTGTGTGTGTGTGTGTGTGTGTGTGTGTGTGTGTGTGTGTGTGTGTGTGTGTGTGTGTGTGTGTGTGTGTGCGCACGTGCGTGCGTGCGTATGAGGGCCACAAGGAGGTGAGTGTGGTGGGCCATTACAAGAGAATAGTATAGGATTAGAGAGTGTGTATGTGTGTGTATGTCTGTCTGCATGTTGCATTGTCTGAGTCAGGTTCCAGCAGACTTACTTTTTTTCCCTTTTCTTTCTTTTTTTACGAGGAACGAACACTTATCAAATCAATAATAAACGAGGAACAGTTCTGAAATCAACTGTGGCTGAAAACCCGATTTGACAGCAGCTGTTGTGGAACAAATTAGATTAGTTTGAACCTTTTTGAACATCAGAAACATGGGTGCAAACGCACATGCGTACGGCATGCATGCGTGCATGCATGCCGTACGCACGCATGGACACGCATGCACACGCACACGCATGCACACGCACACACACACACACACACACACACACACACACACACACACACTTTCGCGTGGTGCTGTAGTACAATCAAGTAGGGCGTTCATTTCCATTTGAGCTAGAAATAGTCTAGCAGTACCCGAAAATGGTTTCTATTTGATCAACTCATGCACTTCCTTGTTTTCCGACAGCTGCAGCTGTAGACGCAGCCATAGCGAATACTTTTTTTTGTTGTGTTCTGGATCAATTTATGTTAGGTTAGCCATGTAATAAGCAGGATAATATCTGGCTATAGGTGGTCATTGTGGGGAGATAATTCACCGACAGGGAGTTTAACCACCTTCGCCTCGGTGGTTAAACTCCCTGTCGGTGAATGATCTGCCGACAATGACCACCTATAGCCAGATATTATCCCTTACGTAATGATATAGCTGGTTGTGTACTGTGTGTCCATTGGGTGTCAGGCATGTCGTTTGAATAAAGCCAGTGTGAAACCCCTGCTAGATTAAACACATGCCACACCGAGGGCTGATGATGGGTGCAGCAACGCACGCCCACAAACCCTGAGTGTTCGTTTGACTCTGGAGGGTGTTATTTCCAGGCCCACTGGGTTTCATTTGCACACTTGGCTACATTAACACAGAGGATTTTATTTGTACTTGTGTGGAACGATGTGTAAGAATGAAGCTATAGCTAGCGCGTTGTGTAGCGGATTAAAAAGCCTTTGTCGGTCAGAGGAGTGTGTGTGTGTGTGATGTGAGATGTGTCTGGCCAATGCCCTGGTCATTGGCAGAGGGATTAGAGTGGCCGGGCTCGAAGCTCAATACTGTGCGTTGACAGATGACCTATGCGTGCGCGCACGTGTGCGAGAGAGAGTCACTCAACATACTCTCTGGAGACGCACACTCCCTGTGCCCTCATCTGACCTCTGTTTTTGTGGGGCTCTGGTGTGTGTGTGTGTGTGTGTGTGTGTGTGTGTGTGTGTGTGTGTGTGTGTGTGTGTGTGTGTGTGTGTGTGTGTGTGTGTGTGTGTGTGTGTGTGTGTGTGTGTGTGTGTGTGTGTGTGTGTGTGTGTGTGTGTGTGTGTGTGTGTGTGTGTGTCACACACGTGCGAGCGAGCATGTGTGGGCATGCGTGCATGTGTGTATTGTCACTACGCTAGTCAGTGATGGAACAAGTATCTCCCTTTTTTAACTTTTTTTAAAGTAATATAGGTATCAACAATACTGCCGTACATTTGATGACAGCGGTCATAAATCCTGCGACCCGTTGCAACGGGATACCGCAGAGTCGTGGTTCTCTAACAAGGACCTCTGACAGTTTACAAATGGAACCAAATGGACCCGTTCACTGTCCACTGAACCACCTCAAGGAACCCTGACAGTCCCTGAATCTCACTCTGACTAACACGGACCTCCCTTCACTCTGACAGTGTACAAATGTACAAATGTGTTACGCTGCCAGTTACAGACTTGTAAGACAAAAAAACAAAAAACAGATCTACTATCTCAAAATAGTATATAATATTGCAATGTGACATTGCAATATATTTTGAAATGTATATAATTATCATTACTTTTCGGAAGGTTTGAGAGCCAATTACCAGGCTGGATGTAACAACACCATTCAGCCAAATTACCAGGCTGGATGTAACAACTCCACTCAGCCAATTACCAGGCTGGATGTAACAACTCCACTCAGCCAATTACCAGGCTGGATGTAACAACTCCACTCAGCCAATTACCAGGCTGGATGTAACAACTCCACTCAGCCAATTACCAGGCTGGATGTAACAACTCCACTCAGCCAATTACCAGGCTGGATGTAACAACTCCACTCAGCCAATTACCAGGCTGGATGTAACAACTCCACTCAGCCAATTACCAGGCTGGATGTAACAACTCCACTCAGCCAATTACCAGGCTGGATGTAACAACTCCACTCAGCCAATTACCAGGCTGGATGTAACAACTCCACTCAGCCAATTACCAGGCTTTTTGGAGTATTTCCAACGTGACCTTGAAGATCTGATATTTTCAAACAATTTTTTTTATACGTTACTATAGTGAAACGGGACATTCTGCATAATGAGTTATTTTACTTTAGGTATATCTTGAATACTTGTATACTTTTTTACTTACTTTTTTCACATTGCAGTATTTGATACTTTTCACCACTGCCACTGCCATCCATCCATCCATCCATCCATCCATCCATGGTAAATGGTAAATGGTCAATCTTGCATTTATATAGTGGCTTTACCCCAGGCGCTTTACATAGATCCATCCATCCATCCATCCATGCAGCCCTCTGGCCATTACATCCACGTCTGTTTGGTCTAACCAAGATCAAGGTGTCAGAACTCCTTGTGCAGCCGCTTGAGGAAGCATGCTATAATCAGACCAAATCACAAACCATCTGAAGAATGCCTGTGAAGTGTGGCTCACTATGGCCCTGCAGCCCCTCCTCCACGTCCATGAGTTGTGACATGTGTGAAGGGGGTTGTTTTAAAGTGGTGGTTTTTCAACCAGTGGTCCAGGGACCACCAGTGGACCTTGAGGTGGTATACCGACCTGCAGCTAAATGATGGAGAGTTGATAACCAAATGGACCCTTATAGATCTGTAACTCTTTAAAGTTAAAGATCCCCCCCCCCAAAAAAAATAAACGGGTCCATTTGGTTTCATTCTACGCTCTCAAGAGTTAAATTATTGTTAAACATCTGCATTATTTAATCTACAAGAAGTCTACACTATTAGAGAATGTAGAATAATTGTTATTTTGATCTCTCTTATGGTACCACATCAACACAGCATGGAATTGTGGACAAAATCTTATCCAACAATAAACAAAATATAAGTTTTGGGTCTGAGAGGCTAAATGTCATCAAATGGTGGTCTGTGGCTCAAATGCCCAATAAATAATGGTCCTTGATATGAAGAGGGTTGAAATTTGAAAACCACTATTTTAAAGGGTTTAGAGGTTTAGACTTCCATCCTCAGATCCTGAAAGATTGTTGCGTAAAAAAAAAAACATAAGAATCATTTGAAACGGTGGCATTATGTTAAACTTGTGTTAAACTTATTAATGTCTCCGGGAATTAGGAAAAAAAGGCTAAAGTGTAATAATGTGAAATACAGAGGGGCTGTGGTGGCTATAGGGGGACCGGGACCGCAACCGTTGCCGATGACTGCAAAGTGAACCATGTAAAGAAAAAAATCTGTCATAATATCCCAAGTGGGGACAGAGCCTGAAATCTTTTAACCCGTTTAGGCCTGACGTCGACATTTTAAAAATCTTTTCTAAATTCTGGCAGTTTTCTGAAATACCTCATTGGTGCTCAATATTTCATGTCAAGGACCCCAAAAATGATATGTAATTGGCCAATCGACCCCAATCTGAAAATATGTTGGTCCAGCAGAAGCAAAGATTTGAGTTTAAATACGTTCACTCTGAAAGAATATATTCAAAGATTTGAGTTTAAATACGTTCGCTCTGAAATAATATATTCAAAGATTTGTGCCACATTTTCACGATAAAAAAAAAATAGCAGACCTACAAGCTCGCTATGAGCTTGTAGATCTGCTATTTTTCAATAGCTGCTAAATTATAACAGTATAACAAATGGGGTTCCCGCTCAAAATGTGTTAAAGAGGGCAGTGTGTCTCTTAAAGGGACGCGTGTGGTGTAATCGGAGTCGTAACATGTCAGGGTTGCCTTTGGGGGCAGAGAAATTGAAGCCTTGTCAGGAGTAATGTGGCTATTCCCTTTAAAGGCCTTATTATTTTTGCGGAGGAGGGGGGTGGGTAAAAAAATTGGCGGAGCGGGTAGCATGGACGCCCCCCTCCCGCAACACACCACACGCACACACGCGCATGCACACACATGCACGTATAGACCACCCACACGCCACACACCAGTGAGAGCTGTCAATCATTCAATTTCGGGGATAAACATTTCAGTATTTTGTTACTTGTCGAGGTTCTAGCCCCATATTTCTGTTGAGCGCCGTTTAAGCTGAGATCTTACGGGGACGGACACGGCTCTGTCACTGTGGTGGTGTAACTAACCTTTCTGTGGTTTTCTTCACTCTTAATTGTGTTTTTATTTGTTCTACTTTGAGCGTTTTTCTAAATGACTTATATTTCTGGAAACTGGAATCCAGGAAAGATTTATTCCAATCCTTAAAGAAAACTGACCCTTTGTTTTTAACAATGTTGAAACCGGGAAAGCATCCGTGTTATTTTAGCTGTGTGTGTGTGTGTGTGTGTGTGTGTGTGTGTGTGTGCGCGCGCGTGCGTGCGTGCGCGCGCGCACACACACACACACACACACAAAATGTCAGCCCTTGTGCAGTAAACAGGGTGCAAATCCGGGGTAGAAGAGCCCTATTTCGGCAATATTCAATTATAAATTAGGTTGATTCAGTCAAAAGTACAATACTGTATAGTGTCTTTGAAATGTAGTGGAGGGAAAGAATAAGAATACTCAGGTAAAGTAGAGATACTCATTCACATCTTTAGCTGAACATTGTCACGCTGAAACATACAACCATTATGTAATTGCTATACCTGTATGTCTTCTATATCTGCTGCCAAATGCAGCAGTAAGACTCTCACCTGCACAAGAGATTCTATATCCGCTGCTATTTCCTTCTGCTGCAAAGGTTCCTCTAGTTGCACAATGCACAATCCTGACCATTATGCACCTTATGTTATGTATTTGACAGCCACACTCCATGCTGAGAACCAGGTCTTCAGCTGTTTCCGTGTTCAAGACTTACGAGGTAAGTCTCCAGTTCAACATTATTACAGCATATCATCTAAGTCCACTTTTCTGGGCCGTTGCGCTAAAGATAGTCCTGACATTTCGGAAGGAAAATTACGAGTTAATAACTCTTGGATTTGCAACGACACAACTGTTCCAGTACGGAACGAATGCGTGCCGGTGGGTTTTGATATTATTCATGGACACGCACACAACCCGTTTCTGTATCCTTGGCGTGCTTTCTGCGTGGATGAAGTTGGCTTTTGCTAAGCACAGGAAATTGCTTGCGCGTCACAGGGGGATTGTGGGTCAGCGTCCTGCCTGTATGTCATCACTCCAACGGTGACCATGTAGCAAATCAGTGTTACACAAATTACTCTGTTCCCTTCAATTTGTTATTCTACCACTTAAGACCTATATATTTGATACTTTGTTGTAGTGCGATGATGTTGCGCTGCGAAAATAGCTGATCTGCACGCTTGTAGGCTGGCTATTTTCAAAAGGATTTGGGATTGTTTGAAAATAGGGATGGTCAGTCCTAAGGGTTAAGAAAATGTGTTCTTTCTGAGCTATGTGTTTGATATAAATCAGTAACTTAAACATTTCGACTGACTTTACCCCTGGAAACCACATTTCCCCCTTTAATGACCGACCATTTGCACATTTTCATTAGATAAATATATGGGCTTTTTTTTTGTTCTTGTACAAAATGCACAAACAAATCAGTCTGGCCTCGCCTCCCCCTCAGTCCAAACCAATGAAGCTTAAAGCTAAATTGAGCTAATTCTAATTCCACCGCATTGTGCCCTCATTCCATTTATTTTGTGCAGACTGGCTTCTGCCTTCTGGTAATCCAGATTTTGGCATATTGTATACCGAGATAATAACAACAAAGATTAAACAGTCCATCCTGTCATCCTCTGGGCCAGACCAGACGTGCACATGGTTTTTAAACCTCACCTCCCCTCGCCTTATGAATTCCTGCTGTGGAGTGCCGTTGTTAAAACATGTTTTTGGAACAAACCGGACCAGAACAAGTCTAATAGAGTTTCTTCTTTTCTTTTTTTTTTTGCTAGTATTTATTTTCTGTGTTTAATTGGACAAATGAATAGCATTCCAGTGCAGGGAGAACAGTGGCATTATTGTTCCCAGCGAATAAACACAGAAAGGGGTCCTGCATGGACTATAAAAGTGCAGAATAAACAGCCCTCTCAAAGGCCGGTATTGAATGACTGTTTATGACTAGTAATATGAAGTGCAGAGCCCTAACATCACTAATTACATCAGCTATGTGGATTTCTGGAAAGAGCTCTTAAAAGGGGTATTGGTAGCTGTATTTGTGTGTGTGAGTTTGTGCGTGGCGCAAGTTTGTGTGTGTGTGTGTGTGTGTGTGTGTGTGTGTGTGTGTGTGTGTGTGTGTGTGTGTGTGTGTGTGTGTGTGTGTGTGTGTGTGTGTGTGTGTGTGTGTGTGTGTGTGTGTGTGTGTGTGTGTGTGTGTGTGTGTGTGTGTGTGCATGTGTATGCACGTGCACACGCCCTTGTACTTGTATTACTATGCTTGTGATGGCGAGGGCCACATTTCCCCACAAGTAGAATAGATGTTGTTATATGTTCCTCACTAGAGAAATGGTTGCCAGGTTGTGATCAGCATTATAGTTGAGATTGCATTATATTTAATGATTGATTCATTCTGTCGCGAATACAAGTGGCCAAAATGAGTTTTCTTCATGGGGTGGCTGGCATCTCCCTCTCAGAGATAGGGTGAGAAGTTCAGTCACGCGAGAGAGACTCGGATTAGAGTCGCTGCTTCTTCGCCTGGAATGAAGCCAGCTTAGGTGGTTCGGGCATCTGGTTAGGATGCCTCTCGAGTGTCTTCCTAGGGAGGTCCTCGAGGCACGTTCCACTGGGAGGAGACCCCGGGGCAGACCAAGGTGCAGTTGGAGGAATCACATTGACTCACTGGCCTTGGAACGCCTCGGGTACCCCCAGGAGGTCACTAATGTTGCTCTGGAGAGGGAATCTCTGGTGTTCTCTGGTGGTGCTGTTGCCTCCGCGACCCGACTATGGATAAGCAGTTGAAGATGGATGGATGGATTCATTCTGTGTTTGCATCATTCAGATTAGCAGCGTTAAGCACTGGTTAAGTTCACTCTCTGTCAGCTTGGCTATAGTGACGCTAGATCACAACAACGTTTAAGCAGATCACGGCGAAAATAGCGAATAACCGTGTGTGTGTGTGTGTGTGTGCGCTACGTTGTTTCCCTTATGGAGTTCAAGCAGTCAACGAACAGGCCGTCAATACTCCCGGCCAGGGCTGTGTGCTCCGTCACCTCATCACTCAGCCTGTCTGGACACACACACACACACACACACACACACACACACACACACACACACAGCTCACACCTGCAGGCTCTGTAGAGAAGGGGTCACGGGGAGGTCTCGTGGGGTCTGACCTGTCACTTCATATCGTTGTTGTCGGGGTGTAGAAACCTTGGACCTCGAATCTCCACGTTTTCGTAAATGAACTCCCTACTTTGTCATAATATAGGTTACAAGAGCGTCGTGCAAAAGTAAAATATAGTAAATTGTGTCGCACAGAGACACATTGTGAGATTGTAGATCTGCTATTTTCAAAATATTTTTAATACATTCGAAAACTTTAAATAAGACATTTGCATATTGTGTACTTTCTACTTTTGGTACTTTAAGTACCAAGTACTGGCTACTGTAAGTACAATACGACACTGTACCGTTTATTTATTTTACAATTGTAATCATACTTTTTCAGGTTAAAAACAAGAAAGACATACTGCAAAACATACAAACATTCACTTTCACGCCAACAGAATAAATGATTCATAATTACAAATAGTGCGTGGTGATATAAAGGTCAGAGGTCAAAAGTCAGAACACAACATTTGTTCGGCATATTGCTGACGGTCAAACGGTTCATGAGCTATGCCTGTTCAAAGTTTGCATTTACAATTGAGTGCTATAGGCTATAGCGCCACCCTTTGGCCAATGGTTGTGGGCGTCTTCAACGTTTGGCACAGCCCGACCTCTATATAATACTACGTTTTGAGAGAACCGACTGCACGGTTAAGCCAGAACTGCAGTATTTGGCGTGAGAAGAAGAAGAAATAAACAGAACAAATACAATAAGGGGACCAATACAATAAGGGACCATATCCCCTTCGGGCTTTTCCCCTTAATAATACGTCCTCATACGATCCCTTTAAAACCTATTTTCTTTTCATTTTTCCCCCTTGACAACGGGGGCAACAACTAATGTGTCATTCAACATTACCCCTATATCATATTCCCCGGGTCAGATACAGAGCAAGGCTGCATCTCACATTAGATGAGTGATGGATACAACAATACTTCTAATGTTGTTGATCATGTAAAGAAACACTATCTTTAACACATAACAAAACAACAGCATGCAGCAGCAGCAGCACTCAAACAAGCACCCACTTTTACAGACTGCACTAGAAAAAACTACATGGTGAAATATGAGTCATACAGTACATACACTAGACTTATTACTGTATCATATTCAGCACATATTGTACACATAGTGTACATAATGGTACCATTTAAGCCCCATATCCTGCAGTATAATGGTTTGCGTGCGATTACTGGCGTACAGATTGAATATCAGCCTTGTTCTCATCTCTGTTATTTGACACATTTTCTTTTTCTTTTTTGCATTTAATTACCTATATGACCAATGACCATACAGTATAAACTGTTAAACTGGTCCAAAGACCAACATTTTGCCTCATGAAGATCATTTAAGGTGAGACATAGTAGGTGAATAGGGAAAAAAAGTTAACTAATAGCTACCACAATGAAACTTCTCCAGTTGATTACTTATATTAAAACTAAGATTGTTTGTATTACAAGTTTTCTGAAATTACATGTTTAAATATGCAAATTAGGCATTATATGTGCTAATTTGCATACATTTCGGGACGATAAATCTGAAGATCGGATAAAGCCAGGTTAAAAATTATTGTTTCATTTTGTTGACATAATAATAATAATTAGATATCTCTCCACCAATTCTCGGCATGTTTTAGGTATAAAATGTGATGTAAATCAGGCTGTGAATGATATATCAACAAACCCCTCTGTACATTTCTGCGGAATATAGTTATGAATAAGACTGGAAAGTTTGGTGTATGTGAGTGCAACTGAAGTGGAGATTCTTTGTCCCAGGTATGAGGAAAACTCATTTTGAGAAAACGGCCTTTAAAGATTTGTATTGTAAAATTCCAAAACGTTTTATTTGAAGCCACTATTTTGAGACAAAATATCTCATCAAATACTTGGCAACAACATATCATGCCATATATCATCGGAAAGGTCTTGACCTCGGGCTGACTGTGGTTTGATCCAAATATGGTCATTTTCTTTGTATCAGCAACCAATCATGAAAATAGAGAGGGTTGATTTGCAAAATGAGCTGTCATTGGCTAAAAGAATAATCAAAATCTTTGAAATTTGAATGTTTATTTTGCATTAAAATGAATGCCGCCTGTCTCGCCACTTTTACAGACTGCACTAGAAAAAACTACATGGTGAAATATGGGTCATACAGTACATACACTAGCGTGACTAGCCTTATACTGTATCATATTCAGCACATATAGTGTACATAATGGTACCATTTAAGCCCCATACAGTACCTTGCAGTATAATGGTTTGCGTGCGATTAATGGCATACAGATTGAATATCAGCCTTGTTCTCATCTCTGTTAGTTGACACATTATATTTTTATTCTTTTGCATTTAATTACCTATGACCAATGACCAAACTGGTCCAAAGACCAACATTTTGCCTCATGAAGATAATTTAAGAAATGCATTAAAAACGAATGTTTTACTGTGTATTAATAAAAATGGAACTAAGTCACACAGTATGACTTTAACACTGAGGATTTGACTGTGAAGATAAGCAGCTGCTGATGGAGATGATGGGTCATAAACCCAACGTCACGGCACGGCAGAAGTAAAAAAAAAAAGAAAGAAAGAAGACAAAAAGACCTTGTAGATGTAGTAGTAGTAGTAGTCGCCCTACTGTCTGTCTGGCTCGGTGCCCACGGACACTAAAAGTGCCAGGCAGCCAGTGATGCCTTTCGGTGGTATCAGTGGAAGAGATAACTATACCTCTTTGTGCGTGTGTCTGTGTGTGTGTGTGTGTGTGTGTGTGTGTGTGTGTGTGTGTGTGTGTGTGTGTGTGTGTGTGTGTGTGTGTGTGTGAGACTTGGACAGTGTCCTAACCCAGCCATTATAGGCTGAACACTGCAGCAGGTGTCGGGGGTCCGGTAAGCCCTTCTGACACGATGGGGACAGCACAGTGGATGGGTGGGTGGGTGTGTGGATGAGTGAGTGGGTGGGTGCATGGGTTGGTGGGTGCGTGGGTTGGTGGTTGGTGGATGGGTGGGTTGGTGGGTGCGTGGGTTGGTGGTTGGTGGATGGGTGGGTTGGTGGATGGGTGGGTGTGTGGATGAGTGAGTGGGTGGGTGCATGGGTTGGTGGATGGGTGGGTTGGTGGTTGGTGGATGGGTGGGTTGGTGGTTGGTGGATGGGTGGGTGTGTGGATGAGTGAGTGGGTGGGTGCATGGGTTGGTGGATGGGTGGGTTGGTGGTTGGTGGATGGGTGGGTTGGTGGATGAGTGGGTGCGGGTGGGTGGAGGAATGGATGCATGGTCATGGATGGGTGGACCTAGCACAGACCATGCTTCTAAAACATTTTGTTGAGCGTTGGACCCGTAGCATTTCAAACGCATGATTCTAAACTACGTCCGTCTCTAGTCATAGCACTTCATACAGTAGTTCATATGTATAGCATAGTATAGTATATATAGTTTATAGTTTAATTATATAGATATCCCACTGTTGCGTTCTTAGCTTCTTAGCTGCTAAATGCCTAAATTGTAGACAAAGAACCGCCCATGGCAACGCCCCGCCTGCATCGCCTGCCTCTGGTCTTCATCGGGCTCAGAGACCTGATACATTTTGCACAAAGTTTCTTAATTTGTCACCGCTGTTTGTCATTTATTTGTATGTGTGAACATACATTGTACTGCAAAAAGGTCT
This sequence comes from Protomyctophum bolini, assembly GCF_963924005.1. NCBI lineage: Eukaryota > Metazoa > Chordata > Actinopteri > Myctophiformes > Myctophidae > Protomyctophum > Protomyctophum bolini. The sequence goes on along the minus strand of NC_137877.1, from coordinate 13,907,489 downwards.
CTTTTCCATGCATCCATTTTTAGTACCGGTATTAGTTTACTAGAATTAGATGAATACGCGATAATCAAACCTGACCCCTATACACCTCCCCCACTATACAACAATAGGTATATCGTTGTTGCAGGGCAGAAACCTCATCTCCATATTTTTACTTTTTGTTTGTCTACTTACTGGTTGTCTTTTTTCTAAATTAACGCCATGCTTGATCATATACTACAATGTCACGCAAAAGCAACAAAAGTAGCAGATCTACAAGCTGCATGGGAACTAGGCGTGAAACTATGTGTTTTGGGCTTTGTAGATCTGCTATTTTATGAATTTGAATCCTATTTTGTTGTGTTTTTTTATGTTAATGAATGCCCTACTTCATTGTACAAGACTGACGGACAAAATAATTATTTTAAGTGAACGTGGCTAAGTCTGTCTGTGTGTTTCATGAATATTTTAACTAATGGAAAAAGCGTGTGACTAAATCATAGCTACATTAATAATTTCCTGAAAAGTAAAGGTTTCCCTGACATAAACTATATGTTTAGTGTAAGTGTAAGATAGAAAATATTTATTTAATTTGATGGACTTAATGCTACTTTTGATGCTTTTGTGTGGCTGCTGTGTAGTATGTATCAGGTATCAAGTAGGATATTAATTTACAGGAAAATAAACACAAAACGTTAGAATATAATTATGGAGAGAAGAGGTTTCTGCCCCCGACAGCAACAATATGTTTGGTATGGTATACATTTAACAACGGTGCCGTGGACCGGTTGAAAAACAATATGCTATAGGTCAGTAACAGGATACCAGGAGGAAAAGCTGTGACTGGACAGCTGGTGGTGGAGGCTCAAAGGGCAACACTGACATCTAGTGGTCATGGTTAGTAACAACTGTGGCTTTTGATCTACTAGTCACAGGCCAGGTCAAACAGAGGTGTGTGGGTTGGGTGTTGGGTTTGAATGTGGCAGTGGCATTAGTGGAAGTACTAAGTAGTGATGATACCGATGTAGAAATATTCTAGGAAAAAGTCCTGAATTGTGCATAAGTTTGAGAACCACTGTCGTAGAGCATGTATAGGCCTATAGTTCTCAACAGTAAGCCTAGTTCTCTAGTTCTCAACTAGGCCCATTTATAAGCAGTATAGGTCGAGTTCGAGTTCAGTCCAAGCGTACATTTAGTTTAGACTTGGTTCCACAGATAAATATTGTGAAAATAGCTGATCTACAGACTACATGCTCACAACAACGCCTCGTGTGTCGCTGCTGTTTTTTTTCCCCGACCCCAAACATCCGAGCCCTAATCCTGTAACGGCTCGAAACGTTTCACGCCCCCACGTCGCACACTTTATTTTCCGCCAGCGTGTTTATTTCCTGCCCGCGGGGCGAGTGTGAAATAATGAAACGGAGCTTGTAAAACACCTCTCTCTTTTTTTTTTTGCTCTGCGTGTTCAGGTTTTAATCTCGGGCAGGGCGGACGCAAAAACAAATTAACTCTGTATTTACAAGAAGGGCCAAGGGCTCTTTATGAGGCTGAGGTTCTGCCTTCACGTTGTAAATGTCACACCTACCGAAATTAAAAATTCTTCTGGAGGAATACCAGAGCGAGCCCGGGCTGTCACACACACTCACACATACGCTGACACTGCATTAGCACCCGGCAGCCGCGTGCAAATAATCACTACAAATTGTGTTTATAAGTGGGGGAGAAAAAAGGTGATTTTAAAGCATACGGTTCGCGTGCATACTTAAAGCGCCGGCTCTTTTGTTTTCATTTAATTTAATTTGACCGTTGAGTAATACATCACACCCTGAAGATTAGACGACACATTAGCTCTCATTTAAATAGCAATATCTTTCCCATATAATATCTGAGTGTAAGTATTGCAGTATTTTCCTTGTGTTCGCTGTTCGGTCAGAATGTCCAAATGTGCTTGGCAACGCAGAAGCCAAGTGTCATTTGCACATAATGTGAAAATGCTTGTGACGCCTCTAAGGCCAGACAGCACCAACGCAACTTAGTCACACAAAGGCGGCTGTGGCTCAGGAGGTAGAGCAGGTCGTCCAATGACCCCAGGGTCGGCGGTTCGAATCCTGGCTCCTCCTGTCCACATGTCGAAGTGTCCTTGGGCAAGACACTGAACCCCACGGTCGGTGTGAGCTCACCACCATTGGTGTGTGAATGTGGGAAGTGAGGACGCTGGCGTCGACTGTTCGCCGCTTCACCTCCCAATGTATGAAAGAATGAACCATTGTAAAGCGCTTTGAGCACTTGGGAAAAAAATGCAATTCATAAAAATGTAATTAATTTAACTCCTTTGTAACAGGAACCGTTTTAAGGCCAGACCAATGCAACTCCTTGCAACTTGCTGCGCTGGGGTTGGTTGCAAGTAGTTGCATTGATGTGGACTGGCACACACACACACACACACACACACACACACACACACACACACACACACACACACACACACACACACACACACTTCATAAAGTTAACATAAGTAACCTATTAGTGCATTTGAAATTAAATAAATATGCAATGTTGCCCTCTGTAGTGAGTGTGGAACTATAGTGGCCTTCTGTAGTGAGTGTGGAACTATAGAACTATAGCCCTCTCCATCGTCAAAGTTGCCCACCCCTGGGATAGAGGGACCGTATAAATTCAAGGCAATGTTTCTAGGGGAGGGGGCAGTAAAGCCAAGCCATTATGTACATGGTTTTTAGTATGGGATGACTGCAGTGACGGGAATGGGCAGCAGGGGACTCTCCCCCCCCCCCTCTCTCGGAGCTCCGCAGCGATCCGGTCGGTGGTCCTGGAAGCCCAGGTGGTCTCCTCCTCCTCATCTCATCTACTGCACCCTCTCTGTCGGGTCACGGGTGGAAACCTCATTTGTCCAAAACTGCATGGCGACTCTTTCAGGATTAAAATTCAAAAGCATCAAAAGTAGCAGATCGACCGACATGCAAGCTCGGAACGCTTTCGAGCTTCCGGATCGGCTACTCTTGATGTTTTCGTGTGACGCTGTAGTATGATCAAGGTGTTAATTTACGACACAAAAAACACAACAAGTTAGAATGTGGGGATAAGAGGTTTCTGCCCCGACAGCACCGATATACAGTAACCCCTCATCTTTTTTTGGGGCCGGTTTGGCCCAGGTCCAGGCTCTGATGGGCCGGTTTGGCCCAGGTCCAGAGCTGGGCCGGTTTGGCCCAGGTCCAGGCTCTGAACAGTTCCCCTCGGGCCCTGCACTGCAGGAAAGCTGAGAGAAACCAGACTAAATCATACCTGTCCAGCTCTGTGTGTGTGTGTGTGTGTGTGTGTCTACCATTCTTGGTGACATAACTACAAGGTTGGTATCCATCTATTCTAAATTCTCCGAAAGTTATCTGAGAAGTGTCTGTACACTACATTAGCACAGAGCAAGACTGCTGCTCGCTTAGGGCGCCATTCACGTTTTCAAATGGATAAAAAAACATTTGAAAATAGCCGATATAACAAGCTCACACAACGCACTGTGAGCTTGTAGATCTGCTACTTTCAAATGGCCGAAATGTACACATATAGGGCTGAAGTGCTTAATGCAGGGATACTCAAATAGATTTACCTGTGGGCCACACTACAAAAATGGCAAGGGGCCAGGGGCCAGTAGATAAAATTACGACATTAATGATACTTGATAACTTCTCTCTTTCAATTGCTTTATTTTCTGTCTATGAGTAGCTGTCTGCCTGCCTGCCCGCCCAATTGTCTATGAGTAGCTGTCTGTCTGTCTATGAGTAGCTGTCTGCCTTCCTGCCTGTCCAATTGTCCATGAGTAGCTGTCTGTCTGTCTATGAGTAGCTGTCTGCCTTCCTGCCTGTCCAATTGTCCATGAGTAGCTGTCTGCCTGCCTGTCCAATTCTCCATGAGTAGCTCTCTGTCTGCCTGTCTATGAGTAGCTGTCTGACTGCCTGCCTGTCCAATTCTCCATGAGTAGCTGTCTGTCTGTCTGTCTGCCTGTCTATGAGTAGCTGTCTGCCTGCCTGCCAGCCAGCAAGTTGGTTAACAGAAAATAAATTGTTATGGCTGAGTAAAATAAAATACAATAAACACAATTTGCCTGAAAATAGATTACCCAGCTATGACCTTTTTCATGAAAAAAAATGAGTAGTGATATGGCTGACTGAGTAAAATAAAACAATCTACCTGAAAATAGATAGCTATAAGTGAAGAGCAATTTCCGCAATTACCATTTCTGCAATTACAATTTCCGCAATTTCCATTTCCATTGTCAACTATTAATGGCAGCTGGGTTTCATCATTCAAATAAAATAGAATTCTGTCCGTTTAGCTATAAAATGATGTGAGGGAATTTCATTTGCATTGCATCCCCCCCCCCCCCCAAGCTTTTATTTTCGTTTGAGTAATAGTACAACTCTAATAGTATTACTTATAATAATGTAATTAAAGATTCATTCAGATTTTTTTTTTTTTTTTTCATTTTCCAGATTTTTTTTTCTTCTTTTTTTTAGATTTTCATTGGTGGGCCAGTCATAATGGTCCCGCGGGCCTGATGTGGCCCGCGGGCCTGAGGTTGAGTATCACTGGCTTAATGTATGTTTTGTAATAATCAAAATCCACATACCGGTACTAACTGGAGTAACTAATGGAGTAAAAGTAACACTTTTGGAGATCCGAGATGTAGTGGAGTAGAAGTAAAAGTATTGGAAATACTCAAGTAAAGTACAAATACCTTTTAGGTATTTTTGTTTTTCTTTTACAAGGAAATAGTTTTACTGCGGTATGAAACAGTTTACATGAGCTCTATGGCTGTCGTGGGAAGCCCAGTACACATCTCTCTGTTTCTCTCTACGTCTCTCCCACCGACCGGCCCACCATTTATTCCTTTTAAAAGCCGGCTATAAAAAAACCAGGCAGAGTGCTTGAACAGGAGTAACAACAGGCACAGTTTATTTGGGGAAATGAAGCGTGCCAGTGAATAACACCCGGTTACATCCTCCTAACCGGGACTTTATAACAGTCACAGGGAAAAAATACAAAAACAAGAACCAACTGTGTAAATCTCTACTCATTGTGAGGTAACACAGTTAAGGGGAGGGGGATTGTTTGTTAAGTGGTTATTTATCTTACAAAAGCTAATTTTGCTCAATTTGTCCCATTGGCCACTGGATCGTATATCAATAAACATCACCACCGTGGTAACAAAAATCTTTTTTTATTCTGTTTTTATACCCATTACTGTTACCACCAAGTAGCAGATCTACAAGCTCCAAGCGTGTCGCTTCGCACCCCGTTTCAAGCTTGCAGATCTGCTACTTTCGATGCTTTCGTGTGAAGCTGTAGTATGATCAAGAAGGGTGTTAATTTACAAAAAAAAAACTAAAAACACAAAAAGTTTGAACATAGAATAAGAGGTTTCTGCCCGATAGTGACCATTAGGTGGCACAGCTTGCCTTGGGGCCAATATGGCGGCCATGCGTGTTGTTCATGTCTGCGTGGTCGTCACGGTGATTCAGGCGACGGTGAGGATGACCCGCTCCCTCTTCCTGCGCTTCCTCCTCTTGTCCGACAGGCGTCCAGTGGCGTCGGCGAAGAACATCACGTCCTCCTTGCTCTCGATCTCGCGCTGCAGGAACTGGAGGCCCGCGCCGTTGAAGCCCAGCACGTCCTGAAAACACAGCCAGAGAAGGTGAGTTAGGGCACATTCAGATACTCCTATTTAGTCCCCAAAACAAGCCGGTTGGGGAAAGGTCCCAGACCCGAAGTTAGTTATAGGCTCTATACAAGTCAATTCCTACTCCCTCACGGCTAGCACCGAAGTCGCTTGTAAATATTGAAGGTCCTTAACATGGATATGTTGTGTGGCCGGGAAATGAGCATTGCACCGCGGATACATAATATAACTGACCCTCGCTGGTGCGGTGCGTCATCCTCCTGTGTGTGTGTGTGCGCGCGCAACGCGGCTCGTTAAGCACGCAATGCGTTGTGGGGAACGGAGGTATCTTGTGTTTTTTTTTATGTGAATGTGTTTATTTGTGTAGCCTAGTATAGGTTTGTACCGTAATTCTTTTAGACAGTATATTTGTTGTGTGAGAGGAGAGGAGAGGAGCAGTAGGTCTGACAACACTGCAGCCAGATCGCTCGGCCAGTGAGAGGCAGCTATAACAGCTGCCCGCTCTGTGGAGATCACCTCCTGGCCACAAGCATTTGGAAGGTGGCTTGTGTCTCTTCCAAACTACCGGTGTTTTCTTGGCTTCACGGCCGACAAATTGAACTCGAAGCCGGGCTGAATGAATGAGGAAATACCTCTGTAGTGCCGAAATGATTTCAGTGGCAACGAAGTGCCGACTTTAGTACGGTTCCCGCCCCCGGAACTTCGAGTATGAATCGGCCCTTATAGGGTTAGGGTCGGGCTCAGTTTCAAGTCCGGTGCAGCGATACCAGAGGTACAATATACTGCCGGGTTTCATTCTAGCCATCTTGCTCAGTAGGGCTGGATCGGAACCGGATCCAACATTGAGGAACTCAACAGTTTATCACATTGTCAGAGTTGGTATGAGAATGTCTGCTATACAATTACAATACAGGTGGTTCTCACACTTTTTACTTTCAAGGACCACCATAATGAGTGTCCATGTAACTCTTGAGTGTACAAATGGAACCAAATGGACACGTAAGAGAAGAAAAGAAATATATCATATCATGGTATCGCTATAAAATCCATATAGTGTTGTTTATTGTCATTGTAGTTTCCTGGTCACCACTTACCCTAATCTCCTGGACTTTGGAGATGGTGTTGGTCCTCAACTCGTCTATGACCGACAGCAGCATCTGGTTACTGGTGATCAGACCAAAATGGATCCTGGGGGAGAGAGAGAGAGATAGAGATAGCATCACGTTAGCAGGGCCTCTCATGGGTATGATAGCAATCTCCTTATTCTTCCTTAGTTGAGATATTACAGAACTAGGCGAGTGTACCTGTCCCATCCCTAGAGTGAGTGCATGGATTAAAGCAAAAAATAAAATTTCACGGCTGAAATTTTTTGTACGACCAAGTCCTAATGAGCTAGGTGAGCGAGTGAACCTGAGCAGGAAGTTGGCCTAGGTGAGCGAGCGAGTGAACCTGAGCAGGAAGTTGGCCTAGGTGAGCGAGCGAGTGTACCTGAGCAGGAAGAACAGGCAGCGGCAGACCAGCTCCACCTCCAGGCCCTGCTTGACGTAGCTGTTGAACAGACACAGCAGCTCTGGGATGTAGGTGAACGGCAGCACCATCAGAGACACCTCCAGCTCACTGAGAGGAGACACATTTCATTTCATTTAATGACACCTCCAGCTAACTCCTCACACATTGCAGTATTTTCCTTGTGTTTGGTCAGAATGTCCAAATGTGCGTGGCACAGAGGCCAGGTGAACTGAATGAGTACAATTGGAACCCAATGGACCCGTAAGGTACAGTAATGAAGTTTGTACGATCACAGAGTCACAAACCCACAAGGGTCAAAATGTGGTTCCATTTGTACACTAACAAAGTTACTGACCATTTTACTCACAGTTACAGACACTTACTGTAACAGTTTTTTTACTCAAGTAAATGTTGAATTTGTAAGTACATTAGCCAATCTTAGCCCGTAGCACTTGCCCCAACCTCGATGACCGTACAGGCATATGCATAGGTTCAACTTATGTAACTTAGAGAGCATTTTATGTAGACATAGTACTCCATAGTGTATACGCATAGTTTCATTATAGATATTCCACCGTTAGGTTCTTAGCTTACTTATTATTCTTGATGACTATTTTTATGCATCTGATGCATTACCATGTTTTTGTTCTTGCTCACTGTAAGTCGCTTTTGATTAAGAGCATCTGCTAAATGCCTAAAATTGTAAACTGTTGAGTAGAAAGCTGTCTTATCTTCCATGAAGTGGTGCTCATAACTCACCTGGAGCGGACCTTCTTTATCACATCTAAGACGTAGCGGGACGGCTAGAAGAAGAAAGAGCATCATTACAACTCACTCAGGTTCTGTGCACTCATTATCAGAGATCCCCTCTCTCTCCTGCCCTCTCTACCTCTCCCTCCCTACCTCCCCCCATACGTAATGGCAATTGTATACAATATAATATACATTAGATACTATATTATGCTCTAGACAAACATTAAACGTGACATGACGTCATTTCGGAAAGCCAGAAAACTAGTTTTTGGCATCTGCCACTAACTAGACATACCCCGGTACACACAAAGCCACACGTTGGAGCGGTTAGCAGCACCGATCAGAAATGTAAATCTACAGAATAACTAAAAGGTCACATGTATATGTGGTGTTGTATATGTCTTTATACTTTTCTGGAAATCCTATAGAAAAACCAAGTGATCACATGTGAATATGAACAGACAGTGGTCTGTATTCTGTACTTACTGTGACATTTCCAAAAGCCACCAGGATAGGGTTAGGTCTGGGCGGAGGTAACTGCAACACATAGTTGGATAAGCCGCATTAAAAAGATTAAAACATTAAATGAGAAATCCACACCAAAACACATTGTACCATGAATCAGCCTATAATCCTGTCCCAACATACATGTTGGCCTTGAATTGTTTCATAGATTCCCCTGTTCTCCATTTCCCCCACCCCTCCCACAGTACAATGCAGTTAGAATGGAGCTAGTTGTCTTCATTCTAATGCGGGTGTTTTAGTAGCTCCAAACGACTATTATTATTATTACTCACTCACACACCTGAGCTGCCGTTCATATAAAACCCAGCGTATTTTGTTTTTAAAGTGAAACATTTTAAATCAAATCTTTGACATGAAAAAGGTTGAGTGAGCACCACTGATACGTAAAGCAACAATAGTTTTTCATAAAACCATTTGTAACCATTTGTAGAATCTGCCTCAGGATTTAATGGGTAAGACTTGCGATGCAACGCCTTATCAGTTGTTGTGGACAAGCGACATCGTCGTGTATAATCCTAATCAATCTGAGGGCCTGCACCTGTTTGCCTGCGTTCTCGCACGCATATTTATGTTCCTCCATTTTCCTGGATTCGTCTCTGTACAGCTCCAGAGCCTCCATGATTCGCTCCGCCTGCAAGGGACGCACACACAGCATGTCGTGAGATCACAAGTTTCTATAACCTATAACCTCTTTATATGTATATATATATATGTTAATAAAATACTTAAATAAACACATTTTCTAAAAGTTTAAAATGCAACACCATTGTGAAGACAATGTATAAAATAGGCGTAAGTAAGTGGTTAATCGGATGATTTAGCTGTTTATAAACAAATCCATCATATTTATATTTTTTATATTCAATACTGTATAATATAAAAAGGAGAAAATAAATGCACCGAAAAAGTAATTGAAATTGAAATAATCGCTTAAGACAATAGCTAATGAGTTGCGGCCCTACCACCGTCTGTTGGCAGTGACAAATGAAGCTCAACTTACAGCTTTAACGGTCTCGATGGTCTTCTTGGCAGCTGGAGCTGCCTCTCCCTGGGTCTCTCCTGGAACCTGAAGGAAAGACTCAGTCATCAATGAACTGAACTGCCCTTTCAAACCAACGGCACTCACAACATTTGGTCCCTGTCGGACGATATGTTTTTTTTTCTCGTAAATTAATGCCACGCTAATTCAAAAGAGAACAAAAACAAACAGCAAATCGACACGCTCAAAAGTAGTCCTGCTATTTTGGACATATTTGTGTGATGCTGTAGTAGTATGATGGGCATTAATTTACGAAATAAACACAAAAAGGTAAAACATGGAGACAACAGGGTCTCTGCCCGACAACAGCCATAAGATTATAAGTTTGTTCAAAGACAGGGATAATAGCTACTCACAACAGGCTGGTCCCCTTTGGCCATGCTCTCCTCAAACTCAGCCTCTCGCTCCTGGAAAAGGACAATGTTTAGTTTAGTTGTGTTCTTTGTTCTTCAGTGACTTCAGAATTCAGTTCACACAGGGATTTAAAAAACGTGAACCGTGAAGGAGTGCCCCTTCACACAAGCGCTCCACGTTTCCTAAACAATTTGTACAATATTAAAAAATGATGATGCTTTTGATAATGAAACTCACCGTCTCCCTCTCCTCCTCCAGGATGATGGGCTCCCTGGTTCTCTCCCAGAGGCGGAGGGACTTGTCGTGGGACGAGGAGACGATGTGGTCCCCGCTGGGACTGATGGCGAGGCACCACACCTCCTGGTGGTGACCCTGGAACCAAGAGACAGTTACAGCACACTACTACCACACCTCCTGGTGGTGACCCTGGAGCCAGTTACAGCACACTACTACCAGTGGCAGAAGCGGTAAGTAACGTACATTGTACTTTAACTTTACTTGAGTATTCCAATGTTTCGATAATTTATACATCTTGAAGGTACTTCACCTATTTTCAATCTATCTTCATAATGATTAGTCCTCAGACTCCAAATCCTATACGGGTTGTGCTTATAACCACACCCCGCTTCTGTGGCCAACGCGGAAGTGCCTCTCGCCTACAACAACTGTTCTTCTGTGGCCAACGCGGAAGTGCCTCTCGCCTACAACAACTGTTCTTCTGTGGCCAACGCGGAAGTGCCTCTCGCCTACAACAACTGTTCTTCTGTGGCCAACGCGGAAGTGCCTCTCGCCTACAACAACGGCAGACTAGTCTCTATAGACTAGACCATGACGGAGGCCCGCCGTCTCAAGGGAACTTGAGCCACATGAGACACCACATAGCGAGCTATAGCCTTATGACGTCTTTTTTTTTCTTTTTTTTTTTTAATACATTTTAGCTGTTTTGTTTTAATTGCTCTAAATGGTGTGCACGTGATGACATGCACATGACGTGCACAATGGATTTTAATTTTCTTTTAGCTAAAACGGTGGAATATAATCAACACCTGGTTTAAACCCGTTGGCACTGAATGAGTTTAACTTCACTACATCTCGAGGCCAATATTGTACTTTATTCCCCCTTTTTGAAAACTTTTTACTCCACTACAATTATTTCTTAATTAATAGTTACTTTGCAGATTAATATTATTACAAAACAAAACATGAACCACGAAAGCAGGATTTTATACTCAGAAAAATCCTCAAAAATAGCAGGTCTAAAAGCTCACGACAGCATGCAATATATATGGTCTGTCGGGTGGAATGTCCAAAATGTTGTAGGCTACTTTTCAGGATTCATATTCAAGCTCAAAACGAGCTTGCAGATCTGCTACTTCTGCTACGTTTGTGCGAGGCTGTAGTATGATCAAGTAGGGAGTTCATTTACGTTAAAAGAAAACATCAAAAGTAAAAGGAAAATAATTGGTTTCTGCATATAAATATGCAGAAACATATGGTAGGCTAAAAACAACCCTTATTCTATCTACGGTGTATTGCAGATCTGTAAAATCTCCAACTAGTTTTTTATCTTACTTCCTCCAGCTTCAAGGTTCAGTTCTTTTGGGGGGGCCACAGAGCTAATTGAAACAATAACACCAAATGTCCACATGTCTTTAGTTCTGGAAATTAGCTCACTAATTTTTCCAGGAGTGTGATGATGGAGAGCAGAAGCCCGGTTTCCAGAAGAAGAGCAGAGTAGTGTGAAGACCCCAGAGAGGTAAAGGAGTCCGATCCGACACACCAAAGGTCCGGCATAAGGAAATCACCCGTCGCTCCCGACATGCGTTGGTCCGACATGCGTTGGTCTGACATGCGTTGGTCTGACATGCGTTGGTCCGACATGCGTTGGTCTGACATGCGTTGGTCCGACATGCGTTGCTCCGACATGCGTTGGTCCGACATGCGTTGGTCTGACATGCGTTGGTCCGACATGCGTTGGTCTGACATGCGTTGGTCCGACATGCGTTGGTCTGACATGCGTTGGTCCGACATGCGTTGGTCTGACATGCGTTGGTCTGACATGCGTTGGTCTGACATGCGTTGCGCCGTGCTTGCGGTTAGGGTTAGGTTAGGGGTTTGGGTTAGGTTGTCGGTCTAATAACAGTTGGACCAATAGTATGTACCCAGGGTTTTTTTTTTTCTGGGGAGGGTGAAACCTCTTTTACAGCTTTATCCAGCTGACGGCTGCTCAGATGGATTCGGGTGCACAGGAGTAGCTGTTCTGGGTCTTGTTCAGGAACAGTTCCATTATGTGTACTAACTAGGCAAGGCCAAAGAACAGAGCAGTTCTCCACACACTCAGAAACCTCTCATGAAGGGCGTAAATTAACGTCCTACTTGAGCACACTACAGCGTCACACAAAACACGTTCCGAGCTTGTAGATCTGCTACATTTGAATGTGAATCCTGAAAAGTCATAGTATAGTTTTGGACAGAATGAGGTTTCCACCCGACAGAGGAGACAATAATAGCTTAAATTATACTCCGTCGTATGACTTGCTCAGCCAAAGAAATGCTGATCTATAAGCTCACACTTGTGTTGTGTTGTAGGACTAAGTATAAATCATGTGAAGAGAAGGAGATGATTAATTAAATAATGGTGAAGAGAGAGTGAGTCACCTCTAAGGTCTGGATGAGCTCAAACTTGTCAGCGTCCCACTGTTTGATCTTCCTGTCCTTCCCCGCCGTGAAGAACAGATGTGTTTTGGGGACAAACTGGAGGAACATCACGCTGAGGGGGAGGGAGAGAGAGAGAGAGAGAGATTTTTAACCAATTAAAACAGGCTTTGAGCACCACTGATATAGCAACGCACGTCTTTTCAGAAAACCGGATCTAGAAGACATTACATGGGCCTCACTTAGGACTAAACAGGGTTAAAGTAATGTAAGGGATAGGGAGAAAACAGATGTAGAGAAGCAGTGACATGATGAGCAGCTGGTGTGAAGTCACTGGTCACTTGTGGTCAGAGAGAGGACGTGGATCACAGGCTCTGGCAACAACACATGAAGTCACACTGGAAACACACAACCTACAGAGACTATGATGTCATTACACACTGACACTTGTGTTTCTTTATGCAAACAATGAACACATATTAAGCTGTGTGTGTGGTGGTTTTTGCCCTGTATGCGCTGGGTCTATTCAGTGTGTGCGTGTGTGTGTGTGTGTGTGTGTGCATGCATGCGTTACCTTGACCATCATGTGATGGGTCTGTTCTGTATGGTATCTATGCATATTTTATTGATATACCGTAATATATATCTAACGATAGAAAACGGCTCTGTCTTATGTCTTCTTAACTAAAGTTATATATTCTTTGCGCTAGTACGGACACTTCATATCTAGTTACAAACTGGAGAGCTGAGGAGAAGTTCGGCTCGAGACCCACCGAAGAGTTACAGCACATTTTGATAGTTTGATCTTGCTGCAACCTGACACCAATACGTTTGGACTATTCTTGTTCTCGCCATCTCTGAACGCACGGAAAATAATTCCAAAACAACTGAAAGGTTTGGCAATGAGTGTTTTGGTAATATTCTACATTTGCAGAATGGAAGTCTACAAGAGTGTCATACTGGCTCTCTCAATAACTCTGGGGATCCAGAGTAGCGTACATCTTCATATTCAGGTCGATTAATGTTTTACCTGTTCATCAGCGTGCAATATAAATATTCACCACCGCCGTCTACACCTTATTTATCCTAGGTGTTGAAACACTGCTTTCAGTTCGAAACTAAAGTTTGGTTTCACTAACATGGCTTTGGTTTCAGTACCCTAGCAGCTAGCGTACTGAAACCCTAGGCCCTAGCCTTAGCTAGGGCCTAGGGAAGGCTTTAGCTATACAGTACCTGTCATCATGAGCAAACATGGAGCGATGGCAGTCACCAAAGTCCAGACCCCAGATCTTCAGGTTCCTGTCGGCAGAGCCTGTGGCGATCAGCATGCTGTCCTAGATAGAGAGAAAGAGAGAGAGAGAGAGTTAGGAACTTAGGATGGAAGGGAGGTTAAATACTAAATCCAATGACCTGTCCTGTAGACAAAATGCAACGACCCGTAAAGCCACCAGGATGCATATCGTCTCTGTCGGGTAGAAACATCATGTATCCGAAAATGGGGTTCAAATTAAATTATGGCAAAAGTAGCAGATTGGGCAAGCTCGAAACGCGTCGATTTGTGCCACATTTTGAGCTTGCAGATCTGCTACTTTTGATCAAGCGGGCCGTACATTTACGAGAAAAAAACACAAAAACAAACGGTATGCAATGAGAGGCGGGGGGAGAAAGCACTCACGTGAGAGATGTCCAGGCACAGTACAGGTAGCTTGTGTCCATACAGAGACAGGAAGAACTGCAGGAGAGAGAGAGAGAGAGAGAGAGAGAGAGAGAGGGAAACATTCAGTCATATCACCAGTATGAAGAACTGGAGGAGAGAGTTACAGGCCTTTTCACAGAGCACGACCATGGATTGCTACGAGTATTATATTACGGTATACCATGACTACACTGTATATTATCTTAATATTCTTATACTATACCACTATATATTATCTAACATAATTGCTATACCATATGTGATCTTACACTATTACATTTATTAATATTGCTAATGCCACTACTTGTATTTGCCTGTATCTCTCTCTCTGCCTCTTCTCCCCTCTCTCTCTTTCTTCCCCCCGACACGATTTGACACTTTAATAAAATAAAATGTACTTGAATTGAAGAGGGAAACAGGCAACCATACGTGTGCTTAAAATGTTTGGCATTGCAGTGCCTTTTCTCAAGTACACCTCGTGCATGGCTGATCTATTTAGAGTTAATTCAAATTAATGTCTCGCCTATTCATCTCCTACTTGAGTAATTATATGCTAGTTAAATCCGCCCCACACATGTCTGTGTCTTGGCCACATGCTGTCGTACTCCCCCACCAGGAGGACGTAGCTTACTTTCCCTCAAACCGGAAGAATAATACCTTGCCAATAAAAGCGTGACTCGTTCTCTCGTAGCCTGCAGCTTTTATTGGAAAGGAATTATTCTTCCGGTTTGAGGCAAAGGAAGTTCTGGTTTAGAAGGTGATGCCTGATGACTACAAAACAATGACTACAACATGACGTAACGATATCATCCGCTCCCGACCGGATCATAAACCAGTAAAAGGAATGCTGCCCAGGCTACTTCAGTGGTAAAAATGTGCATTGTACTGTACATTGATTCTTCTCCTCGTCCACTATAGGGGTCACTGGAGTGCACGGTGTTACCTTGAGAGTGTCTGTGTAGAAGATCTTGACGGTGCAGTCCAGCAGAGAGACGGCCAGCAGACGGTGGTTGGGAGAGAACTTCACACACAACACGTCCTCCTCCAGCTGCAAGGTGCGCGTGTGTTTCAGCGCTAGCCTCCTGGATTAGGCAAGGTGAGATCAAGATCGAGATCTAGATTCAGACACCAATGTGATCTCATTTCTAAATCGAGCAAGAACCGTGCAGACTTTAAGAGAGGTATAAGTCAAGCACTTTGATGTTGTCTGTTTAAAGCCACAATACTTTAAGGTACTTCAGGCTCCAGGTGGCACATTTTGAATGTATGTTCAACAACTACAGACAATACGTATTTTCATGGAAAAAATGATAATTATGTGATAATCGTGATCTCAATTATTTTTGATCAAGAACCATGCAGCACTAGCATAATGTTATTTATGAAACGGGAGTTACAAGCAGCAATAAAACTGGATGTTAAGAAAACAGGAAAGCAACAGGTGACAACTTACTTCTGTTCCGTCTTCTCATCCTTCACCAGCTCAAACTCCCAGAACTTCACCGTCTTGTCTGCACCTCCAGTCACTATCCCCCGCTGTGGAAATTACACACACGCACACACACTTTAAGTTACGATTTGTCTTACGTCAAACATTAGTGAAAAGTGCAGTCCTACAGGAGAGGAAAAGGGCAGACAGACAGACATTGGAGTGACAGTGATGTATCTACCTGGTCAGGGGCCAGACAGAGGGACCACAGTGCTCCGTCGTGTGCGTCCACTCTGTCCAGGAGATTTCCTGAGGCCAGGTCAAAGATCTGCAGCTTCCCACTCTGACAGGGAGAACAACGTGTTAGAATGACGACGAGAAATGTGATGTCCATTTAGACCTGAGGCCGGCTCTACACATGCCGTCTAAATCAGTAGTTGTTCTCAAACGTTTGGGGCCGTGGACTCCCATCAGATGTACAAGCTCGCAGTGCGGCACAAATTGACGTGGTGTGAGCTTGTACATCTGCTGTTTTTTAATAGCCAATGCTAAAATATTTTGGTGTACAAGGCAGCACTTAAACATAATTATTATTGAAATTAAACTTAAAAAAAAGAAAAGTAAGTGTGTGTGTGTGTGTGTGACTGTGTGTGTGTGTGTGTGTGTGTGCATGTTAATATACCTTAGTTCCCAGTATAATCTGTCTGTCTCCAGGCACAAAGAGGGAGCAGAGAGCATATTCACAAGCCATGGTTCGAATCACCTGCAGAGTAGACCTGTGACAGGAGGGGGCGCCATTTAGATGAGAGAGTTGTGTCAACTCCGTTCACTTCATGGGGCCAGTTCAACGGCAGCTCTTCTACACAGAATGCACTAGACTCAGCTTTAATTAATTTAATGACATAAACATCACAGAGACTTTAGTTGTCACTGTACAATACTTTAAAACAGTTGTCATGTTGCACACATGCCTGGAATTGCTGATATCTTCGCCGCCCTCGTAGAAAACAATGTATTTAAAACTCGCTTGAGCGCTGTTTTCTGCCCCCTCAATGACACCACTCTGGGACATACCTCTCAGGCTAACCAATCAAATCAACACAATTTTACATCGCCACGCGGCCCATGCCTAGCAAGGCAGTTTTATTTGTAATAGCACATTTCAACAACAAGGCAATTCAATGTGATCTGGTGATACGGTTATGTCGATTTGTGTATTTTCTGCACAACTATGGTATAGATTATTTTGTTGTTTTCAACAGTCTGAGCTAGTGGAAGCATGTTTGAACAGTAGGGGTCCTAGAATGGATCCTTGCGGAACTCTGCGTCCGCACAGATGTGTAATAAGCGATAGAATACAAACTAGTCTCAGTTCTCTAAGTTTAGTATTTAAACCAGTTTAGTACTGTGCCAGAAAGTAAAAGTATCCATCTCCTGTTTCTGTAGCGTGAGGCAGCTTGATGTACAAGTACACCCTCGACCTCCCAGTCTCAGGGTGGACACTCTAACCAAAAGGCCACTGAGCCGGTGGTGCCATATAGTCCCACCCAGTTTTTCAGTCTGTGTATTGTGGTCGACCCGACCGCGTCAAATGCAGCACTGAGATCTAGTAATATTAAGACTGAATAAACAGCCGAACAAACACCCCGTTGCATTGAGCTCATTTTCCCAGAAGCCCAGAGCATGGCTTGATTTCCGGTTTCATCGTCATAACGCGACGGCCTCGTCACCAGGTCCGTGACAAATCCGCTGTTTCTTCTTAACTATTCAAAAACGGTGAATTAAAAACATTAAACAAATAGCGGGTTTAGCTATTAAGCAGGGGGGAACGTTGGATTAAATCATTCGAAGCCCTCACGGTGTTAAGCGGATGTGCATATGAGAAAGAAAATTTAAAAACAAACAAAAACAACAACCAAGCCTCACCTGTTCCACACTTTGACGGTTTCGGCGGAGGCGGACAGGACGGCCATGTTGTCTGAGCTGAAGGCCAGGGTGCGCACGTCGCTGCGGTGGCCGCCCAGCGTCAGGCGGGCCGTCTTGTTGGCGGGGGGGAGGGGCTTGTCCTGCGTCTTCAGCGAGTACGTCTCCACCGTGTTGTTCTGCAGCAGCAGCGCCACCTTCAGCTCGCCGCCCGCACACGACACGCAGTCCACCCACCTGGCGGGGATAGGAGGAGGGAAGAGTTCAATTCGATGGCGCCGGTCAGCAGGGGAGTTAAAAACCCATTTAGACCTGAGACCTGATTCTACAAAATGTCTTCTAAATCCTGAAAACCTATGTTATTATTGTCAGTGGGTTCTCAAACGTTTTCATCTCAAGGACCCCAAAAATGATCTGTATTCGGCCACCGACCCCCATCTGAAAATAGGTTGTTCCAGGGACGCCCCAGAAGCAACGGTATGGGTTCAAATCGTTCGCTGTGAAAGAATATATATTCAAAGATTTGCACATGTTTTCATGATTTTAATACAATTTTCAACAGCTAAAGTATAAAATAATTGTTAAAGTAGTTAAACGCTAAGGTGACACACACAGATGTGTCCTCAGGTCTAGATGGGTTAAGAGTTCAGTGAGATCCATTCTCCATCCACAGAATTTGCTGATTTATTTTGTGAATTAATGCCATACTCAAGCGTTTTGAGCTTGCATAACTGCTACTTTTGATGCTTCTGTGTGACACTGTACAGTTATGATCAAGTCGGGCGTTAACTTTCCAAACTAAAAAACACAAAGTTAAAATATGGAGATAAGACATTACTTCCCGACAGAAACAAGAGATTACTTCCCGACAGAAACGATTTGCTGTGTGTGTGTGTGTGTGTGTGTTTCAGATCTCTGTCAGACAGAACACTGACCTGATGCTGGCAGAGGCCTTGATCCCCGTCAGTCTGAGGATCTCATCCTTCAGCCTCCTCTCAACGCTGGCCTCCACTGTCTCTTCTGCACCTTCCTGAGCTCTACAGCAGGGGGCAGTCATACACCACGGTTAGCATCAACACTTCTAATAACTTCTATGCTTGTGCACAAGATCTCATCACCAGTCATATTGTGTACCCGTTTTTCTTTTTTTAAGGTAGGGTAAGTGATGTGTTTTGTTCAAAGAGATTACTCATTGGTATAGTGTTTTTCCAGTAACAGGGGTCTTTCCAGCTCTTTCATAGACAGAAAGTTCATTTTGTGTTCCAGTTCCAATTGTGTTTGCTCATTTCTGTGTGTTGTCACTTCTAATTATCCTGTATGAGATCTCTCTCCTGATTGGATAAAAGGGAATATTCCTTCTCACTCTCTCATCTTCTTCTTGGCCTTCTTCAGCCTCTTGGTCATCTTCTTCTCCACCTCATCTTCTGACAGCACGGAGAACAGCTCCAGAACCGAGTCTTTACCCTGACAGACAGACAGACGTTGCCGTTTTAACTTTTTGTGCTTTTTCGTAAATTGTCACAGTACAGTGTCACAGAAAAGCATCAAAAGTAGCAGCTCCACAAGCTTGAATCTGTTTGGAGCTCGTAGATCTGCGTGGATTAGCTGTGTTCTAATTAGAATGCTGAAAGGTAACAGTTTCAGTCATATGGGGTTTCCATGATGAATCATACTTGGCTGACCTGGGCTGCCCCAGATCTCATACTTGGTCCGCTCCTCCCCCGGTAAAAAAAAGTAGCAGATCTTCAAGATCTGCTACTTCTGATGCTTTTGTTTGACGCCGTAGTATGGTGTTCATTTACGAAAAGACACAAAAAGTTAGATAAGAGGTTTATGTCTGACAGCAACAATATTTTGAGACAAAATTAATATTGTGCTAACATTGACTTGGCCTCACGGAACCTCTCACTGGAGCCCTGCGGCTGTATGAACAGTCATACAAGGTCAAACGTTACACACACACACACACTCACATGGCACGCCAAGACTTTTCCCCGGGCATCAGTCGTCATGGAGACCAATCGGTCCCTCGCCGACCTCAGGATGGAACCCGCTTCCTTACAGCTCACTATCCTCTGGAGAG
Organism: Protomyctophum bolini; assembly: GCF_963924005.1. Lineage (NCBI taxonomy): Eukaryota > Metazoa > Chordata > Actinopteri > Myctophiformes > Myctophidae > Protomyctophum > Protomyctophum bolini. Next base: position 13,887,855 of record NC_137877.1, on the reverse strand, counting down.
AGAGAGAGAGAGAGATAGAAAGAAAAAAAAGAGTAGTGTGAGATAGTGGAAGCATGTAGATATTGAACAGTAGGGCCCCTAGAATGGATCCTTGCAGAACTTTGCGTGTTGTTTGTGTCCGCACAGATGTGTACCGGTAATAAGCTAACTAAGATTCAAACAAGTTTAGTATTCAAACCAGTTTAGTACTCTGCCAGAAAGTAAAAGTAAGTAAGCCGAGCCGAGCCATGAGGCCCATAGGGCAGGAGCATATCTCCTGTTTCTGTAGCGTTTTGGAATAGTCAACCTATAAAATATGGATAAAGGGGTTCAAATGATTGTGTGATGCTGTGTTCATTTTGCTGGGGGACCCCCTGGAACCCCGTCAAGGGCCCCTGGGGGTCTCCGGACCCCGCTTTGACTGCTGTTACCTCTTCAGCACTCTCATCGGGCCCGTCACTTTGGTCTTCATCGTCGTCATCATCCTCTAGTAGAGTCTTCCCCTTTTTGTCCTTGGGCTCACCTTCTGCCTTACCCTGAACAACACAACATGGATTCATTAAAGCACTAATCTTTGCCCTAAACAACACCAGACAGACTCATTGTGTAAACACAAACATTGTGTAAACACAAACATTGAAGACAGAGGTGAGGACGCAAATTCTCATCGCTTTTTCTCTGCTGTAAAGCACATGGTTGACATTGAGCACTCACCTCCTGCAGGTACGTGAGGTCCCAGGCTCTCAGCTCACTGTCTGAGGAGCCTGTCAACAGCCTGCGCTCCTGGTTCAGCAGTACCATGCTCCACACCTAGCACACACACACACACACACACACACACACACACACACACACACACACACACACACACACACACACACACACACACACACACACACACACACACACACACACACACACACACACACACACACACACACACACACACACACACACACACACACACACACACACACACACACACACACACACACACACGGTTCCTTACTTCTACTCCTTTTCTTTGCTCTAATTCAAAATCTCTTCGCCAAAAATAGCAGATGATCTAGATCTGCCATTTTCGCTGAATGTTTTCCCCAGAACACAATTTACAATTTAGGAGACGCTCTTAACCCAGAGCGACTTACAGAGTACGCAAAAACAAAACATGGTAATACATCAAATACATAACAAATGAAATAGTCATCAAGAACTATATGCTAAGAACAGTGGAATTAAGGAATATCTATTATAATGAAACTGTGCGTATACACTATATAAGAGTGCTATGTCTACATTGAATGCTACAATTTACAATTTAGGCATTTCTCTTAATCCAGAGCGACTTACATTAAGCAAGAACAAAAAAGCATGGGAATACATCACATAAAAACATTTATCATGAAACATGCGTAAGCTAAGAAAGTAACAGTGGAATATCTATATAATGAAAATATACATATAAACTATACATATATACTACTATGCTATACATATGACGTGCTATGACTACATACAATGCAATTATAGTGCTGTCTACATAACATGCTATAAGTCTGTATCAAATGCTATCTAAGTCTACAGAAATGGCAGGGCTCGAAATTAACTTTTTTACTTGGTAGCACTGGTGCTCCCAATTTCAAAATGAAGGAGCACCAGAAAAAAATTAGGAGCACCCACCAAAATCTAAGGAGCACTAATATGTAATCGATTTTTTACATTCATAAAAACAATAATATAACGTGTGGTTTACAAATAACATAAAATGACTAAAGTATAAAAATACATGCCAGAATTTAAAATGTAGTGTCCAGACTTTCTGTCCCTCATCCATCCATCTCTTCAAAGAGGCCGAGGCATCAAACATCTCCAGTTGAGGACCCTCGATCTAGTCTACACTGATTCCGGCCAGTCACATCACCCGTTTTCTTTTTCTTTGTTTTGTGTTTTTCACCTTCATAGCCTATTTAGATCATATAATTAGAATTTCTAATATAAAATAATTTCTATGTAAAACATGGTATTTATAGCTATGCCTACTCACTATGCCTACCACTTCAGTGCTGGAAAATTACTCTAATGTTATACTTAAGTAAAAGTAGCAATACTGCTGCTATGTAGAAACCAGGTAGAAACACTTACAAGTCTGCTATTCTCTCTCCCTCCCTCTCTCTCATTCCCTACCTCTCTCTCATTCCCTCTCTCTCTCTCTTGCAAGCGCGCGAGCGCACACACACACACACACACGCCGGTCCGCCTCCTCCTCTTTTACAAATTACAATCACAGAGTCCGTAGCGTACCGCTCCGGTCTTTTCTGAATCGCTGCCTTGAAATAATGTACTTTCTGACACATAGTGAAGTTGCGAGCCGAGGCGCTCTGGAATGTGAGCGATGCAGCGCTCAACGTTGTCCCGTACCGTTGTGTCAAAGAGTAGTTAACTACACACGTTGGTTTGTTAGCATCAAGTGCTAGTGCAGCTAGCAGACAGGAGTCTGCAGTGGAGTTGGATAGAGCGGCTGCGGCTCAGAGCGCCCGTTTTTCGAGAATTGATCGTTGTAGCCAGGCGCACCACAGTAATTATTTGTAGTAGCACTGGTGCTCCCAAATATATTTTTAGGTCGCAAAGGTTAAAATTCAGGCGCATTTGCGACCAAAATGGTCGCTATTTCGAGCCCTGAATGCTATCTAAGGGGGTGGGGTACGTGACATAAGTTGAGACTAGGGTTCATGTGATTATTAAATTAATAATACACAACAATACACATATATAATATGCTATAATAGAAAGGCAGACCATTTCACACAACAATCTAACGTGTGGGAAACAGAGAGGCGTTTGTGACTCACCTGACTGCGGTGTCCCAACATGGTTTTAAAGCAATGCTGAGTATCCAGGTCCCACCACTTTACAAAGGTGTCTGTCGAACTGGACAGCAAGGAACCAAAGAAAACAGAGTCAGTGTGATCCGTCAACTGAAGTGTGGTCTGCATGCCTGTCGGGCAGAAACCTCTTTTCTCCATACTTTTTCTCCTCTTGTTTTTTTTACTTTTTGTGAATTAGCCCATTCTGACCGGGAACCCGTTTTGGTGATAGCATCATGTTATGCTTTAGCTATTTAAAAATAGCAGATCTACAAGCTCATAGCGCGCCACCGAGTGGCGCGCTACGAGCTTGTAGGTCTGCTATTTTTGAAAAATCGAAGAACGACTGACATTTTTTAAAATCTGATCTCAGGTCAGAATGGGTTAATCAGACCAGTGTGTGTCCAGTGGAAACCTCGTATGAATCTGATCTCAGGTCAGAATGGGTTAGTGCCTGGCCTACTTGATCTCACTACAGCGTCACACGAAAGCATCAAAAGCAGCAGATCCACAAGCTCCAAATACGACATGAAACGACGCGTTTTGAGCTTTTCGATCTGCTACTTAATTTTGCCGATTTTGAATTGTAATCCTGAAAAGTAACTCTTTTGGCGGTGGCTCAGGGGTAGAGTGGCTGGATGGTATAACCGCGAGCCGCGAGGTTGCCAGTTCGAACCTGGGCTCCCCCAGAGTTAGTGTCGCAAGACTCTGAACCCCTAACTGCTCCTGATGTGCTGGTTGGTGCCTTGCATGGTTTCCGCTGCCATCGGTGGTATGAATGTGTGTGTGAATGGGTGAATGTAATGCCCAATCTATGTAAAGCGCCTTGGAAAAAGGCCCTATATAAATGCACCATTTACCATTTAATGAGGTTTCCATCCGACAGAGACGTTATTGACCGGGGTTAATATACTTTGTCCCCTCCTTTTTTCCCCCTCTACACCAAATCTCTCTCTCAAATTTCACCTGTTGTCGTCTACATGTTGGCATATTATGACAAGCCAAGAACAGAGATGCTAGGATGCATGTGGTTATAGAGACGCTCACTGAAGACAAGAACAGAGACGCTAGGATGCATGTGGTTATAGAGACACTCACTGGCTCAATGAAGACAAGAACAGAGATGCTAGGATGCATGTGGTTATAGAGACGCTCAATGAAGACAAGAACAGAGACGCTAGGATGCATGTGGTTATAGAGACGCTCAATGAAGACAAGAACAGAGATGCTAGGATGCATGTGGTTATAGAGACGCTCAATGAAGACAAAAACAGAGATGCTAGGATGCATGTGGTTATAGAGACGCTCACTGGCTCAATGAAGACAAAAACAGAGATGCTAGGATGCATGTGGTTATAGAGACGCTCACTGGCTCAATGAAGACAAAAACAGAGATGCTAGGATGCACATGGTTAGTTAGAGATGCTCACTGGCTCCATGAAGACAAGAACAGAGACGCTAGGATGCATGTGGTTATAGAGACGCTCAATGAAGACAAGAACAGAGACGCTAGGATGCATGTGGTTAGTTAGAGACGCTCACTGACTCAATGAAGACAAACATGTGTACCTGGTGACCAGCAGGTTCTTGTCCTTGAGGAACAGCGCCTGGGTGATGGCGTTCTTATGACCCTTCAGCCTGTACAGACCACACTCGTTAATCACGTCCCAAACGATCACATCCGTGTCCTGAAGGGGGGGGGGGGGGAGGAGAGTATGTAATTACAGTGCAATAGTCTTTCAGGTACTATGACAGGGAAACTTTCTGCACTTGTACATCAATTTGTTTTTGTAGCATTCCTTAAAGGAGAATTCCATGCTAGAATGCTTTCTTACCTTTCTTTGTACCAAAGAGGTCCAGGTGTTTTTTTGTGCAAAAACTCCTTATTGGCTATTTTCCCTACCATAAGCCCTCAATGAATTGCATTGCATTGAATGGGAATTGAATGGGGCTATGGGGTGTTATGCCAATTTGCTTATTTCCATCGAAAGAAGTAGTAAAGTGTGCCGCTTGGGATATTATTTACATTATGAAGAGAGGATATATACAAAGAAATTATAATTTTGAGCGATGAAAATAAGCGAATTAGCACAACACCCCATAGCCCCATTCAATTCCCATTCAATGCAATTAATTTAGGGCTTATGGTAGGGAAATAGCCAATTTGCACAAAATAACACGTGGACCTTTTTGGTGGGGACGTAACAACTACAAAGAAAGGTAAGAAAGCCTTTTAGTATGGAATTCTCCTTTAACGATGAATGAAGAATCTGAATGGAGAGCGGGCCTGGGCGTGCAGGCGAGGTTAAACACGAGCTGAGTTCATAGAATCGACAATCGTGCTCTCCAAGGGAGCGCACATCATTCCTGGCGTGAGACCGTTTATCCCAGAAGTGTTTTAAATAGTCAAGTTTGAGAGATAAATGCTGTGTTTTGGACGTACTGAGGATACGCCTGGATACAGGTGTGGAAGTTAAAAAACTGACACACACACACATTTCTTCTTCTTCACACACACACACACACACACACACACACACACACACACACACACACACACACACACACCAACTATATATTATATAGTTTTTGCTGCTGTTAATCTTTGGTATTTTCCCGAGGCGAGTCAGTAACTGATAGAAAACACATGAGAGTTGAATGATACATGGAAATAACATATCGTGACCATGACCATCTCTGTCGGGTGGAAACCGCATGTCCAAAACCTTTACTTTTCAGGATTAAAAATTTCAAAAATAGCAAAAGTAGCAGATCTACAAGCTCAAAACATGTCGCTTTGCGGCACATTTAGAGCTGCTACTTTTGATATTTGTGTGTGCCAGTGCCACTGTAGTATGATCAAGTAGGGCGTTAATTTACACCAAATTTACATCTACAAGCTCATAGTGCGGCACTCAGTGCCATGCTATGAGCTTGTAGATCTGCTATTTTTTTTAAATCTTGAAATGTGTGGAAATCTCTGAATATATACTGTATATTCTTTCTCTGCGTCCAACCTTCGACATAGAAACATTGTTTTTTTCAGAAAACTGTCAGGATTTAGAAGACATTTTGTAGAATCTGGTCTCAGGTCTTAATGGTATAAACAAAACAAAACAAGAACACAAGAAAGTGTTATTAAGGCATTGAACCCCTACCATGAAATGTTCTATGAGCAGGGCCTGGCTGTAAACAAGTTATTGAGCTTAGTCCAGTTACCCTGGGTAAACATGGTAACTTTGCTTTGCTTTGCTTTATTTATTTATTACCCTGGAGCCTGTGACCAGCCGAGCCCCCAGCGCATCGTAGTGGATGACGGTGACCGCCGACTTGTGTCCATTGAAGGAGACGTTGCTTTCACCGCTGACCAGGCTGAAGATGCGCACGGCGCCGTCCTCGTAACCCACGGCCAAGTGGTCGCCATCGGGGGAGGGGCAGAGGAAGGTCACTTCGTGTTTGACACCCTCTAGAATCAAGATCTGCAGAGAAGCAACAGAATGGGTTGTTGTTTGTTGGACCGAATCTGGAAGCAAGTTCCCCCAGCTCTTATCTGGTAATAATAATATCTCACATTTGTATAGCTTGTTGTATGAATGAATGAATGATTTTATTTTCGTGTCTGGCAGCATTTCACATCGATCACCTTCTCAGCTTTGCGCGTGTCCCAGATGAAGACGTGCTCGCACGCGGCCACGGCCACGTAGCGTCCCCTCTCGCCTCCACGGAGGGTCACGTAGCAGAGGTTGGCCTTCGGGCTGCCGATCACCCCGAACACTGCGCTGGCAACGTAACGCAGGTACTGCTTGGTCAGCCCCATGGTGGTGGTGGTGGGTGGCTCTGCAGAGCCTCGCGGCGACCAGGGATGGCGATGCTCTGAAAGTTACACACAAAGACAATGGACGGGTTTATTATAGACCTGAGAACAGATTCCATAATGTCAACCTATGTTTCTATATAAGTGGTTCTCAAACTATAGTATTCATGATTAGAACATTTGACAATTAAGACGTAATCTTTCTTCAGCTTCTACAAATTGCTGCAAGACCTTTATATCCACTCTCATAAACAAGAAGTTGAAAGGTGTCCCCCATGGGTTAATACTTTTTTCCCACTACAAAGTATTCAATCAAATAAACAGCTATCTATGCCATCATGTACTGTAAAGTAGCTAGCTTGACAAAAGCTCCATCACTACATTTGCAGTGGCACATCTAGCTCTGTTCCATAGCTCTAATTGCAACGCATTAGAGCTACTGTATGGACCAGAGCAGTGGCACACCGAGGTTTGAGTGCAGTTATTTTGTTTGTCGCCAGATCAAAGAGATAATTTAACATGTGTCTGTAGACTTTTACACAATCAGATGTCATACGTCATAATACTTGTGTTTGATATATAGATAATACTTGTGTTAGATAAATATACCCATTCTGCATAGCCTACTGTGGAATAAAAAAATGACAATCAATTGCATCATATACAAATTAATACAAATGTATAATTTTAATGTTCTATTCCATAGTAGCTGTGTAGCTCTGTTTATGAAGAGATACAGCCTGGCTAACACTACAGCTAGGTATGTAGCTGTCCCACTCCACAGACAACATTCCAACACTAGCCTTGGATCAATCAAAGACTATAAAGACTATCATAGATTTGTTTTGTATCTATTATAATCTTGATCATCCAAGGCTAGCTACTCCAACACTGAGTTTAAGGAAAACAGTCAACATCAAAACAGACAGCGTGTTAATGTCCACATGCTGATTGTTTCATTCCACTGGGTGGGCAGGATGAGCGGGGTTACACCGTTATTACACTGTATTAAGAGACATATCCCCACCACATCGGATAAAAGTCATAACAAAATAGCGCACACCCAAGTAGCTTTTCGACACTCACACACTCATGCACCCACGTGTGCATTTCCTGACTGGAACTATACTTTACACAAACACAAACACGCGTTTCAATGTTGGGGAAAACAGATTTATATTATTGTCTTACATTTTCTAGCGGATAATATAGAATGTTAGATCCCTGATCTTACCTTTAAAACACAGCAAATAATAGCTCACTGTTCGTAGTAGTGTTGCCTTGCTTTGACCAGACGATGTGTTCCAGGTTCTACCAATCGATCACAGCTCGACTCGATGAGAGCAGAGAGAAGGCGGCGGTCGATGAGATCTCACTGGCAAATACAAAATCAAGGAAAAACAGCGACCTCTTTCCTTTTACAATTCCTCATACAATTACAAAGGAAGGTATTGGTATCAATTGTACCTAAGTACCAAAAGTAGAAAAGTATTATGCAGATTCTATCTCCTGTTTCAAAAGTTTTCTAATGAATAAAATGTAAAAAATCTTTTGAAAATAGCAATCTACAATTAAGCTCACAATGTGTGGCGATGTAGAATGGCCGAAGTGGTTTAATGTATGTTTTGTAATTGTAACAGACACAGCGGACACAAGCATATTCCACAGACATAGGTATATTTCACCAGAACAAATCTCCAAACTGGACCACTACTGTTTTTATTCTGCCCTGCAGGCAGCTCTGCAGATCCATAGCCCTAATACTAATTCTACCCAAATGCAGGGCAGAATTACCATTATGGCTAGGGATCAGAGCTACCCTGCAGGGCACAATCACCATTATGGCTAGGGATCAGAGCTATACCCTGCAGGGCAGAATCGGCAGTAAGGCTTAAGAGCTACTTCAAACTTAGCATATAAAATAAAGATATCATCAATCACAATATCACGTTATTATGTCTCTCTTTTTTCCCTTCAATTTCTCACTCTCTCTCTTTTATCTTTATGCATCCATCATTCATTATGAGATGTCGGAGATCGAGTTCGCGTTTTCCACAAATGCTTTGATTGATCACACGTCCCTAACCATCCACAACGGAAGTGTGTGTTGTTTTTTTTCTGTCAGCTGATCAGGAACTCACACACACGCACACACCACACAAGATAACATCATCATAGCTAGCATTGTGTGCGTATAATTGTTATATTGTTAACCTTACAACAGTCCAGAGCACACAGAACGGTCGGAGTATGGGTCCGTGGACACTATAGCTAATATAGGCGTCACAACGATGAGGGCAAAAACCGACAACAGACTTAACACTTTATGATTTGTGTTGTAATTATTTCAACATTTTATTTGATGCCTGCACTGACTTATCCCCCCCAGTGCTGATAGAAGGAATCGCAGAGGTAAGTGACACTGCCGATTTATTTCATTGCTTAATGATGGCCCTATATCAAAATACGATTAAATAAAAGTCGATATAAAATGAGTTAGGAATAATCTTTTGCTAAATGCTAAATTCATGTGGTCTCGCAGCTGCCTCGAGTCACCTGGCCGACGCTGATTCCATCCAGCGACGTCATCTTGTAGTTCAATATGTGATTTATTTACTTGATTTCATGGATGGAAGTTGTGATTTCACAGTCATTTGGATTCCACAGAGGCCAGAATGTAGCTTTAACTCGGCTGCTCTCTGATGTGGCTGCGTCATTTATAAAGTCAAGCCTAGTTACATTTTATTTTAAGAATAAACAGTTAATATTTGAATTGGTCAAACTAGCAAAATTGCATTATAGGCCTGTGTTCAGAATCTTACATCATAAAACCCTTATGGTGTGTAATCTTTGCTTTCATAAAGGCAAAAACGCCTGTGATATTTCCAACTGTTTGAACTAGCCAGAACTAGGCTTAGAAAGATAATATCGTCAAACATCATAATTTTACATATTTGTCCTAATTGTCCGGGGAGTGCAGGGGAAGGGGAAGCTGCCTTTTTAGCTATTTCACAAATTGCAGAATTGGGACTTTGCCCAACACAAATCTTCAGTCATGAGATTTGCTCTGGTTTTTAATCCATGTCATTTATTTAACCACAGCATCCTTATTCTAGGGATGGTCTACAAGCTGATTTACAAGCTCACGACTTGTAGTTTGGCTATTTTTGTCAAATATGTTTGGTGTAGATGAAAATACTAGCGGGATAGTATCTGACCCTAGTAGGGATGGAAATTATCGATTCATTCATTCATTGATAACCTTATCGATCAATTAACCTGTTAGTTGATAAGCAGCGTTTTTGTAAAAAATCTGAAAATCTTAAATTCCCTCAATGTCGAACATTTTGCTGATATACAGAGATAATAGAAAAGGCATATTTTATTCCTTAATCAAATATTTATTTGACCATTTACGATACAGGGCCAGGCAATGGCATGAAATGAAAAGTGCACTGTCTTGTCTATCACATCACATGCAGGTAGAGACGTTTCTGTGGATACCAAGGTGGAGGACTGGAGGTGACTTTTTTAACACTGCCTTCCAGACAGTGTTTACAAAAACACAGTTAACGTGTTAGCGTGCAGAGTTGTGTCTTGTGTGCGTGCGTGTGTGAGAAATCTGGCATGAGTCGGTTTGCTGATGGCGATGAAGTAGCCTACTAAGTCAGTAGGCCTACTAATGGACTAAATGTGACTCGCAACATGTTTTTTCCTCTTTCAATCAGATTCGGCGGCATAATTACGTTGCGATTTATGGACTGATTGCCTGATTGGACCCGATCAAATGCGGGCCGAATAACACAGAACAAGCAGTGTGTTTTGGAAGTGGAAGGTCAGGTCACAGTTCGAAAAATCAGACAACGTTTTTTAGCCACACGGGCGGTCGTGTCTCCCTTCACATCACTCTTTCACACCATCTCACACACTCTCTCTCTCTCTCTCTCTCTCTCTCTCTCTCATATATATCCGTCTATCTTCTTCGGGTACTACGTCGGCTCTGGTGTGTTCACTCCTCCGAGGTGGAAAGCCTGGTGAGGTGACGCGAGGTTAGGACGGTATTTACAGGTTACTTTTATAACATGCAGAGCCATCCCTTCCTCTCTCCCTTTTTGCAGTGGAGCTGCCTCCTTGACTTGTGGTGGTGTGGCCCCGTACTGAGTAGGAGGAGGAGGACGGGCGGGAGGATGGATCCTCTGGGAGCTCGCTCTCAGTTTGTGGACGTCCAGACTCTTCCCACGTGGGAGCAGCAGGCGCCGGACCCCCAGGGGCCCGTGGAGGATGGGGAGACGGTGGGGGAACACGACGATGACGACCAGCAAGCCTTCCCGTCGCCCTTCCCTTTCAGGCCAGACATCAATCGGAAGATCGTGCTCTTGTGAGTCAAAGCTTTCCGTTTCTTCACGTGCATTTACTCGTCTCTTTGTACTGTTTTATATCAATTAGGTTCACTTTTAGACCGCGTAGACCTGAGGCCGATAAATCAGTAGTTCTCATACTTTTTCAAGTCAAGGAAAAAGACTGTATACAATATCTTCGTTAAGAAAGTAAAATTCTATATGTTTTTGGGTTAATAATAATAATAGGCCTACCTAATGGCCTATTATTGAATTATTAATTTCAATTGAATGAGCCACTGAGTAGTATGCATCGATGATAACTCATCGATTTACTGGTTAAAAACGGTTTAATCATTGACATCCCCAGAGACAGAATATGTCATAAATCCTTGTTTATTGCAGAGCACATGACAGCCCATGAGAGCCCAGGCTGCCAGGAGCTTCTCAGTAAAGCCCCTCTTGTGCCCAGCGACATTCCTGCTGGTGCTACCAGAGGGAGAATTGAGGGAGAGGGAGAATTGACCCTAAGAATTAAGGGCGGCATGCTTGTACTAGACACAGACACATGCTTATGCTAGAGAGAGACACATGCTTATGAGACAGATATGCTTGTGCTAGACACAGAGACACATGCTTGTGCTGGAGAGAGATACATGCTTGTGCTAGACACAGAGACACATGCTTGTGCTGGAGAGAGATACATGCTTGTGCTAGACACAGAGACACATGCTTGTGCTGGAGAGAGATACATGCTTGTGCTAGACACAGACACATGCTTGTGTTAGACACAGACACATGCTTGTGCTAGACAAGAGACACATGCTTGTGCTAGACAAGAGACACATGCTTGTGCTAGACAAGAGACACATGCTTGTGCTAGACAAGAGACACATGCTTGTGCTAGACAAGAGACACATGCTAATTGTGCTAGACAAGAGACACATGCTTGTGCTAGACACAGACACATGCTTGTGCTAGACAAGAGACACATGCTTGTGCTAGACAAGAGACACATGCTTGTGCTAGACAAGAGACACATGCTTGTGCTAGACACAGAGACATATTCATAGGACCCTGACGAAGGCTGAATGCTGAAACGCGTTGGTCCTTTTTGTAATGTTCTTTGCCATGCCTCTTAAATAAAAAAGGCTTTTTTTCACCTCACTGGAGCAGAGTGCCTTGGATCCTCTTCTTTAATGTTATGATTTAACCTCGCCAACGAGGACCTGTATTCAGTCCAACAAGCAAAGGACCACGGCAGAGCTCCCTTCCTCTATTCAACGTTGAGAAATATTATTGGTGTAGGCCAGTGGTTATCAAACCTTCACATTTCAAGTCTCCCATTAACTCTGACCCATTAGGGTCCATTTGTATACTATTACTAAAGATATTAAATATATCTAACCGTTACAGTATTGTATACTACAGTACATTTGTATACTGTCAGAGTTAGACTTGTAAGGGTCTAACGTAATAAACCCAGATATTCCCTGGAATCCACCTTGGATCCATTTTCCACCAAAATAACGTTGGTTTTATAACTGGCTCCGTTGCAGCTCCGAACCAACTTTTATGGTTCTGAACCAATTCATCTTCAGTGGAAAGAAACACTCTGAACTGGTTCAAATTCAATATTAGATGGGAACCGACACCCACTGGTGTCGGTTATAGCTGTGACCCGGTTATAGCTGTGACAGCCCACGGACCCCCATTTGAAAAGATATGCCAGGGATCCTCATAAGAGTAGATTTGTACGGCTCTAGCAGTGATTCTCAACCCGTTTAATTAAACCCCTGGGGGTCCCCGGACCCCACTTTGGGAACCACTGACCTAGGCGATATGGGAAAATATAACGTCACAATTATTTTTTTCAAGCAGTATCACGATCCACAGTATTATCACGATTATGTTTCATGTTGGTTTTTATGGTTATTTTACAACAGTACAACCTACAAGGTACAGGTCATTCTACAGAAGTATACATTAAGGCAGTGTTTCCCAACCTGTGCTACGCGGAGCTATGGTGCTCCTCTTGATGTCTCCAAGTGTTCCGCCTGATTTTAACTAAATTAACACTATCCCTCCCCCGAAAGCAAAAGCTATTGAGCTGCAGGCTTCCTATTGTTGCGTCGTTGTTGTCACACGTCTAACCATTAGACATGCGATAACTACAACACGGAACAATAGACTCTAACGACCCTCGGCCATTGAAATGTTAATGCTTAGATGCATGCAGAAGACGCTACATTTCGCTCCCTCCAGAAAGACTGGAGCGCGCAGAGTGCATATGCACGTAGACGGCAGACACACACAGTCCCGACCCAAACACTGAGGAGGTAAAGTAAACGTGACGTTGTTGTGATTAAACATAATGTGCCACGAAAAATAGCTGTCCAAAATAGCTTTCCATAGATGTCCAAACATGATCGCCTCGTTCGGCCAACAAAATATATCTCCCTCCCTTCACAGAAGCGCAGCGATGCCTGATTTATTCTTCGTCGTACACGTGTTATGCTTGCATGCTGAAAATGGCTGATCTACAAGCTCACAGCGCATTGCGGACGCAACGCGTTGTGAGCTTGTCGATCAGCTATTTTCAGCACGTGGAAATAAGCAGGCTGTGAGAACTGAGACCCTTCACAATAAAAGCATGCAGCATTCACAAGTTGGCTCATAATAAAGAAAGGAAAAGGATTAGGTGGCATTTCACATTTCATATGAGCAATTTTTTTGAAACTGAGGCTCTGTCTCTGTCCTTTTCTTTCTCTTTGAAGTTATTTGATGAGTGCTGTCATGTGTGTTTTTAAAAGTATATTTACTTTTACGTTTTACTATATATTTAATATATATATATTTAATATATATATATATATATATATTTATATATATATATATATATATATATATATACACCCCCCCCCCCCCAGGTGTTCCCCGATATTTTAGGGCTATGAAAAGTGTTCCCTGGGACAAAAAAGGTTGGGAAACACTGCATTAAGGTATAGAACTGGAAATCATAGAATGTGCATTCATGGTATCACAATATATACACGATATCTCTGAAAAGGCATATCGTTGAGAGACGTTGTATCATGGAGACGATATTCATCACCATATCGCCCACGCCTACTGTGACCAGTTTACTTTCATTTCTAGATACATTTTTTCGTTTGTTCTTTCTTTTTTAAACATCCAGTCTGTTGATACTGTAGATGTAAATGTAAAGAACGACAACGAAACAAAGAACAACATTCATTGGACAAAGGTTGCTAAAAAAGGCCTTATTGCAACTATTTCAGATGCTACTTACTAATACTTTATAGTTTATAACATGACCTCTTTGGGTTTTGCTGACTGTAAGCGTGCTGTGTTGTAGTGTAGACCATAAAATACAAGTGGGGGAAAAAATGCTGAAAATGCTCTGTTTCACAATAATTCACCCTATCAAAGGTGCCTCGGATTCTGCTGCGTTATGGTCTTGTGACATGAGCAAATGATATGCTGCTGCTCACTTGGAGGTTTTGCCCGGCTAAGCATGTTTCTAGCACAGAAGGGCACTGCTGCTAGCTAGGGGCGTTTTCAAGACAATTCACTGTTTATGCTCGATTTCTAGAAGCTCACAGTCTGACCTGCAACACTTGTAGAGTGCTTGTAGAGTGTGTGACGTACAGTAGTCTGGCCCACGCAACACAATAAACAAGTATAAATACAATACAAGTAGAAAGTAGAAATCAGGCTTCAGCATCGCCGATAAAAAAAATAGATTATTATAATAAAAGGAACATATTTGCGTTGCGTTCGCTTGTTGGCACATTGAACTCTTCCCCCATCCTCTTATTTTCTCCTTTTTGCTCTTTTCCCCGTGCTTGTTGAGCCCCCACAGCGTGTCTTGTGATCAAGTGCTTTAGTTTCAACACATGCTTGAGTAGTTCCCTATTTAGGCCCCGGTTAAAAGCGGAGTGCCTGTAGAACAGAGAACAGGAATGCCCATTGAATGCTTCTCACTGACGTGATAATGAACGTTTCACACCAGAACGGCTGCTCTTCCTAACAGACCTGCTCTATGATAGGCTTTAACCACTATATCGTTGCTGTCGTCGGGGGATAAACCTGCTCATCTCCACATTCTGTCCAGAATGTGGACGCTAGGGTTCATGTGGTTAAAGGCTCCCTCAGCCAGTCATCCAATCAGTGGGTGAACCAGTCAAGAAGTAGGTCAGGAGTCGCTTATTGTCGGTATCAGCCGGTAACATGTGGCAGTCTATCCCCGTTACAATGTGCTAGATCCCTGGGAGATGGATTGCTGAGGTGGAGCGCTACACCTACCATCAGCTCTACTTCCCACACGACTTACCGCATCCAAGCTGTGCTATACTCATACGCTGAGTTTCCGGTGCCCGGGATCCAACCCATGAACTTGTGGTCCAAAGGCGAAAGCTCTACCGACTGAGCTACCAGGAACCAGTCAAGTCAGCCACGCAATCAGTAATATCGATGGTGTCTGGCATAAACCTCTTATCTTCATATTCTAGCTTTTTTCCCCTCTTTGTAAATGAACGCCCTACTTGATCATACTGCAGTGTCACACACAAGCATCAAAAGGTGCAGATCCGCAAGCTCGAAACACGATGCGTTTTTGAGCTTGTCGATCTGCTATTTTTGTTGTTTTCGAATATGAATCCTGACAAGTAACAGTTTGGGACATATGAGATTTATTTTCCACCCACCCGACAGTGGCGATAATATTTCAGTTGACGTCATTTATCAGTGTTTGGCTCTCTTTCCTCCCCTCATGGATTAAAGTTCTCAGTCATTTGGATTCCATAGAAGCCAGCGTGTCTTCTGTAAAAGCATGCTGCGCACCAAAAATAGAAGATCTACAAGCTCACAACAGAGATCGGATATTTTCGGTCGTTATTTTAAGATGAAAGAGTATTTCATTTAAAACTAGCAATAGAATACAAGTTTAGAAGCATCTTCCAGAAACGTGAATGGTCTCAGAAATGTCAGGATATATTCAGCTGATCGTCCTAAAACATCATTATTACATGTCTTTATTTATTTATTTTGCTTTATTCCTTGTCCCCTCCCTGCCTGCCTGCCTGCATGCCTCCCTCCCTCCCTCCCTCCCTCCCTGCCTGCCTGCCTGCCTCCCTGCCTCCCTCCCTCCCTCCCTCCCTGCCTGCCTCCCTGCCTTCCTCCCTCCCTCCCTGCCTGCCTGCCTGCCTGCCTGCCTGCCTCCCTGCCTGCCTTCCTCCCTCCCTCCCTCCCTCCCTCCCTCCCTCCCTCCCTCCTTACAGCACTGGAGACGTAGCGCTGCTGAACTCCACGGCCATCGTCAACACCAGCAACGAGTCGCTGACGGACAAGAACCCAGTGTCTGACAGCGTCCACCAGCATGCCGGGCCCGAGCTCCGGGACGAGCTGCTCAAACTCAAAGGTACCAGAACTGAGTCACTATCACCATCAGAACCACCACTTTATTTTAAACCCAGTGATTTTCCCAGTGGATTTCCCAATGGTTTTCAACCGTTTGAGGAGATTTAGCCTGTCAGACCCACAACTTAGAATGTTTTGTTGTTGTTGGATGGGATTTTGACCACAATTCCATGCTGTATACAGTAGATGTTGGTACGATAGGAGTGGTACCAACCACTGTTAACCATTGTTTATATGTTAATTGTTTGAGTGTATAAATAAAGCGGAGTGCAATGGTCATAGACATGTACAGGGGGTCGTAGTATAAGAAGACAGTGTACGTTTGAACATATTGAAAGATGAAATGGTTCCAATATTTGTTGGTAAATTCAAAATTGTTCTAATCTCTGATTATTTTGAACAATTTAAACAAATGCTTTTTTACCTAATGCGTTGGAGACTGTAGGAACAGAACAATAAGGTTGAGTCGAATGCCTGAACTGGTCATTTCATTGGTAGGGGTGGTTCTAGAAACTGTTTGAGATTGAGGCTATAGTTGTGTATACATTTAAAATATCATCGTGCATCATCTCATACTGGCCAATCAGAATTCAGAATGCCTGTTGCCACAAATGTACGTCATATTAGGCGAAAATTTGACCTAATTTCTCCTTTCATTGTTGATGGCAAATATGAGACGTGTGGGGACAAGATGTCGTACAATTTCCCTTCATTGTCGATGGCTTTTAATGTTTGTGTTGCGGACATTTTGTGGGGACCAAAGCTGTACATACAGTAGGAGGGGCTAGCGCCCCTCAAAAATAAATTGAATCCAGATTATGACGACTATGCACAAATAATTATCTCAAATAACCTTGATCTCTGCATCACTGTTAATAATGAGTAATGTGACCATGGGTTGTTAATGGCCGCTGTCTGCAGGGTGTAGGACGGGCGAGGCCAAGATGACCAAAGGCTTCAACCTGGCGGCGCGGTTCATCATCCACACCGTGGGACCCAAGTTCAAGGCCAAGTACAGGACGGCTGCAGAGAGCTCCCTGTTCAGCTGCTACCGGAACATCCTGCAGATAGCCATGTAAGAACCTTACACATTCTTATTATGTATTAATAGAGTGCTGCCCGTTGGGCACTGGCCTACTTGGAACGATGCAAGTTGGAAATTAATGCCCCACCCAATTATTACTTGCGTGAGCAGAGCGCAAGTACTGTTTTCGGCTGCGTATGTAAGAGAGTGGCGACACTAGCGCTGACTCCCATTGTAACAATGGAATGCGGAAGTGCTCATTCTATCTCAATAGGATAGTTCCAGCCATAGGAGCAATGTTTGGAACTATAGCCCAAAGGCACCCGCTTTGCGGCTAGATCAAAGCGTGTCGCTACTCTCCTACTCTACACTCTGGTTTATGTAAAAACGGTGGTTCCTGATTGGCAAAGGCCGCGGCTAATACAAGAAGCTAATGGCTATGGAGAAACGGAAGCAGTGCTGGCGAGTCCTTAGCATGCATTCGTAGCAACCAAAGTCTTACGATTTGTCACACACGTTACCGCGGTGAAATTTGTTCTCTGCATTTGACCCATCTCTTTGAGCAGTGAGCAGCAGCCAAGGAGCGGTGAGCTGCAGCCGTGCTGCGCTCAGGAGTCATTTCATTAGTAGATTTACCGTCAACCCATTTACCATCAACCGGAGCGATGATGATGATGTTGGTAATAATAATAGAAATAAAATAATAATGGTGATAATAATGTTATTAATTGCTATTATTATAATGTCTGATACGGTAAATGGTTATGTAGTGCAAATTAACGTAGGGATTCTTGGGGGGATCTCTATGGTGACCCGGGTGAGGGATGGGTGTGATATTGACTTTAGGTTTGTGTATTCTGAATTCTGGCAACTATTTTGCTCGGATCGATCATTGCAGAAACTTTGGCCCTCATTTATCAATCGAGTGTAAAATCTGCCACAGATTCGAGTGCAGGTTTCGTAGCACACCCACGTCGCCACGGCATTTATAAAGTGATCGCAAACAGCTGATCCTTCCTTAATTTCGTTCTGACGTTAATAAATGTGACGGCTGAAATCTATCTGGCACGCCCTATGAAATCAAGCCTCGCCCTCGTTTTTGCGACTTGAAAACGGCAATACGTTTCCTGAAACCATGGTAACATGAAAAAATAGGTTTCTCCCGTGCCTTGCTGCTGCCCGCCTCACCCCCCTCTCTCATACACACGCACAGACGCACAGCACGCACACGCAACTTGCAAGCCCAACTAACTGGTGTGTTGTTAAATAAATAAAAAACGAACACCTGCATGAATTAAATAAAGTTGTAGGCCTACCCTGTCTGTTTCCCTCTCACCTCGCATGCCTTGCTGTCATGCACGCACGCACCTACATGACACATTAAATAAAGCTGTCTGTTTCTCCTCTCGCTTCGCTTCCCTTGCTGCCCGCCTCACCCCCCGCACGCCACGCACGCACGCACATATCGCAATTTGCAAGCAACTTTCACTGTGTGTTGTTAGTTGTATATTAAATTATTAAAGTATTTTTAATTTAATATACAACAAGATATATTAGTGAACGAAAACCTGAACCTGAACCATAATTAAATAAATAGGCACACACACGCTGCTGTTTTGCAGGTGCTCCTCCTGTCCTGTCCTGTCTGTCTGTCTCTCTCTATCACTGTGGTCCGTCCGTGACCAACTGACCATGCACGTTCGACAGTCTATTTAGATTGCCTCGCAGTTGCTAGTCGCTGCAGTGGCTGCAGGACTGTCAACTGTCAATTATATTAATGTGCAGCCAAAATATATGGTACTGGTGGTGGTGGGCTGACTGGCTGGGTTAGCCTATATCGCCGATGCGGTTCCCATGCACTTGCGCTGGGCTGGCACGGCACATTTGACATTCCAGTGACACGTCAGGTTTATTAAACGAGGAGGAGATTGCATATACCCTAACTCCAGAAAGACATTGTTGGCCTGCTGTAGATTAGGCTACCTACAGTATATAGGCTACCCATGCATGTTGGGACTCTCCGCAGCTGCATTGCACTATAGGCTACTTTCCAACGTCATGGAAATATTCCAGCACAGACAGCCCAAATCCTCGCATGTATGCGCTCATGCAAAACACTGTTTAAATGGCTTAAATCAAGCGCGATTTTAATTGTAAAGTTGGAAAGCTCCTACAAATTTCATATGACACAAAGACACATCTTGTAGGTCTATTCCTTTTTTCTTTTCTTTTTTTTTAGCCCATATACATACAGTTTTATATTAACATTTTAGGAGTGAATACATATGTTTCGATGCCTTTGGCAGCCTCTCAGCTGGTCAAACAATGCTGCTCCGCCGTTCTACGACAGAAAAACAAGCGTACGCCAGCTCACGAGCAGACGTGGGATTTGAAAGTTGTCAAGTTCAATTTCAAGCTTTGCCGGAAATGGTAAATGTCGATGGCAAATGGCAATTTCGGCGTGCACCCATATTTTGGCGTACGCACGGTTGATAAATGAGGGCCTTTAATTATTTCAACTATTTCTAGTAACCATAATCATGTTTTGTTGTAACTTGTACGTAGGATAGGCACTTATAAGGTTTCCGTTTCAGCCTATTCCTTTTGATCACCTCTAGCGTAACAGTTCCTTTATGTTGTGTTGGTGCTGTTTGTGAGGATGATCAAATCAAATTCCAAAAATCAAACACAGCGAGGCTTTCTTATAACGATATCAAACGCCTTAAGACGAGCCTACTTGTCATGAGCGCCCTGCGTAATTAATTTATAGGAAGAGTATAACTGTCAATAGCAAAAATAGCAGTGAGCTTTTTGGAAAAAAATCTTAAGTGTGAGAACTACTGATTTAGATTTAGAAGGCATGTGGCCTCGGGACTTGGTACAAGCCAGACCTGTGTGTGGGTGGGTGTGTGTGTGTGTGTGTGGGTGGGTGGGTGTGCCGTGTGTGTATGACTGTATGTGTGTGTGCGCGCATGTTTGACCCACTATTGTACCTGACTCGGTCCCACTCTGTTTGACCTCGTGTCGGCCGGGATTGAGTTTAGCTGAACCCCTCAGATGTCATCTCAGGACTTGTTAATTTGATTTGGACTCATTCTCACACACAGAGGGAGTTCTTCTCTCCTGTGCGTCTGAACGGAGAGGGACCGCGCATTAAGCTCATGTTCTCGACTTAAGCCACTTAAACACCAGCTGTGTGTGTGTGTGTGTGTGTGTGTGTGTGTGCGCGTGCTGAGCCTGGAGTTCTACACTTTTTGTTTAGCCAACGTATAAAATCTGGATAAAGTGGTTAATGTGACGCTGTGTTCCGCCCCAGTTCTCACAGCCATCACAGGCCTAGGAGTCACACTGATCACCCTCTCAATCTCCGCTTCACAATAATTCCACCTGGACCAAGATGTAGAACTTTTAAAAGGGAATAATGTCACTTTAGC
The DNA here is from genome assembly GCF_963924005.1 of Protomyctophum bolini. Classification (NCBI taxonomy): domain Eukaryota; kingdom Metazoa; phylum Chordata; class Actinopteri; order Myctophiformes; family Myctophidae; genus Protomyctophum; species Protomyctophum bolini. The sequence goes on along the minus strand of NC_137877.1, from coordinate 13,866,961 downwards.
AGGAGTTTTGTCCACTCGGCCATTGCAGCATTAAAGCTTCTTTCTGAGTTATTAGGCAATTGCGGTGGTTGCTTTTGGTGTCCCTGCATGTCTAATTTAGACTTTTTGTCTAGGTTGGACGTAATTCTCTTTCTAAATTAGTTTGACAAGATTTTCTCTCCCCAGAGTAAGCTACAGTAGCAGGCTCTTCTTATTAGCTCAGTGGTAAAAGTGTCAGCGTTCGCACAGGAGATCCAGGCTTCAAATCCAGGGTAGAACAGGATGTTAAACAAACTGCCTCGCTGACATAGTTTATGGATGTACTTTTGGAGATTCTTCTATGTACAGTAGTATGTTAAATGTGTGTTGTATGCTACTGTTCGTATTACTCTGGGTCAAGCCAAATCTTTCTGGGATAGGAACTTTTACTTTTATGCCACGGACCCCCCCCAAAATAAAATATATTGGCCACGGAGCCCCCATCTCAAAAACAGTTTGTGCAAGGTATTTTCTGTTTATTAAAGAGCTGGAGAGACATGGTGTTACTGAACAAACAACATATAGCAGTGATTATCATTTACTCTCAAAGATGTAAGGTTTGCTCATTGTATCTACCCATCACTAGGGACCTTTTCTGTTCTTGTTTTTAAATGTCTTCTGAAAGCACAAGATACAGTAGTCATCCTCCAACGTATCATGACGAGATCAGTATTGTGGAAAACAAATATTGTGATATTTATTTGTTTATCCATATTGCCCCAGGCCATCCCTTCTTCTACCAGGTATGACCAGTCCACAATGAGACCTGACATGATACTACAGTATGTCACATGGAGTTACCCAAATCCAACCCTTGATGCTGATTGCCAAGCAGGGAGGCATTGGGTCCCATTTTTCAGAGTCTTTGGTATTCAGTATTTAAGTCCGACGTCATTTTGTAGTGCTACGTTACGTCCGGGTCCAAGTGGCACCAGCTCCCGTCCGCATCCCATTGTAAATAGACAATCTAATCTAAACGCGTGAATCCTTTTACAATTTTCAGAAAGGAAGCCATTGAGGGTTCAAATGGGTCTTAATGCTTCCAACTCGAGTAGAATTATTAATGTTTTGTACAAGTGTCCATGATAATAAAAATATATGATGTGGAGACAATTAAAACTATTATTATTATTATTGAAGGTGGCAACAGTCCATTTGCTCGGTAAAATATTTTGGGGGCATATTTAGAATGCGTGCAGGCTTTAGTATGTTGAATCTAGTTTGCATTAATGAGGATTTAGTTGACGCAATAAAATAAAATGGCGATAGTATTCCATGTGGGGCAGACGGCCTGTCACAGCCAGATTTGGGAGAGCAGTGAAGCTTTGTTGTTGCAAGGAAAGCGGTAAAATGAGACTTTCGTGGTTGTTTTCGTCTCAGATTTAGTCCGACGGAGCATCACAGTATAACTCCATGGGGACACAAAAGCGACACAAAAGTAGGACCCGGAAGTATCTCAGGAGGGGGCGCTCACGTCACAGCTAAAATACTGAATGACCCGTGCGGGGATTGAATCCTTAACTCGGGGCGGACACACTTTTTCTTTTTAGAGGATAGAAGAAATCCAGAAATGCCAGCGTGGTGGTGTTGTAAGGGGTTGTGTTCCGTCCACAAGCTCTGCGTGATGTTTTTGTGTTGTTTCTGATTTGCAGAGAGCAGTCCATGGTGTCTGTGGGTCTGTGTGTGGTCAGCACCACCAAACGAGGCTACCCGCTGGAGGATGCCACACACATCGCTTTCAGTAAGACGCACACACACACACACACACACACACACACACACACACACTACCCGCTGGAGGATGCCACGCACATCGCTTTCAGTAAGACGCACACACACACATTATTCACAAAAAGTGTGTTGATCTGGGCTAACAACAATACAACATGGCACAGTCTTCCCCTCCAAAAAACACACACACACACACACACACACACACACACACACACACACACATTGTAACAGTTTCTGCTTAGCCTGATTCATTGTTTTATGGGTTCCAGGTAGATCTTGTCTACCAGAGAAATGCTATTTCTCCTTTTGATTGAGTTCTTCCTCATCTGGGTTTAACCACACGTGAATCCGACACAAAGGACTTGCAGCCATAAAACACACACACACACACACACACACACACACACACCGCTTATAATACAGTTATCAGTTTTCGTCCGAGAATTCCTCTATCGCTGCATGCTTGCATACCCTTCAGGCCAGTACAAAATAGAAAGGGAGGTGGGACAGTGGAGCGTCTCATCTTTTGGTTGAGTGAAGCAGCAGCAGGTCACATGATGCAGCGGGGCCGTCCGGCGCTCGCCTCGCAGACACAACACACAATCACACATTCACACGCATGGACACGCCCCAACACCGCTCACTCACCAGTGTAAAAGTATCAATACGGCAATGTAGAAATTCTACGTTACAAGTAAAAGTGTGGAATTTAAAAATTTACAAAAGTATTGGTATCAAAAGTAAGTACCAAAAGTACTCGTAATGCAGAATGTCCCGTTTCACAAGTTTTCAAATGTAGATTTTCTTTTTTTATATAGCCGATCTACAATTTTCAAATGACCTAAATATATACAGTATAGGTGCGATTCATTCATACTCCTATTTTAGAGCCGAATAAAAGTCGGTTCGGCTCTGTAGAGCCTACAATGTGACGTCATTTGAGGTTCGGGGGGGCGGGTACCGTCCTAAAGTCGGCTCTTCGTTGCTACTGAAAATCATTTCGAGCCGAAATCATTTACGGTAAAATAGGAGTATGAATCGGCCCTAAGGCTGAAGTGGTTAATTAATGTTTGTTTTGTAATATAATATGTAGTGTTGTCAAAGTACAAAGTACAATACTTTGACAACAGTAGATGTAAAAGGAAATTGTAAAAAAATACTCAAGTACTTATGGTATTTGTACTTATGTAAATGTACTTAGTTACTTTCCACCACTGCCGGTCACACATGCAACACGCAGTTAGAAATGTGATTATAATAACGCACACGGTGCTATCACTTAGCCCCGCCATGCTACGTCGCTAAGCACGCCACACTCAATTAGGTCTAACACGAATGATGGCCCATAACTCATTAACTCTGGCATGTAGAGGAAATCACACACAGGCTACTGTGGTCGGGAACGTGACCACATATTTCCGCCCAATTTCAGGGTGAGGCTATATCTGTTATTTACCATTATTTAATTTATTTTATAACTGGTAAATGGTGCATTTATATAGTGCCTTTTATCCAAGGCTCTTTACATAGATTGGGCATTACATTCACCCATTCACACACACATTCATACACCGATGGTGGAGGAAACCATGCAAGGCACCAACATGCTCATCGGGAGCAATTAGGGGTTCAACTTCAGAGTCTCGCTCAAAGACACTTCGACACCAACTCGGGGGAGCCCGGGGTCAAACCGGGAAACTCATAGTTACCGGCAGATTCTCTACCGGCCACTCTACCCCTGAGCCACTGGCGCTATACTTTGGCTGTTCAAATTTCAAAAATAGCAGATATACAAGCTCATAATGTGGCTGGGCATGTCAAATTTGTACGTACACACAGAGACGTGGTGCATTTATAGATGGATTACAAGGTATTGAATTGTATTAATAATACTAAATCACGTATCACCGAGCAATGTTACGTCGCATATATGCCACAATCAATTAGGTCTGACACGAATGATGGGCCATAACTCATTAATCGTGGCATGTAGAGGAAATCGCACGCAGGCGGTGGTCGTTAAATGTTTAGTTCACCACCACATATTCTGCCCGATTTCAGGGTAATGCTTTATCTGCACGCAAGCCTGCCTGGCTATATGCCAACAAACACATCATCCTTAACCCATTTCGAGTGGGGACCCCTTTTGGTTTTAGCATTTATATGCTTTAGCTATTGAAAAATATTTCAATATTATATATTTTTGAAAAATGGAAGAACCACTGACATAGAAACATAGCTTTTTCAGAAAACTGTCAGGATGTAGAAGACATTTTTAGAATCTGATCTCAGGTCAAAATGGGTTAATTAAAAATATGTACCGGTAAGGGGTGGCAGAGCTGTAAGGACGTAATCAGGGAAATTAATTGAAACAATACCCACAATACTCCTGCTTGGAATCCCAAGTCGCACAGGGACGGATACTGTTCTCCAGACAGTAATACAAATATATTTTCAGGCACAGGTTCTCGGAAAACAGTGACTGGAGCCTAGGCGTGCCATTTTCTCGATACTGTACTCGTACACACAGACGGTACAATCCACAGTTAAAGTGTTCATTTATCCAATTGTATAACTGAGGGTGTACACAATGTAACTAAATGGACTCGTTTATATGTCACTTTTAAGATGCAGAGGAGAGATGGCAGTAATGGTGGAAGTGTCCAATAAACCATTCTAGCTGGGGGTCCCCAGCTAAATGATAGTTTGGAACCAAATGGACCCTTATCATATGGGTCAGTAACTCTGAGAGTGTACAACTGGGGTCCATTTGTGCACTCTCAGATTTAAATTAACATTGATTTGACAAAATAAATCAGGGTCCCAGAGATAGAAATGCCATTGAATTGGGGGTCCGTAGCCTAATGCATGTGAAACTGGGGGTCCTTGAAATTAAAATGGTTGAGAATCACTGCTAAAGCCGTAAAAGTCTTCTCTTATGAGGGTCCCTGGCATATCTTTTCAAATGGGGGTCTGTGGGCTAATTAATGTCAATTTGGGGGTCGCAATGTGCCTTAAGGTTAGTGCACACTAGCATAATAATCCCTGTGTGTGTGTGTGTGTGTGTGTGTGTGTGTGTGTGTGTGTGTGTGTGTGTGTGTGTGTGTGTGTTTGTTTTAAAGGAACAGTCCGCAGGTTCCTGGAGAGCCATGGGGACAGCATTGAGACAGTGGTGTTTGCTGTGTCAGAAATGGAGGAGGTAATGTTTCATATGTCTCTCATTATGCATTATTGAAACCTATCTCCATTTTCTAACTTTTTGTGTTTTTTCTCATAAATTAACACCCTACTTGGATCACACAGCGTAACACTTGTGGATCTGATGCTTTTTTCTATTGTTTTTAATCCTGAAAAGTAACACTTTTTGACATAATCAGGTTTCCACCCAGAGACGATATTCAGTTTAGTTTACTGTTGTTTTTCTCATTATTCCACTCGTAGGGCCAGTAAAGAGAATGTGTTGTTTTTCTCATTATTCCACTCGTAGGGCCAGTAAAGAGACTGTGCGTGATATCGTGGCATGCTAGGTACAGTACACACTCCTGCCAGTGCCCTTGACCAAGATACTGGCAGATGCAGTACAGATGCTACGCGGTGGCTGCTCTCTCCTCCTGAGGGGTCCGGGGATAGTTTGGAACCAAATGGACCCTTATGGGTTTGTAACTCTGAGAGTGTTCAAATGGGACCGTTAGGTTCCATTTGTACACTCTCAGAGTTAAATTAACATACAATATAAATTGGGGGGTCCCAGTGATAGAAATGCCATTAAAAGAGGGTCCGTAGACTAATGCATGTCAAATTGGGGGTCAAACTAAAACAAAGCAACGCATGCATTTGATTGGGTATCACCAATCAACTGTGATTATGGTAAACTCAATTTGGGAAAAAGTTTGATTCCAAAGCTAGCACGCGCCTGTGAGTAAGCCCCAAACACAACAAACAGACACACCCGATACGTGACATATGGCTAGTGTAGACAGTTCCGTATGGCTGCGAACATAAATTATTACACAAACTAGAGCCTGATGTTTGAGGGGAAGGACCTGGAGGATAGCCCACGACCTTGAAGCACGCACGCACGCACACTGATACAGAGGCACTCAGAAATGCTCTGATGCGCAGAATAGAAACGGCAGCAGATGAGGTCATATGTGGCGCAAATGTGACACAGATCTGTGTTTACACGCAGACCGAAACCAAAGGGCATCAACGGTCTGTTTATGGAAATGAGTAACATAATAATCACCATAGAGGCCATCTAAACTGTCTGTAATAATTGTGTTAATATTACCTACCCTGGACATGTGAAGGATGAACTGTAAAGTGTGTGTTTGTGTGCGTGCGTGCCTCCGTCCCACAGCCGGTGTACAGGAAGTTCCTGCCTCTGTACTACCCTCGCTCGGAGGAGGAGGAGAGGGACAGCCTGCCCTTCATCCCAGCGGACATCGGTAACTCCGAGGGAGAGCCCGTGGTTCCCGAGAGGCAGATCCGCATCGCAGAGAAGCCAGGCACCCTTGAAGGTAGGCAGTCTGAGCGAGAACTGATCTTCATAGCGCGTCAGTCACAGTCCCTCCACCTTTAGGAACAACGAGGATGAGGATTTCCCATTAATTTTTCCGTAGACGTTTTAGAAAGTATTTATTTTAGGCCTTTAAGCCTCGGACAAAGCCAACTCGGCTCCTGACAAATCATTGACAATAAACACATTTTTTTGGCCGAACAAATAATTAGAAAGAAGAAAAACGAACTAAAAAAATAAGTGTTGTACCCTGTAATTTTTTTATGCTTTCTCATTATTTGTTTGGCCCCAAAGATTTTGTTTATTGTCATGATTTGTCAGGAGCCGAGTTGGCTTTGTCCGAGGCTTAAATATCTTTACATTTTTACTTTCTGAAACGTCTGAATGGGAAATTCTCTTCTGGTGCCCTCGTAGGCGGCGAGACTGCAACGCTCTATAGCGTGTTTCCCCATTTTGTACCGCAGCACTTCTGCAGGACGTTATGAATGCAAATATATATTTTTCATACTCAGGGTTCCCTTTTAGGTTAATTCATGTGTCAGTAGGCTACGTGGTAAACGTTTAGGTTAATTCATGTCTCAGTATGCTCCGTGGTAAACTTGACCTTTGGCTCAGTACTTGGTCTACTCTTTTTTTTCCCACCCCTGTACATCAAGCCTCTTCACCCCAAAATAGCAGATCTACAAGCTCACAACAACGCTGTGAGATTGTATATCTGCTATTGTCGGCTAATGTTCCCCTAGAATAGCGATGCGAGTGGTTAATGTTTAACTAAAAAAATAAATTTCATATCATACAAATATTTGGTGGACCCCCTAGGGCTAGGTGTCCCAGACAGACCCCCTGTTGAAGACCCCTGCTGTATGATCACCAAGCCCACAAACTAACGGCTTCATGGGTAAAATGCAAGTTTAAATGATAAACGGCTTGAGAAAAGCAAATAACCAACGTGACTCTCATGTGCCCGCTAAAGTCTGCGAAGCCCAACGATGCGGTGTGTGTTTATTTTCATTGCAAGTTTGTTCTTAAATGTCATTCCAAGTGCGGCATAAAAACATGTTTTCGTTTTTTTTGTAGTCGATCTGCTGCAGTGCATGGCTTTCGCAAACGATGCACATGACAATGCTGTTCAATAGTTTAATAGTACCGGTATGTTGAAACCCAGAGCGGGTGACACACCTGCAGTGTTCCTGATGAGTCAGTCAGTCAGTCAGTCAGTCAGACAGACAGACAGAAAGCCAGTCAATCAGTAAATGAACCGGTCAATATGTCAGTGAAGAGCTGACCACACAAAACGACAACATGACGTCAACATCACCGTTCACACAACACATCTCTCTGTTTTTGCGAACCACCTCTTCACCTAAAACTGGACTATGAATAGGCCTTAAGTCAGTCAGTCAGACAGACGGACGGACGGACAGACAGTCGGTGACGTCAGCCAGCTGTTCCGAGTTGGTCGGTGGACGTGGGAGAAGCACGTTGGAATGTAGACCATTGGAGGAACATCTGGACACCGACCGCACTGTATCTTCTTGTCTTTTTTATATTTGTTTCATGTTTTGACAAGACAAACTATACCGCCAAAATAACATCACAGCACACGAGGGCCATTTACAATAACAAACACAGAACACAAATGCATCTTTTCAAAAGTAGCAGTTCAACAAGATCAAAACCTGTCTACTTTTGATGCTTTAGTGTGATGAACAAGGGTGTTAATTTTGAAAAAAATAAAAACTGTTTAAGTTCACACTATTTATCCATAATGTATAAATGATGGATAACGGGTCAGGACAACGAGGCCTTTTCGTGGAGGGGTCAGAATAAAATTTGGACTTGAACTTTTTTTCATCTGTAGTACTCATTAATCAGTCATCATAACGGTATCGGACAATCTTGGTCTTAAAATGCAATATCTGTATTGAATATATTAATAATATATCGGTTTTAGACGATATTGTATTTTATACGGTAATAATTTGGTTTGATTATGCAGCCTTCATCATTGCATTTTTATCCTAACATTTCACACTTTTCTGGAAAAGCTTTCAAAAGTTGGAACATTTTTAAATAAAAAGTCTACATTCAAGCTGTTGATGTTGGGATAATACGGGCCAAAAAATAATTATGTTGCAACCATAATTTTTCTTATTATATATATTTTTTTAATTCAGTGTTTATTACATTTTAACTTGTTCGACATCGTAAAAATATCGGTCATCGATCATAACGGCAACGTTGACATCGGTTATCTGTATCGGCCAGACATCGGTGCATCCCTAGTTAAAATCTGGAGATAAGAGGTTTTCTTGCCCGACAGTGGCCATATATTATTGCTCAGCGCGTCCATGGATGTATGTGCTGCGTTGCCAGCACTGGACCCGTGGACCGTGGCGAACGCAGAGCAGGCGTTCCTCTGATCCCTTCCAAAAAACGCAAGATTCATAGCCTTTAATGCTTTGCAAACGAGCTGTCGTAAAGAGGAGGCGGGGGCGGGGGGTCCTTTTTATTTTATTTTATTTTTTGGTTCATGCTGTTATTCCCTCAACAGATGTTACAGTTGTTGTTTTTCTTCTTCTGTTTTATATTTTTCTGGCCTTTCTCTCACTTCCTCGCAGCTATACGACTCTGGGTTTGACCCCCTGTTTGTCTTCCTGAGACCAAGGCTTGATTTACACAGCGGCAGCTTTTTCAGAAAAAAGCAAGAGATTAGGGCTGCCTCCACTGTACTGTTAGTGAGAGGATTAGGGCTGCCTCCACTGTACTGTTAGTGAGAGGATTAGGGCTGCCTCCACTGTACTGTTAGTGAGAGGATTAGGGCTGCCTCCACTGTGCTGTTAGTGAGAGGATTAGGGCTGCCTCCACTGTACTGTTAGTGAGAGGATTAGGGCTGCCTCCACTGTACTGTTAGTGAGAGGATTAGGGCTGCCTCCACTGTACTGTTAGTGAGAGGATTAGGGCTGCCTCCACTGTACTGTTAGTGAGAGGATTAGGGCTGCCTCCACTGTACTGTTAGTGAGAGGATTAGGGCTGCCTCCACTGTACTGTTAGTGAGAGGATTAGGGCTGCCTCCACTGTACTGTTAGTGAGAGGATTAGGGCTGCCTCCACTGTACTGTTAGTGAGAGGATTAGGGCTGCCTCCACTGTACTGTTAGTGAGAGGATTAGGGCTGCCTCCACTGTACTGTTAGTGAGAGGATTAGGGCTGCCTCCACTGTACTGTTAGTGAGAGGTAGGGCTGCCCCCACTGTACTGTTAGTGAGAGGATTAGGGCTGCCTCCACTGTACTGTTAGTGAGAGGATTAGGGCTGCCTCCACTGTACTGTTAGTGAGAGGATTAGGGCTGCCTCCACTGTACTGTTAGTGAGAGGCGTGACATCGGGTGTTTACGTGTTTTTATGGGATCGTATGACTTTGACCTTCACCCGGCTTTGTTCGCTGGCTTTAATCTGAGGCGGTGGACGACGTTTGCTGAGCTTGTCGTCACCTCCCGCGACCTCGTATCCGATGTCTGCTGTCCATATGGGGGCTCGAAGTGTGGGGACGTTTTAGCCACGAAAGTGTCGATTCCAAAGTAAGCACGCGCCTGTGAGTAAGCCCCAAACACAACAAACAGACACACACACCCGATACGCGACATATGGCCGTAGACATAAATTATTACACAAACTAGATCCTGATGTTTGAGGGGAAGGACCTGGATGATAGCCCACGACCTTGAAATGTCTGAGTGTGTGTGTGTGCGTGCACGCATACACACACACACACACACACACACACACACACACACACACACAGAAACTGAGGCACTCAGAAATGCTGTGATGCGCAGAATAGAAACAAACAGCATCTCAGCAGCAGATGAGGTCATATGTGATGCAAATGTGACACAGATCTGTGTTTACACGCAGACCGACACCAAAGGGCATCAACAGGCTTTATGGAGATGAGTAAGATAATAATCACCATAGAGGTCATCTAAACTGTCTGTAATTGTGTTAATGCTATCTCCCGTGTGTGTGTGTGTGTGTGTGTGTGTGTGTGTGTGATTCACTCTCTCACTCTGTCTCACACTCAATCACTCTCACTGGCCCTGGAGGACCAGCTTGCGTTGCTTGATGGAGAGTGAGTGAGTGTGAGAGAGAGTGAGTGAGAAGTTCTCACTCAGTTCCCACGACTGATGACGGACTACCCGGAAATTACATTGAATGTTGCTCAATAGACGCTCCCAGCCTGTAGACCGGTGCGCTCTGTTATGAAACGAGTCATGTTCCGTCTTTTGATTAACCTCCGTCTATGGCGACGGGCGTAAATATTTAATAGGACGGAGACCTCCGTCTGGGGTGATATGAGTGTTAACGCCTCAATCTGCAATTATTAGCTGTATGGCTACCACATGATACATGTTGTGTTAAGTGTGTAGGTCACACGGCGCTAGTGTGTGGTGGCTCCTTTCACGATGTTTCACAAATTACATATTAGGACTTCAGTCGTGAGATTTTATTTTGCTTGTGCTTTTGTGTGTGTGTGTGTGTGTGTGTGTGCAGATGACTCTGAAGACGACAGCCTGGACTCGGACCTGGGCCAGGTGGGGACACATGCCTTCGCCAGGATGGAGGGCGACGTGGACAAGCAACGCAAGCTGGTCCTCCAGGGCCAGCAGTCTGATGCCGCCGTGCAGAAACAGCACCAGAGGAAGTGAGCTCATCCTTCCTCCTCGCGCAGCGCACACTCTTGACCACTCTTGAAGGCAGCGGTGGCCGAATGGTTTGCGGAGCAGTCTTGATATCGGAAGGTCGCTAGTTCGTATCCCCGGACCGGCACGTTAAAATTACCACCACTGAAGTGCCCTTGGACACAAGGCATTGAACCTCTACCATGAAATGTTCTATGAGCAGGGCCTGGCTGTAAACAAGTTCTTGAGCTTAGTCCAGTTACCCTGGGTAAACATAGTACCTTTCCTTTACCAACGCTGCATTCTGCACTGTGTAACAATGTTCATTTAACTCTTGAGTGTGTACATGTCGCCATAGACATAGAAAGGTTCTTCTGGCTCTGGAGTGAATGCTCTCAAGTGAGGGCAAGCGTCCGCGTTGGTGCCACGGAACGTAATGAAAGGAAGGGACGCGAGTCCATGACACTCATGTCCATGACCACTCTATGTGCGCACTTCCGCCCTCCGTGCAAGACAAGGTCGCTCCAATGAATTGCAGCGGCGAATGAGGCGTATTATATCTTTCTACGTCTATGCATGTCACGGTACGATTGGGTTGAAAAGAATCACACCCGTGTGAAGTGAGTGGTGAAACTCTGTGTGGGGGTCCCTGGGGGGTCCCCGGAAGTTCCAGACCAGTTACTGTTTGGGGTCGCGTCACCTGAAGGTGGTCGCCGAGCGAGCTAAAGCGAGCAAGTGGCCGTGCCGAGTGTTGTGAAGTCACCTTCAGTCAACTCGGCGCCGTCTGAGTTATGTACCGATAATGACAGAATCATAGTTTTTTTCCCGTAAATGAACGCCCTACACAACATTATAGCAGGTCCGCAAGCTCGAAACTGCACGCTTTTTTGCACTTTTGATACTTTTTCAGGATTCAAATTCAAAAGTAAAAGTTTTGGGCATAATGTGTTTTTGCATAATGTGTTTTTGATATTTAAAATGGACCCGTTCCATTTGCAAATGGGTTGTTCCATCTATATACCCTCATAAATGTACACTACTCAGGACTGTAATATTTGTGACACGCATTCTCCAGCGAAATCCAGACGGAGGTCATTGAAAACACATTTTAAAGAACGCGACTGATGGCTATGTCACTTTTTGCAGATGAAATATTGGTATTGAAAACACATTTTGCCGTGCGGAAATGATGGCCATGTCATTTTGTTTGGAAATTAAATGTTCACATCACTAAACTTTGAACAGGCCTTAACCCATTTTGGGCGGGAATCCCTTTTGGAGTTAGCATTATGTTATGCCTCAGCCATTGAAAAATAGCAGATCTACAAGCTCATAGCACACCACCGAGTGGCGCGCTATGAACTTGTAGGTCTGCTATTTTGACAAAATCGAAGAACGACAGACATAGAAACATAGCTTTTTCAGAAAACTGTCAGGATGTAGAAGACATTTTTAGAATCTGATCTCAAGTCAAAATGGGTTAAAAACCAATTGGCACACCACACTCTCCATCAAAATGACAGTGCTCATTAAAAGAACATAATAAAATAATGTTGTTCCCTTTACTCCGATTTCAGTGTACTTCTCGAGAGAAATGGCCCGGAGGTTTATGACTTTATATAAAATTGGTCACGCATGAGGTGCAGGTGCACTCATCAGCGAGCCGCTGTCTAATTGGTATCAGCCGTTAAAAGTCAAAATGTCCCGGGGATATTAGATCAGACATTTGTTTACATTGCCTCATATCCTTTTATCCCAGTGGTTTTCAACCCTTTTTCATGTCAAGGTTCATTATTTAATTTGGCATTTGAGCCACGGACCACCGTTTGATGAGATTTAGCCTCTCAGACCCAAAACTTAGAATATTTTGTTATCGTTGGATAAGAGTTTTCAGAAAACGTAAGTCAGGACCATTTTGACCTGAGGCCTTAATGGCCTCAGGCTCCAGGGGTAGAGCGTGGCCGTCTTGGAACCGGAAGGTTCCTGGTTCGATCCCCGTCTCCCCCATGGCTGTGCGTTGGTTGAATTGTCCTTGAGCAAGACACAGAAGCCCTAACTGCCCCCGGTGAGCAGGTCGAGCGCTTTGCATGCTTTTATCCACCGTCGGTGGTGTGAAAATGAAATGTATTGTAACCAAACGCTTTGACGCAGTCCATTTACCATTGAACTGTAACCTCCAGGTTATGTACTTTTAAGTTGACATTTTGTCTCCTCTATACAGTTATAACCGCTGGTTATGTCAAGCCAGGGCTGAAGATCTGTCGGATATTGCTGCACTCAAGGCCTTATATCAAACTGGTAAGTGTTTGTTTGTTTGTTTGTGAGAGATGGATGCAGAAATTGTGTGTACTGTACGTGCGTGCGTGAGTGACATTTTGGGCATCAAAACTAGATGATTGGAGACGATAATATGGAAGGCATTGCAAGTCAATGCAAAGTCCCTAAAAAGCTTGCAACACAGACATAATGCATGCGTGTGACTTCCCCGTTGCTTTCAGAAACGGAACTTCTCTTCTCGGCTCTGGGGAGATTATAGACGGGGCATCGGGGAATATGCAGTAATCCCCTTTTCTCATTATTATTATTATTCAGAAAATATATGTAAATGGCCGGCTGCGTGCTCACAGCTGGCGCTCCTCTCAAACACGCTGCTCTTTTTGAACTGCCAGCTGTCCATTATCTGCCTCTGTATCTCCTTTCCTGTGTGTCTCGTTCTCAGGCTCCTTTTATCTGACCAGCTCTCTCTTGTTTTCTGTCTCTCTGACTGTCACTGGCCCATACAACCAGTAGGAGGCAGTATTAATCCACTGGCAGGCTCCACAACAAACCATAGTACACTACAGTATCTTGTACCTTTTGATTGAATAGTTTATTAGACATAAATGTATAAACGGCAACAGAGTCAAACACTTATTCCAAAAGGGATAGCACCTTGCGGTCTTGTTTCCATTTAGGCCCTATGCAATCAATTCATAGACATGACATGACAATTCAATATCATCAATCATTTCAGGAAAACAAAATAAGAAAGAACTCTATGTAAAAATAAAAATCACCTGTTTACCCTCAGAATGGCGTCCTGAAGCGGCCAGGGAGAGGTAACGGATCTGAGAGAAAGATTGTTCCAGTGAAATGGGGTCTTTGTAGTGGAACGACCTGCGTCCAGATTCATAAAATATTCTTTTGGGAAACGTAAAGTAGGGATGTTGTGCATGTCTATTATGGTATGGGGACGTATTAATACCAGGATATATATATATATATATTACAACCAAGAACTGGAAATTTGCAGTCACAAGCAGCATTCATGTCGTTAATGTAAAGAAGAAACGATAACGACCCAAGCATGCTTCCCTGGGGAACCCCACACAGTTCACTGGGAGGTTCCATTGATGTCAACCACTTGTTCTCTTCCCTCCAGGGAGGATTTCATCCAGTTTATTGATGAGCTATCAAAACCGATCGCCTTCAGTTTGCCCAGTAGAATGTAGTGATTTACAGTGTTGAAGGTCTTTTGGAGGTCGAGCATGACCAGGCCACAGAATGTGTCTGAGTCTACCTCACGTGTGATGTAGTCCAACTACAGAACATGTGTCTGTGGAGAGGGATGTTCTGACGCCAGATTGGAATTCAACCAACAGTTTATGCTCGTCTAGGTAGCTGTTGATTTGTTCTTGAATTAATCTCTCTTTAACCTTTTGAGTTGGAACAACGGATGGAAACAGGGCGGTAGATGCCAGGTTCTAATTTGCTTCCTTTTTTTATATAGAGGGATTACTCGAGCCAATTTGACCTTGTCAAGCCTTTTCTGACAAGTTCACAGAAATGAAAACAATTGTCCATTGTTCAAACTCTTCTCCTTTCTGTCTCTCTCCTGTCCAAACAAAACCCCAAAATGTAAGAAGATCCTAAAAACACACATGAACTTCGCTAATGCTCATTATAATATAGAATCATTTCTGTCTGCTCGGTCTGTCACTGTCTCAGAGGAGGGCTGTGGACAGCTTAGGGAATCCAAGCTAATAGAAACTGCAGGCTTCCTATTTCTGGAAAGTTATCATGCCATTGTTCTTGTGTTAATAAAAACATGAAAATAAAAAAAAAGACTTGGAAATAAATCAAAATGTCACTGGTTGGCAGGTTTCTGAAGTGTCGTCCTCTGAGACACAGACTGAGTAAAACAAAATGGTGCTATTAGCATGAGCTTTAGTGAGGACCAATTATGGAGGATTTGTCTTTACGTACAGGATGGGCTTCGGACGCGCCTCCTCAGGAGACTTGGCTTAGATCTGAACCCATTTTTATTTGGCGTTAAGAACCCGTTGCGACCGCATGGCCTTGCTGACGTCGACCCCAGGCAGGGTTCGAACCCACAACCTTCCGCATGAAAGGCATATGGTCTAACCACTACACTAGGTCGGACAATCTAGTGAGGAATTATGAAGATAGGTTGAAAATGGGTAAAGTTGTCCTTTAACACAATCTCTGTCAGGATTTCTTTCAAAATAGAAGCTCTGGGTGTCGGGAAGATATGGACTCTTTTACTCTGTTACCCCCCCCCCCCGTTCCGGACAAGAATCGGAAGACATATTTTTGCTTTCTTACCTCGATACGATTTCTGCCTCTGTGGGCAGTATTTATATGCAAATATAATATAATATCATGACCATTGCCCCTGCCCTTTTACCTGTCTGTAAAACAACTTCCCTTTCCAGACCATGAATGCAGCATTTACTATGGTGAAAGAAATGCAAAAGGAGAATTTTTTTTTCTCCTGAACCTTGAACACAGTATTTTCCCACATCGGCTCCACCACATCCTGTAGTCCACACCGTCCCACATCGGCTCCACCACATCCTGTAGTCCACACCGTCCCACATCGGCTCCACCACATCCCGTAGTCCACACCGTCCCACATCGGCTCCACCACATCCTGTAGTCCACACCGTCCCACATCGGCTCCACCACATCCTGTAGTCCACACCGTCCCACATCGGCTCCACCACATCCCGTAGTCCACACCGTCCCACATCGGCTCCACCACATCCTGTAGTCCACACCGTCCCACATCGGCTCCACCACATCCCGTAGTCCACACCGTCCCACATCGGCTCCACCACATCCTGTAGTCCACACCGTCCCACATCGGCTCCACCACATCCTGTAGTCCACACCGTCCCACATCGGCTCCACCACATCCTGTAGTCCACACCGTCCCACATCGGCTCCACCACATCCCGTAGTCCACACCGTCCAGGGTAGCCCTAATGCAGGGTTGCCGAAAAGGTAGACACGATCTACCAGTAGATCACAAAGGCTGTGCAGGTAGATCACATGACATGCCCCTAAAACATATATAATTTAAATAAACAAATATATAATTTGGCATCTGACACTTTAATTGAATTAAGGTGACTTGATTGATTGACATAGAAAATTATATTAAGCCACAATGGAATATTTGTTTTCAAGAGTGTTGAGCACAAACATCAGTAGCATTACAAAGTTAGACATACAAAAACTATTTCCATTTCGCCCCCTCAGGTACATTTATTTTTTTATTACTATTTTCAGCAATGAGATCATACTTCTTTGTGGGTAGATCTTGTTAAGCTGGTCATTTTTAATGTAGCTCTTAAGTCAAAAAAGTAATGACAGAGCCAGCCTTCCTCACCAGCATGTTTCGGCTAATTGTGTCCCGCAGCCCTCGTGTGACAACAGGAGCGCCTCTGTCACCCCCCCCCACCACCACCACCGACAAACAGGGCAGGCAATCGGCAAAGACCCCTGTTGTTTGGACAAACACTCGATAGCAATCAGAATATAGAGATATTTAACAGTTCTTTGAGCAAGAAAATATCACTTACAGTACCTTTTTTTTAAATCGAGCAAAGTATGCGTACTTGTTAATTCTGTGTCCAAGTTGACCGTGTGTGTGTGTGTGTGTGTGGACATGTGTGTTTATAACATGTACATGGTACTGTGTGTTTTTAGGAGTGGATGTGTGTGTATAACATGTACATGGTACTGTATTTTTTAGGAGTGGACATGTGTGGCAGAACAGTAATGGTGGTCGTAGGAAGGAATATCCCCGTCTCCCTCATCGACCTGGAGAAGGTAAAGCTCATGCCTCTGCTGACATTTATACTGTGACTGAAATTGTGTGCGTGCGTGCTTGCGTGCGTGCATGCTTGCGTGCGCGGGTGGGTGGGTGGGTGCGCCAGCAGTGCACAACACCCGATCTAAAAGCTGCTCGTAGATCGGCTATTCTTTAGACTTATGATCAAAAATAACATCACCGTCGTAAAACATTGATTGTTCTCACAATTATAGTAATACAAACGTGTGTGTGTGTGTGTGTGTGCAGGCTCTGCTGTACTTCATCCATGTGATGGACCACATCACAGTGAAGGAGTATGTGATGGTGTACTTCCACACTCTGACCCTGGAGCACAACCACCTGAACGCTGACTTCCTCAAGAAGCTCCATCACATCGTAGACGCCAAGTAAGTGTTCATCGGCCAAAGAAATAAGAAGTATTTCATCGTGAATCATTACAATTTAGGCCTTTGCTGTAGCAGAAGCTCTTAATCCAGAGCGACTTACAGTAAGCAAGAACAAAACATGGGAATACATCAATATACTATACATCAAATACATACGTAAGCTAAGAACCTAACAGTGGACTATCTATACAATGAAACTATGCATATACACTAAAGAGTACTAAGTCGGCATCAAATGCTATCTAAGTTACTTCATCTGAACACATTAGTTGGTAATACCTTGTACAGAACATGTACTGTAACATATATCGTTGCTGTCGGGCAAACCTCCATATTTATTTTGTTGTAAAGGAACGCCCTACTTTATCATACTACAGCGTCACACAAAAGCATTTAGACCTTAAATTCAGCCATCAGGGCGATTGAAAAGCTTGTGAATATAGAATAGTTTTGAGCCTGATGAGCCAACGAAGGGGAGCAGATCTATCAAACAGGCGGCGTGGGATGCAGTTTAGGGGCTGCGACAGCAAAGCCACGTCACCCCTAAGCTTCGGTCTAGTTTTCGGGATGGCCAATGTCCCCCTTTCTGCTGACCTGAGGGTCCTAGTGTCGGGTGGGGGGATAAGAGCCGTGTAGGAAGCCCATTTAGAGCTTTGTAAACGAAAAGGAGAATCTTGGAGTTGATTCTGAACAGTACTGGTAGCCAGTGGAGAGAGGCCAGGACAGCGCTTAGGGAATCTCTGCCTTTTGGACCAGTTGGATTCGATGTAAAGTGGCTGTACAGGGAGTTGCAATAGTCTAAATGGGAGAATATGAGGGCGTGCATGACTATCTCGAGGCCGTGTACAAAATGTATCTTGCCTATGGACACTACTTCTGCAGAGCCGTTATTATGGTCTGTGGAAAACTACTGACAGGCAGCGGTGGCCGAATGGTTTGCGGAGCGGTCTTGATATCGGAAGGTCGTTAGTTCGTATCCCCCGACCGGCACGTTAGAATTACCACCGCTGAAGTGCCCTTGGACAAGGCATTGAACCTCTACCATGAAATGTTCTATGAGCAGGGCCTGGCTGTAAACAAGTTCTTGAGCTTAGTCCAGTTACCCTGGGTAAACATAGTACCTTTCCTTTCTGAATGAGTCTGATTGTATTGTGTGTCATTCTGCATCCCTGTTGTCCCATCCGGGACCATAGCAATCAAAGAAGGACGTTTATTGCAAATTCATCTAAATATCTTTCACTTGGAGACTTTCTCTCTCTCTCTCGATAGTGTTTTCACCACGGCAACGTAACACTGTTTGACTCTTTCCAGGACAAAACACTTTTATGTTCTTGATGTTCCTTCTTAGAATGGACCCAATTTGTCTCGCAAGCGCTTTTCTGGACACATCTCCATATCTTCTAGTGGCCAGAGCTGTGTATCCAAAACAAAGTCTTTCAGCGGATAGACGATATGGTTTCAGAGTGGAAGAACAACGTGCATCCATACGGCATAACGCTATGCTACAAGCCTCCGACAGCTTATTGGCCTCGCTTTGGGTTTGTTCTGTCTGCGCTCACTCAGGCTAATAAGATACTAAGTCTAACCAGGTGCGATGTAAGATGAGCGCGTTCTTATGCCTTAATGCCTCATCCCGAATTTGTTCTTCAAACCGTGAAGATCAATGTCTCCGAGTCCTCCCCTAACTTGTCCGTTTGTAGTTCTGGGGGTCTTGGTGGAGCGCGGTTGGTTGGCTGTCTGTAGTTCTAGGGGTCTTGGTGGAGCGCAGTTGGCTGTCTGTAGTTCTGGGGGTCTTAGTGGAGCGTGGTTGGCTGTCCGTTTGTAGTTCTGGGGGTCTTAGTCGAGTGCGGTTGGCTGGCTGTCTGTAGTTCTGGGGGTCTTGGTGGAGTGCGGTTGGCTGTCTGTAGTTCTGGGGGTCTTAGTGGAGCGTGGTTGGCTGTCTGTTTGTAGTTCTAGGGGTCTTGGTGGAGCGCAGTTGGCTGTCTGTAGTTCTGGGGGTCTTGGTGGAGCGCGGTTGGCTGTCTGTTTGTAGTTCTGGGGGTCTTGGTGGAGCGCAGTTGGCTGTCTGTTTGTAGTTCTGGGGGTCTTGGTGGAGCGTGGTTGGCTGTCTGTTTGTAGTTCTGGGGGTCTTGGTGGAGTGCGATTGGCTGTCTGTAGTTCTGGGGGTCTTGGTGGAGCGTCGTTGGCTGTCTGTTTGTAGTTCTAGTGGTCTTGGTGGAGCGCGTTTGGCTGGCTGTCTGTAGTTCTGGGGGTCTTGGTGGAGTGCGGTTGGCTGTCTGTAGTTCTGGGGGTCTTGGTGGAGCGTGGTTGGCTGGCTGTTTGTAGTTCTGGGGGTCTTGGTGGAGCACGATTGGCTCGCTGTCTGTAGTTCTGTGAGTCTTGGTGGAGCATGGTTGGCTGGCTGTTTGTAGTTCTGGGGGTCTTGGTGGAGTGCGGTTGGCCGTCACGCTCGGCGAGAGTCCGTTTCCTTCCAAAGGCCTGTTGTGTCTCCAAAATGCATAAATTAACACAGAGGATTTTACTGCACATGCAGCTGCAAGACCCGGCCAAGCTACTCTGGGTCGCAGTGTTTTGACTTTTAGAAAAAGCTAAATGAGCTGTGAATGAGCTTTTTTTTTCGGGGGCCCAGTTTTGGAAAAGCTGGCGCACTGCTTCGGTTTCTGGAGAGAGTCCTAAATCAGAGTCGCGACGCTTCCTAAATCAGAGGCAGTGAGGTTTTGAAAACGTGCCATTGTTTCGCACCAGCCCTGGACGGGCCTCAATGAATTTTTACGATCGTGGCTTTGCAAGCACCTCATCACATATCGCTGTAAACTTCACTAGGAATACAATGAAACTCAATGAGGAACCATGAACCTATTCCTTTAGGCCTTTTATGATGGACACATGCACAGGGCTGAGCAATATGTCCTTATTCGATCGATATTGTGACATGAGACTAGACATCGTCTGGGATTTTTGATAATAATAATAATATGTTCCTGGTTGTTATCACTTACGCTATTTTATACTTTAAACAAGACATGATCACATAGTGATATTTGTCAGGTGAAAGAAGCGCTGTCTCCGTGGTCGTCGTCCCCCCCCCCCCCCTCCCCCCCATAGTATGATTATTATTTTAGTAACGTTTGTGTGTGTGTGTCCCATATTAGTATGACTATTATTTTAGTAACATGTGTGTATGTGTGTCACAACCTCGTGCCTCGCGGCCGTTGTTTGCGTTCTTTCCGACATTCTGTGCGTGGTTCAATGACTGTTTTGTTGTGGCTTCCCTGCTGTCCAGCTCATAGCATCAGCAGCTGACTGTTGTCGCTTTGAGGATGCTGGTGGTAAAGCGTGCGTGTGGCATAGCTTAGGAGGCAGGCAATCATACTACTCACCCATTGGCTTAGGCAGAGGAGGCAGCCAATCAGATCAGTCGAACTAGGTTGTGCAAAGTTTGTTTCCTGCACAAAATGCACAAACCTCAAAGACAAAGCCTAATAACGGCGTGGATCCATGTGGATCTCAGACTTCACGTGGCCAGTCTATGACGCCAGACATCTAGGATGCACAGTTCCAGCCCGATCCGAATTGAAGTAAAATATCTCAAAAACATATAAAACATTAACGCTGTTGTCGGGGCAGAAACCTTGTATGTCCATATTCTATATATTCGCGTTGTGTTTTTACGTGAGTTAATGTCCTTCTTGATCGTACTACTACAGAGTCACACAAAAGCAGCAGATCTTACAAGCTTGGACGAGCTTGTAGATAAATGTGAAAATAAATACGTGGCTGTAACATTTGGTGCCAGTTGCGAGATTAGCCACAGACAGACAAAGGGTCATACCCTCTTCTAGACAGCAAGCCTCCTAAGCCATGCAGTAAAAATGGTCTGATGTATCTTCCAGAAAACTGATGCTCACCATGCTTCTCTGGGGAAAATACTTAACTATTTTAACCCTATGCTGTGTTGACTCAGGGTCATCCAGAGTTCTATACTGCACTCCTTCTTTACCTAATATCTTCACTCAAAATGTAGCCGAGCTTTTAGATGAGCTAATTCCGCCAAATGCTCACCCCAGAATAGAGTGACCTATAGGGTTGGTTCATTGTTTGCAATTTGCATATCATATTCAGGATTCAAATTCAAAAGTAGAAGAACGCGACAAGGGCGTTTCGAGCTTGCAGATGGTCTAGTTTTGATGCTTTTTGTGTGACGCTGTAGCATGATGAAGATGGGCCGTGTGACGCTGTAGCATGATGAAGATGGGCCGTGTGACGCTGTAGCATGATGAAGATGGGCCGTTCATTTACAAAAGATAAGGGGTTTAATTATTCCCAGACCGCAGCGACATCCGGTGAAGAAATACGGAGGCCTATGATGATGCAACTCGGAGCAGACCCTCGGAAACCGTTAGTTAGCTCCACGGTAAAAGACAGAGAAGCCACATCCTCCCCATCATGTACCAAACCGCCCTCACCTAAGGCTACGGCTGTGCACAGTAGTGTCTTAACCCATTCAGGACGGGAATGCCTCTGTGTCGCTTTAGCTTTTAACCACTTTTAACCATTATTTTAAACTACCAGCTTGTAGATCTTGAAAAATCATGAACATGTCTGCAAATCTTTGAATATATATTCTTTCCCAATGAACACTTTTAACTCAAATCTTTGCTTCTGAGGGGGGTCCCTGGAACAACATATTTTGAAATTGCTATTACATATAATTCTGGGGGTCCTTGACATGAAATAGTTTGAGAACCACTGATATAGACACACAGGTTTTTCAGAAAACTGATTTAGAAGACATTTGTAGAATCTGGTGTCAGGTCTTAGTGCCTTAATTAGATTCATTAAGTTCCATAAGTGTGTGGTGTGAACGAAGGCTTCCTCTCTCGTTGTTCTCGTCTCACCACATCCCTTCTGCCCGCGGGGACAAAATAAAAAGCAACTTCCTCTCTGTCACTCTGGGGAATGTCTGTGCAGTGCAGTCACAATGCATGTTTTTCATTTCCATGTGTTCCTGCCCGGGCCATTCATGTTTGGGCCCGGTTGGCCTGTTCCAGATACAGGCAGAGAGAGAGAGATAGAAGCAATGAGAAAGATTGAAGAGACAAGCATGAGTTGGGTTTCGTTGACTCTAGTAATTTTATTTACAGTCTTCTGTGCTTTGTTTTGACATTTATTATTACTATTGACATTGAACTGAGTTCCTAAAATCACTAGGGACGTGCACGCAGCCACACAAATATCTAAAATCTACTGTCAAGAGAGAGGGGTAGTCCCCTTTGATCCTTAAAGCACCAACCGTACCTTTTTACCTCCACTGAGCACCTTTTTGTTGATTTTTATCGCTTTAGATTCAAATCTACTGTCATTGTCTGTTACCTTTTCTGCAGTTGTGGAAAAAGTACTCAAATATAAAGTAAAAGTATCAATACTGCAATATATGTAGATGTACTACTCCGTTACAAGTAGAAGTTCTGCGTTCAAAATGTACTAAAGTAAATGTACAAAAGTATCTGCATCATTTCCGTTTTCCGTTACTCGTAATCTTTTGAAAATAGTCAATCTACAAGCTCACGATGCGTCATTGTGAGCTTGTAGAAATGTAGGGTGGTTAATGTATGTTTTCTAATCAAAATTAAAATCTCCAAATTGATTAAAGTACCGTAACTAAAGTTTTCAAATAATTGTAGCGGAGTAAAGGTAACATTTTTCACACTGAGATGTAGTGGAGAATTTGAAATTGGAAATACTCATGTAAAGTACAAACACCTCAAAAGTGTACTTAAGTGCAGTACTTAATTAAATGTGCTTGTCCTCACACCACCGCTGAGCACCTTAAAATCTACTGTCATTGATACCTTTTCCGCATTTCAGACCACCATGTTTATACTTGCGTTTTACAGCAACGCTTCCCCTTTCACCGCGACGAAGGGGGGGGGGGGACTTAACACAGTCATAACACAATCTTAACACAGTCATAACAAGTCATAACAATCTATTGACTGACAGCTCGTTTGCTGACGAGCGTGAAACAAGTCGGCCTGGTCAGGACGCCACCACGCAAATCCCCTGGGAAATGCCACCATTCTGTCCACTTCCTCAAACTCTCTCTCATCACACTTTCAGACGTGACTAATACATCTCTGCTAGAACGGCGCTGTCATTTACGGTTTTGCTGCCAAAGCATTGTTGATTTTGGCAGCAAATTTAGATCTTAGTTTACACAGTCATAGTACAAGTCTTTTGAATAGTTTTGGTCATGTTTTAGTCATCTGAAATGCTTTAGTGTCTAGTTTTAGTCGACTGAATCTACAGTTTTTTTGTCGACAAAAATGCATTTTTCCAGGCCTTGATGCCGTCGTCGTAATGGTTAATTATTTTTGTGCTTGTAGATCGGCTATTTTCAGCATGCAACCGCCAACCAAGCATATAGTGACTTGTCTTTTAGTCTAATTTTATTTCTTGTCCACTAGTCTCGGTCAGACATTTTAGTCTAGTTTTTTAGTGGTGCAACCACTCCTATAGACAGCTATGTGGGTCCCTGGGTCTGTCCCTGGCTGGGTCTGTCCGAGCACGGAAATAGCCTTATAGCGTTTGTTCACCACCAAGTGTCACTGTTGCACAGCCTAAAACACACAGACACACACACATACTAGGGCTGACCCAAAACAAATCAATTAATCGACGTTCGTTCGATAAGCACGGGAATCGATCTTGAAATAGCAAATCGACTATTCTATTTTTTTTTAAAGCGGCCCATTTTGGTCCGCCAGCCATGGTCAACTGAACAAGTGCAGCTGCATTCCAAGGAAAAATAAATCAAAAGTGTGGTTGCATTTTAAAATACCGTATTTGAATAAAGGTTGAAGTTAACTGCTGGGAAAATCCATTTTTGAGAGAGTGTAGGCAAGCTGCAAGCTCATGCACAATGCGCTGTGGACGCAACACTTGGAGCTTGTAGATACACGGAATGACAATAAACATTACACAGAATAGCTATACCACTTTGAATTAAAACAATCGTTGTACATAGGCTGAATGAAACTGAGAACTGTTGTTGTGAGGTGGTGAGGCCACGGTGTGTGGCGTGCAGAAATGAGGAGTATAATAATATAAATGAGGCTGACTAAAGGCCGGTACACATTGCAAGATTTTTATTATCGTTCACGACGTACCCTGTCAGACTATCCGATTAAATTGCATAAATCCGTGCCATTTATTTCTATGAATAATGAAGAATTACAATCCAAGATTTGTCAATCATATTATGGTTTATGGTTGAAAGTAAACCATATTAAGTAAACTTTAAGAAGAGATCTGGTCATCATTGTGAGAGCAGCTCCGCTCTGCTAATTGATCTGACATTTGCGCAACTTGACTGGCAATTACAGTAATTCGTTTTTTGCCAGCACCTGCTCCAATAGTAGGCCTATCAAATCAAATCAAACTTTATTTATATAGCACATTTAAAACAACAGAAGCTACAACGTTTTAATGGGTTAATTCGGTAATTGTTTTGATTATTATTTCAATGTAATATCATTTTGATGACTTCATCTACAAAGTATCATTTTGATTTACTTCATCAAGATAATGCAACTTTATTACGTTTTCATGACTTCTAATTAGAAGGCAGATTAAAACCAGGCATTGTTCTAGTAAAACAGTTACACTGTAGGCCCTAATTAAGATATGTATCATTGTCTTGTTTAGCAATTCTGTTGCACCGTGACGGCATTCTGTTCCCAACCCTGCTCACTGTTTGAGAAACGCCACTTTAGGGACGTGATCATTTTGTGTCATCAAGTATTGAGCAATGAAAATTACACTCATAACGTGCATGTGTCGTGCCGTCTGGGACCCCCCCCCCTCTCTCCCTTTCTCTCTCTCTCTCTACGCACTGTTCTTTTGGCACAGCACTGCATGAGCGCACTGATATAACTCCCCAGTCCCCACACAGTGACAGCACTCCATGTTTACGGCACGCACAGCCAGACAGAATATTCTGTAGGCTATAATAGGCTACACTGCAGTGTTTTTATGTGTTTTCTTAAAGGTATTATGACATTATTTTTAACATAATTTTAACAACATTAAAAGTCTTGGCCATGGTCCTTCAAACGTGTCTAAAAAGTTTGAACTTTTTTTGAACACTCCAGTATTTCTTGCCAGGAGTTTTTGTGTGTATGTAATATTCATCCTGAGAAGGCATAGAAAAACACATTATTTTAGCCTGTAGATGTCGGTAATTCCCCCTTTCCTGTCAATCACTACCCAGCTCCGCCCCCCCACCCCTCAAGCCCTCCATACCTCTCCGCCCCCCTCAGAGAAAGGGACTGTTCTTTTTTTTTCCTTTACAAGTTCTCAGCATCTCAGCCATAGCAACGCTGCCATTGCCAACGCACGCAACTTCTTCTCCTTTTATAACTATTTGTTTATAGTTTATATAAAATGTTATTTATAATAAGACTATCACTGCATGTATGTACTGAGGGGATGGACAACAACATGTATTCTCTGCTGCAAAAGGAGAGGAGACTGGAGCAACACGGACATTTAGAGCCTTTTATTAAGGTGCTGAGTATACAAAACGACTAACGTTTCGGCTTAACGTAAAAGGCTCTAAATGTCCGTGTTGCTCCAGTCTCCTCTCCTTTTGCAACTTTGATGTCCCTGCACCTGTGAAGCACCGGATCAGCCGTTTTAGGCTTGAGGCGCGTTGGTAGACTCCCTTTGTAACATGTATTCTCTATTCAACGTCATCGTACGAGCAACAGTTGGTAAACAAATAAGGCACGTTCGGAAATACCGCACCGGAACGCACTCGCCTATTAGTTTGCATTGCACAGTGCCAGTGGGCTCAGTGCGCTATTTCCGAACGCGCCTATGAAACTCCTGCAATATCTCACCCCACGACCACGTCGACATAAACTTGTGTAAGTTCATCGATATCATACTCAATGACTATAGCCTATCATTATTCGCCATACTTTTAACGTGGATTATATCACACGAGCGTTGGCTGCGTTGCTATTCCACTGTATCGCATTACAAGAACAATAATGAGCACATGCAATCTACAACAGCTGGTGCACGCCACGAATCAAAGATTAATAATAGTCAAACACACAGCTAATGCGGGTAGTGGCAGTGATTGACTATAAATTAAAAGTAGGCTACCATGAAGCACTTGGGAGTGCTGCAGGCGATTGATTTTTTATTGTGAGTCCACGCAAATAGTACTGCACAACAATTTAACACAAATCATTGCAGTATAAATACTTATAGTTGGGATTGGGACACGAATGCTTGGTATTGCTCCTGGGTTCATAAAAAGTTTGGTTGCAAATCCACTCTGAACTTGTCCGAGATTTGAAAAACTTTCTGGGGTGAAATGATGTGCGCACACCAAGAGTCGCTTCTTTGACAACTTGGTTGGAACGTTACCGTCAAAAATAAAATGCATCCACCTAGAGCGTGAATCTTCATCTAGGCCAGTTGGTGGAAAGTGCAAGGACTTGTGTTGATTGACACAGCCGACAACGGAGCAGATTGCTTTTTCTCTAGAAGCCATTATTATTATTATTATACTGAAACAAAGTCGCGGTCAGAATGAGGAAGAAGAGAGGAGAGCATCAGGTGGAGGAGAGGAGAGGGGCGGGGATGAGGAGGAGGGGGGCGGGTAGTAGAATTGGTAGGCAGGGAGCAGAGGAGAGGGGGTGAGGTTTAGCGTTACATTACGTAGGCCTCCGCCGTCCAAGCCACGAGTCATATTTGCATAATTATTCACAAAAGTCCAGACAGCGGAGAATACACTGAATGTTCAAATTTGGGGTTTTTTTGGTGAAATTGATGTCAAGAAAAGCCAAAGAACACAAAATATCTACAAAAATGTGTTTTAAATGTCACAATCCCTTTAAGCAATTGATTAATGTACACGTCCTCATTTCAATCAGGGCTTCAGTCTCCTCATTCGACCACGTCTATCCACAGTAATGGGACATCTTTGCGCTGCGTAAAATATGCCTTCTCCGTCTCCAACTGTGTTCAGCTCCTCACCCGCCACATTGTTTGCTTCATTTCCTTTATTTACTGCGGATTGCATTCATACCTGCACCGAATCGTAGTCAAGTGCGATTGGAAGCGAAGCGAAACCCGTTTTTGGGCGGAGTAAAATGCGGTTCTTTGCTGCGCATTAGGATTCGAATGAGCCTTCACACCTGCCAAACGAAGCGCACTTTCTGAAAATGCGCAGCAGGATTCGTTTTAATCGCAGCAAAGCTCTCTGGTGAGAATGTGACCTAAGATGAGAGAACATATATTTCCAGTTTTAGCCTCACTACATTGGCTCCCGGTTGTTTTTAGGATTCATTTTAAATGTATTTGACTTGTTTATAAAGCTCTCAATGGTTCAACTAAATAAGATAAAGAGGGTGCACATCAGCAATGGTTTTCTCAGTGGAGTGCTAGACCCAAAATCTATACATCAAAGTAGGAATTGAAATAATCCCAAAAAGGCAGCACATCAAACAGATGAGCTCCTTTTTCTTTTCTTTTTTTATTGGCACACACCAACAAAACGAATGACAGCATTCCTTTTGTTGGTGTGTGTGCCAATAACAATGTTGAAATGTGAGTATTTTCTCCTTTGTCCTCCATTTATTAGAAAGGACCCTTGGGGGGGGGGGGGGCATGACCCCCTCCTTGAGAACGTGTGCCCTGCATTAGAAAGGACAACGAGAGCTCTGCTTTAGGAGACAAAGCTCATTAGCAGCTGGTGACAGGACTGCAGTGCGAGTGCCGAGCACCGTTCAAATAAATGGGAGACAATTAAACAACTGTCACGCCAAGCTATCCCTGGAAGGTTTCAAAGCTTAGAACTGTTACGTCCTCTGCCAAGAAGTGATCCGAGACCCCCGGGCCAGAGGTTTTATGACTCCCTGTCCAACACGAACGGGCTGACTCTTGTAACTCTATTCACGTCACGTCGAACTTCATTTGTGTAGCAGAGGAAAAGTCACACTGTACTTCCCAAACTCTAAATTATTCACGATTTTTCACTTTATTCAAAAAGTTGAAAAATACAGGATGTATAAGATTGCGTCCCATGAAGTGAAGAGCATGTAGAGCATGAAGAGCTTGTATATATTTTTGAGAACCGCTGTTCTAAACCAATGATCTAAATCATGAGAGTTCAAGGTAAAGAATACATGCAAAACACACAGAGAAATACTTAAAAGAAAATCAATGTTCATGTCGGGATACCAATTTCAGCTAATCAGGAGAGAGAACAATGTAAAGTCTAAGCTGAGGAATGATCTTGGTGGGATTCTCCACTGATTGGATACAATTGGTACCCCTACTGTTATTTATTTAACGAACAAACACTCACAATGATTACTGAATATCGGAATTTTCATAGCTTTAGCTTTTGAACGTAACCAAACTTTTATAGGCGCTCGGGTGCCTGGCTGCCTGCCCACCCCCGCACTGACCGCAGAGGTTGTGGATTCAAATCCGCACATCCGTACATAACAGCTTTGACGAGCGTCTACTAAGAACACAATTGGCCGAGGGAGGGAAGCTTCCACGTTTTCAATCATCTTAATTGACGTGTTGTTAAGAGACACACTTTGGAACGGTGCCTTTTTTTTCATATTGTCCTCATAATGTTCATCCTTTCACGAAGCATCTGGCCTGCACTCCTCTCTGTCTGTCTGTCTGTCTGTCTGTCTGTCTGTCTGTCTGTCTGTCTGTCTGTCTGTCTGTCTGTCTGTCTGTCTGTCTGTCTGTCTGTCTGTCTGTCTGTCTGTCTGTCTGTCTGTCTGTCTGTCTCTCTCTGTCTCTCTCTCTGTCTCTCTCTGTCTCTCTCTCTGTCTCTCTCTGTCTCTCTCTCTGTCTCTCTCTCTCTCTCTCTCTGTCTCTCTCTCTGTGTGTCTCTCTCTCTCTCTCTCTCTCTCTCTCTCTCTCTCTCTCTCTGCTCCGTCCCGTCCCACTGCTGGCCATGTTTTTGCGGAGGATTCATCCACGTCGAATCGTTGTATTCCTGCTCCCCGCGGCCCCCCCCGGCCCCCCCGGTGGCCCACAGCCACTCTGCCCCCCCCGGCCCCCCCGGTGGCCCACAGCCACTCTGAACCGGCCGCCCCGAGGCCAAGAAAATTTTGAAAACACGCAGGAAAGTTTTCCAAAACACTCAAAGAGATTATGATCCATTATTATTATTATTATTTTGTCCAGGAAACAGATGAGGTGGTTATGGGGAGGTCAGTCTCTGTGTTTTGGGGCCTCTAGGGATGCAGGGGGAATAAGGAGGGGGTTGCGGGGTATGATCCGATCATGTGATCCTGATCATTACGTCACGTCGTAACACTCCTGAGTCCTGAACGTCTCTACGGGATACATTTGTTAAGTTTGTCAGCTGTTGTTCATCGCCTTGTGGCCATGCTGACCTTCACATATGAAACAGATGTGGTCCATACGAGCCACAGGACACACGTGTGTGTGTGTGTGTGTGTGTGTGTGTGTGTGTGTGTGTACATGAACGTTGCATTATTAAAAAGAAAATACTCATGTTCTGAGCAAATACACAGTGTGCGGGTGTATTCTGTTCCTTCCATTGATGTCCACTGGCCCACGCACCTGTACTGTACAGTGGCCTACGCACCTGTACTGTACAGTGGCCTACGCACCTGTACTGCACTGCACTGTACTGTACACTGGCCTACGCACCTGCATGTGCATACGCCTGATTTCAAGCTGTGCAAAAGATTTGTCCTACAGTTCGAGATATTTCCACAGATGATTAAGAGACAACAATGGTGAATAGTCTGTGAAATTTGATTTTATTGAACCACTTAAATGAAACCCCATATACTTAGTTGTTATACATTCATATTAGGTCTGCTGCATTTATTTTACCCTCTACACCAGTGGTTCCCAAAGTGGGGTCCGGGGACCCCCAGGGGTACCTGAGGGAGTTCCAGGGGGGACCCATCTATTTTGTTCATGTTCATAAAGTGCTAAAGTGTTTAAAGCAGTGGTTCCCAAACTTTTTCATGTCAAGGACCCCCAAATTGACACTACTTAGCCCATGGACCCCCATTTGAAAAGATATGCCAGGGACCCCCATAAGAGAACGTACACATTTAGACGTCTACATTTAGACGTCTACATTTAGACGTCTGTATACATTTAGACCAGTGGTTCCCAAAGTGGGGTCCGGGGACCCCCAGGGGTACCTGAGGGAGTTCCAGGGGGGACCCATCTATTTTGTTCATGTTCATAAAGTGCTAAAGTGTTTAAAGCAGTGGTTCCCAAACTTACATTTAGACGTCTACATTTAGACGTCTACATTTAGACGTCTACATTTAGACGTCTGTATACATTTAGACCAGTGGTTCCCAAAGTGATGTCCGGGGACCCCCAGGGGTACCTGAGGGAGTTCCAGGGGGGACCCATCTATTTTGTTCATGTTCATAAAGTGCTAAAGTGTTTAAAGCAGTGGTTCCCAAACTTACATTTAGACGTCTACATTTAGACGTATACATTTAGACGTCTACATTTAGACAGTGTCACCCTGAGTGCCTTCCCAGTGCCTCCCCAGTGTCTCCCCAGTGCCTCCCCAGTGCCTCCCCAGTGTGCCCCCCGAGTGCCTTCCCAGTGCCTCCCCAGTGTGCCCCTGAGTGCCTCCCCAGTGTCTCCCCAGTGCCTCCTCAGTGCCTGCCCAGTGTCCCCCCAGTGTCTCCAATGGCAATACAAGAGCAATAATACAAATTAATCTTAATGTATTAATCTTATTAATTAATGAATCAAATAAATAAATTAATTAATCAAAATTGCGGCCTGTGCCCAGCACCATGCCAAAGCTTTTTCCTGCAGGAAACACTGCTTGTGGTTGTAAATATATTGTTATCCGTGTTGCGAGGATGAGAGGGTACCTGGAAAAATATCTACCCCAAAAGGGGTACCTGGTCCAAAAAAGTTTGGGAACCCCTGCTCTACACCAAATCTCCATTTACAAACTCACAACGTGTCGGGGGCTTGTATTTCTCCTCCCGGTATTTTGCAACGGGAGCGACGTTCTCTCCGGAATAATAATAATAATAACTTTATTTATATTGCACCTTTCTAGGCATGAGCCACAAAGTGCTGCACAGGAATAATAACAAGAAAATTCACAATAGAAAAATAGAAAAACAAATATAAATATAACTGTTATAGGAATGCTTTTTGAAACAAATGGGTTTTTAATAGGGATTTAAAACGTGTGAGGAAGTCAGTGAGGCAAATTAATTCTGGAAGCTCATTCCAGAGCTTTGGTGCTCAGAATAGGGACGTCCATGTGGTTGAGACTGTACAGATGGCTCACTCCTCACTTTTGTCTTCAATGTTGTTCAGTGTTTATACAAACCCTCAAAGCTGAACATAGGAGGGGCTAGCCGCTAGCGTGTAGTACCCCTCAAAAATATTGTTATTGCACTGACCCATAAACATAAGACATTAAGTACAGTAAGGCATAATTATGTGGATTTTCACATTTTGTGACCACAAATTGCACAGCAATGTGTGTCACCTTGAAAATATCATCTGTCTGTGTAGAAAGGAACAATTTAGAGAAATGTAATTAGTATTAAAGTGCTATTCAGATAAGGCTGATGTATTATTTATTTACTTAAGAGTGTGTTGCTTTTTAATGAGTTAACATGTCCAGCTGCTTTTCTGCAGGCGTTTTCCATTTAGCTATATACAACGGTGTGCAAACCCTGATTGTTAATGTTTAGTTGATGAGGGTCCATGCAACGTCGGGGAGATATTGGCTAAATGTGAGGGAAAAGAGATGCTATGTGGTCTCGGTCCCTCTATAGCAGTGGTTTTCAACCTTTTTCATATGAAGGCCCACTATGTTTTTGGGGGATTTGAGCCACGGACCATAGATTTAGCCTCGCAGGCCCACAACTAAAGAATATTTTGTTATCGCTAAGACTTTGTCCACAATTCAAATGTTGATCAAAATAACAATTATTCTACATTCTCTAATTGTGTAGACTTCTTGTAAATTAGATAATGCAGATGGCTAACAATAATGTAACTCTTGAGGGCGTAAAATGAAACCAAATGGACCCGGGTCCATTTGATTTCGTTTCACAATCTCAAGAGTTAAAGATCTATAAGGGTCCATTTGGTTACCAACTCTCCATCGTCATTTAGCTGGGGACCACCTGGAACCCCCTCAAGGACCACTGGTGGTCCACGGCCAGGACCACTGGTCGAAAGCCACTGCTCTATGGTACAGTACGTACAAGATATCGATATCGTCTCTGGGCATTATGTCAAAAACTGTTACTTTTCAGGATTCATATTCCAAAAATAGCAAAAGTAGCAGATCTACAAGCTCGAAATGCGTCTCTTCGCCCCATGTTTTGAGCTCGTAGATCTGCTACTTCCGTGTGATGCTGTAGTAATGATCAAGTATACAGGCCGTTAATTAGAATAAGAGGTTTGTGCTCGACAGTGATGTACACCATGTGTAAGTGTAAGTGCCTGGGTGGGTGCATGTGTGGTCTGGCAGATAATTGTTGACATACGATAATAGACGGCTGTTTTCATGGTTCTGGTTCAGTGCGCGTGACGCTTCCTCTTACCTGCTGCACAGCTTAGAGGCGCTGTTCCCAAACCGTATGCCGACATGTCCCGGTGTGCTTTGGGATGTTGTGACAGCCACACGTGTTTATTGAAATATAGAACTATATATTTCAACATAGTTGCTAAATCAGGCGAGAGAAAGCTGAAGTGTGTCATGTAACTACCGTGTGCAGGGTAATTCAGTAAATTCACCAAGTTTGAATCTTAGAGAGTAAAGCCTTGAGCTTAATGTATACGCATTCACTTGCCAAAAAGAACTGATCTACAACAGGCTACAGTAACAAAGCATTACTCAAGGAGTTTTTACTGTTTTATTTACATTCCATACACAGAGTGTAGTACAGAATGAAATAGGTTTTACCCCGGGTCCTGGTCAGGCTAAATCGCTTGTAGATTCTTTATTTTGGGCAAGCAGCAGTTTTTGAATAAAGCAAAAGGTTTTAATCTTTAATGCAAAATGTTCCACAATATTGAATCTCTCTCTCTCTCTCTCTAATCACACAATTTTATAAACCCATTTTCTTCACCCAGTGTTATTGTTCTGGGCACTACACTCCCTTTGCCAACCTGGGCAGAACAACGGACTGACCTCATGTCTACCAACCTGGGCAGAACAACAGACTGACCTCATGCTTTCTTCAGTGCATGAGGAGTCCAAGTTTCCCATATTCTCTTCACCTGACAGGGGGGAGCTTCCCCAGTTGGACGTAGCGCATGGAAGGAACACGTTATTCCAACCATTTACTTTCCCCTCCATCAGGCTGGCCAGAGGGAGGCAGGTTTTTTCCAACATCTGAGTAGTTTGGTTATTGGAATAATAGGTGATGAAAAACATCATACTTTTAAGCACCTGTTTGTTTACCCCATGCGTTGGGTTTGGAAATGTGTCATTGCAGTGCATTCTCATGGCATTATAATGGTGAGTCTCGTCACACGTTATCGGTCAGGGCTGGGTGGTTTTCTCGAGGACAACGAAAGCATCGGCAGCCAGTTTAATCCATTTTGGGGCGGGAACCCCTTTTGGTGTTTTAAACATGTTATAATTTTAGAAAATTCTTGAAAGAGTGCCTCAAGTCTTTGAATATATATTATTACAGAGTGAACATTTTAACTCAAATCTTTGCTTCTGGGGAGGTCCCTGGAACAACATATTTTCAGATGCGTGGCGGAGGCATATTACATATCATTTTTGGGGTCCTTGACATGAAATATTGAGCACCATGACTGATGACAGAAACATAAGGTTTCTCAGAAAACTCAGAATTTAGAAGATTTTTTTATTTATTTCGACGTCGGGCCTAAATGGGTTAATGTAAAGAGCACCGTTTTGATGCATAGCATGTAGACCGAAGTGCTTTATAACACAGAGTATGGCGAGTTCCCACGAGTCCCTGAACATCTGTGAAAATGCCAACAACAATAAAAGCAAGGCCACAGGATAGCGGTATTATTTGGAAAGAAGGCGTTGGTTGGCTGATTGACTGGATTAACAACAGTAGCTGGCACTTCATCATTAATTGGCAGTGAGCACATTTAATATAGTTGAATCAGTCTGGAAATTGCAGGAAATTACTTTACCAGGTGCTGAAAAAATGGAAAATCCTCTCCCCCCCATTCCGCTGTTGAGTAATTAATTTTCAGGAGGGTAGCGGTGTTGACTCTTGCATCGGGTGCAATACAGTACAGTGACATACCGGTATTGCATTGCTTCTCATCATCACACTGAAATATGTACTGTTAATTTAACTCACAGTTTAAATGAACACAGATTTGACTGTAGAGCATTTACAAATGACATGAATAATGTGTGTGTATGTATGTGTGC
The DNA here is from genome assembly GCF_963924005.1 of Protomyctophum bolini. Taxonomy (NCBI): domain Eukaryota; kingdom Metazoa; phylum Chordata; class Actinopteri; order Myctophiformes; family Myctophidae; genus Protomyctophum; species Protomyctophum bolini. Next base: position 13,832,044 of record NC_137877.1, on the reverse strand, counting down.
CTGCTAGTGTGCGTGGGCTCGTGCATGCATGTGCGTGCACAGGTGCGTGTGTGAACGGTAAACGTTTCCATGCCGTTGGATGACTGCGAGGTGATTGTGTGCACGGTTTGTTTTTTTGGGACGTGACCACGTACCTTGGCCTCAGATAGCTTTTGGACATCATATTAGAAGCTATTATATGCATATTTGGCCAGTCCATTAAAGATAAAATGAAAAGGAAGATAAAGAAAAACAAATATAAAAGAATGGCATATTTTCCCCTCACTCTCTGTCATATTTCTGGGTTTCATACAGGGAATGCTGTTCTTTTTTTTTCTCTCCCTGTCGGACAGGAAATAACGAGTCATTATCGTGATAACGATCTGGCATTCTGATACAGCACTTCTGTTTTCTGCATTTCAGGTTTAAAAGGAACCTGAGGGCGTTCTACTTCGTACACCCAACATTTCGATCCAAGGTAAACAATACACACACGCACGCACACCCCCATTCTTAACCAATTGGTGTGGTAGTCTCTCTTTCATGGGTTTGGGAGATGAGTTCACATATGTATAACTGTAGCATAGTTCTGGGTTCAAATGAACATGGATTGAAGCAGTTTCAATGGCGCACACGTGTGAAAAGAAAACTGAACAGGGGTTGCCCGTTTTGCCCATTTGAGGCTGGGCTGGGCGATTGCCGGCCATCGGTGGTCCCCGGTTGGCCTGTCAGCCTCCCGTTTTTTAAAACCGGGGCCCCCCCACGTACACTGCCGTCCACGGCCTCATCCCTTCCCTTTCAGCACGCTGGCACCAGCCCATGGCCTCAAACCGGGCACTCCTCGCCCGATTTTTGTCACTTTGTACTTTCTAAGCCTTGCCGAGCCGTGAGGCCCATAGAGCAGGAACCTATCTCCCGTTTCTGTAGCGTGAGGCAGCTTGATGTACAAGTACACCCCCTGGACATGACGCTAGTCATGTCCAGCATCCCTTGATGCTGAGTGCCAAGCAGGGAGGCATTGTGGGTCCCATGATTTCTCAGAGTCTTTGGTATGACCCGGCCGGGGATATCAAACCCCCGACCTCCCAGTCTCAGGGCGGACACTCTCTCTCGCCACAAGGCCACTGAGCTGGTTGGGTGCGTTATATTGAAACGTGTGTCTCTCCTCTGTCCCCTGCAGGTGTCTACATGGTTCTACACCTCCTTCAGTGTAACGGTGTCTCTCCTCTGTCCCCTGCAGGTGTCTACATGGTTCTACACCTCCTTCAGTGTAACGGTGTCTCTCCTCTGTCCCCTGCAGGTGTCTACATGGTTCCTCCTTCAGTGTAACGGTGTCTCTCCTCTGTCCCCTGCAGGTGTCTACATGGTTCCTCCTTCAGTGTAACGTGTGTCTCTCCTCTGTCCCCTGCAGGTGTCTACATGGTTCTACACCTCCTTCAGTGTAACGGTGTCTCTCTGTCCCCTGCAGGTGTCTACATGGTTCTTCAGTGTAACTGTGTCTCTCCTCTGTCCCCTGCAGGTGTCTACATGGTTCTTCAGTGTAACGGTGTCTCTCCTCTGTCCCCTGCAGGTGTCTACATGGTTCCTCCTTCAGTGTAACGGTGTCTCTCCTCTGTCCCCTGCAGGTGTCTACATGGTTCTTCACCTCCTTCAGCGTAACGGGCCTGAAGGAGAAGGTTCACTATCTGGACAGCCTGAGGCAGCTCTTCACCTGCATCAGGCCAGAGCAGATTGACATCCCTCCCTTTGTGCTGGAGTACGACGCACGGGTCAGTGGCCGCACACACAAACACGCACGCACACATTTAGACATGCACGCCGATGGAGACCCGCATGACGGGTAGCCGCATACAGACATACGGACAACACATGCAGATAAATGTTCACACACGGTTGCAGGAACATGCACAGTGCACACACGTACAGGTGTAGATACTATCCATGTTTGCTTATAAACAAATATATATACACACAAACACACTGACTCATACATTCCTTCATAACGCGTGCACAAACTGCACATATCATCATCATCATTTTTCCCGGTCCTTCATTGCCATCCCCAGTTCCTGCTTACTGATGTATGTGTCCCTAGCGATGACATCAGGGAACGACAGTTTTCTACCTCTGGTCTGCTTTGAGGCAGATATATATATATACCGGTAGATATAACCTCATGATCAGCTCTGTAGCAGTAGCAGGCAAACTGTATTCTTCTGGATCGGACTAGTGAAGAAACACGGGGAAGGGAGAGAGATTTTGCGCTTTTATTAGAAGGCGGGTGTATGTGCCATCTAACCGTTTCTCTAATTTATTTGAAAGTGTCCATGTCTCGGAGCCACACACACACACACACACACACACACACACACACACACACACACACACACAGATTTACAACAGCTCTCACCATTTCTGAAAGGATGATTGGTTGGATACCTAAGCAGAGGAGAAAGGCTCACCAGCCAAAGCATACCTGCGTTCTTTGGCTGGTTGGCTGCTGTTGGTTCACATTCCCAGCCTGGATATGATGGATCACGTTGACATTTCAATGAGTCCTTAGCCAACCCCAACTGTTGGCCTGCTGCACATAAAACACATCGTTATGTGTTAATGTAACACAGAGATGAATTGGGCTTTTCATTGTATCCCAACTTTCTAGGGTTTATGTTTTTTCCGCCGCTAGGCACATTTTTCTTGGCCGTCTTCTCTTCAAATGGAGGTTTTCCTTCATCTCGGCCTGTTCATATACAGCTACTTTTATGTATTTCCCTTAAAGGACCACCTCACCCACTTTTCAACCTATTTTCTTATAATAGGTCCTCACTAATAATCATGATAAAATAGCTCAATTATTTTCTACTCTGTCTGTGTCTCATAGGAGGGCTGTGGGCAGGTCAGAAACACGTCCACCAGTGACATCATCGTTATCATCGTTTTTTAGATTTTCATTATCGTAAGAACGATGGCTTCCATTTTCGCATTGCAACTTTTCAGGACTAGAAAGCCTGCAGTTTCTATTGGCTTGGATTCCCCATCGATGATGTCAGTGGTGGACGGGTTTCTGAACTGCCCACAGCCCTCCTATGAGACACAGACCGAGTATAATTGTTTTTTGCCATTTTATCATGATTATTAGTGAGGACCTATTATATGAAGATGGGTTGAAAAGTGGTGAAGTGGTCCTTTAACCCATTTAGACCTGAGACCAGATTTTATTTAAGTATTTAAAACCTTTTTTCTTTTGTTTACATTTTTTTGGATGATTTGGACGATTATGGCATACAGCTTATCAAAAAATATCCTATCTCAAAATATTACAAGATTACCGGTATACATATTCACCCAACACTGACCCAGTGGATGGCAGAAATGTATAGTTATACTGTATACCTCTAGATTATTTGCCTTACAAAATGAAGAGAAAGTTGGACGTCAAAATATGAACTATTTTATTATTATTATTACCAGTAAGACACCCTGATATTACATGAGGCCACTAAAAAACTCCAGATGTGTCGACCGTCTGAAAAGTGTATTACTGTATGCCTTCAATACTTGGTCTGAGCTACTGGGGCGTGCCATGGAGGTGATCAGCCTGTGGTACTGTTGAGGTGTTGTGGAAGCCCACATTTTCTTTAATAACAGCCGTAAACTCATTTGTATTGTTGAGTCTTAATGTCTCACACCTTCCAGAGCAGCAGTGGCTCAGGGTTAGTGTTGGTGGTAAAGCAGCCGGATGGGAACCACAAGGTTCTCGGTTCAATCCCTGTGGGTTCCCCCAGCGTTGGTGTCAAAGTGTCCTTGAGCAAGACTGTCTGAACCCCTAATTGCTCCCGATGTGCAGGTTGGTGCCTTGCATGGTTTCCTCTGCAATCGGTGTATGAATGTGTGGGTGAATGTAATGCACAAACTATGTAAAGCGCTTTGGATAAAAGTTAAAGTGCTACTATATAAATGCACCATTTTCCATTCCTCTTGACAATACAACCTGGATTCTTTGTGGGTTTCAGGTCAGGCCAGTTGGCTGGTACAGTAATGACATTGTGAGTACAACGATTACTAGTAGTTTTGGCTCTGTGGGCAGGTGCCAAATCCAGCTGGAAAGGAAAATCTGCATCTCCAAAAGCTTGTCAACATTAACTGAGGTACAAATTGCTCTAAAATCCCCTGGTAGATCATGGCTGTGTTTTAGTCCAGTTTAAAGGTTTCACTGTCAGTGGTGATTCGGGGTGCCATGTCATCTGCTGGACGTTGGTCCACTGCGTTGTATCAAGTCCAGAGACAACACAGGTTTGAGCATGTTTTAGAGCAGGATTTATTATTAGTAGTAGTATTTCCTTGGAGTGGTGCGTGCAACCACTCCAAGGAACAGCAATGTCTGTCCATCCGTCTATCCGTATGTATGTTTAGGGTACCAGTAGGTGTTAAAGTGGTGCTGTTGACCTAGACACATTCTCGTGCCAGTTGCCGCCCCCGCCCCCGCGCCCACCCGCCATCAATCCGTTTTCGACAAGATGACAGCGCGAGCTGCGAGCAGAGACGGAAGAAATAATAATAATATAATATAGATATACTGTAGGTCCAGTGCTGGTTGATGGGTTTGTAAAGCGTTACTATTAGTATTTATTATAGTGCGCCGAAGTCCTGACGCAATCGCTCATCCCCTGGTTCACGGATGTTTTTCTCTATGGAGAATAACATGAGGCGGTGGGCGCGCGTGACAGACGCATGCGTGCATGCAAGAAACAGAGAGAGAGAGAGAGAGAGAGAGACTCAAGAGACAGAGAGAGGGAGGCGGGGAGGGACGCACGTGCGTGCATGCGAGAAAGCCCCGCATCTCGTCTACAACCACTGTTCAATGTGGAGCGTGCGTGCAGGCGACAGACAGACAGACAGAGGGAGTGAGGGAGAATACCAGATTCTTACTAGTAATTAAAACATTTGAGTAATTTTCAACAATACCACATTCTTACTTGTATTGTAACAGTGTTTCTACATAATTATTACTTTGAGGATCCCCAGTTTAATATCTTCTTTTTGAGTGGTGCAGCCACTCCAAGGAAAAGCTAATGTCCGTCCCTGGCTGTGTCCCTGTGTCACTATGTATGTTTAGGGTTACCAACAGGTGGCGCTGTTGCACCACTCTTTTTTCATGAGCCGTATGCCATAATCATCAAGATTAAAACACAAACAAGGTTTTGAATACTTCACTTTATGCACAATGAATCGAGAATATATGAAAGACAGACAAACACGAGCACATAAACGAACAACAAAACAACAGTGAAACAAAATTGCACAGAAGCCTTAAGCTGCGTTCAGAGTTCAGACTTGGATGGTTAGAGCGGCGTGATTACGTACAATGTCAATGCAAAGATGATAGTTGCGCGAACGGGAGAGGTGCGACCTGGCGCAGCGCAAACAAGACGAACCGAGGCGAATATATTCAGGTCTGAACGCAGCTTTATGGAATAAAATTAACTTTTGCCTTTTTTCTAAAAGGAGCTGTATCATGTCGTCATTCAGGTAGAAGCCTCATAAAACTGTCCAAAACTGTTACTTTTCACGACTAAAATTTAAAAACACAAAGGTAGCAGATATGCTACTTGATGATGCTTTAGTTTATACGACTGCTAATAATTGTCACACCACCTTGTTTAAAAATATAACCATAACATGTTATACTTACTACTTGCTTGTCATTATTTGCTCCCAATCTCGCTTTGTTAGTTCGCCACCTCAAATGTTATAAAATTCAAAGGTGCACTTTATGCCTAGCCTACTATGTCTTTAAAATCGCAGTTTTTATACTCTCCTCCTAAGCTTTAGTGATTTCCCGTGTCAACGTATCATTGTGTTTTACTGGAAACCTGACCTCAGACTGATCTCTCTGCTGTCTCTGCACGCGAACAGCTTAACCCATTAAGACCTGAGGACTTCATTCTACAAAATGTCTTCTGAATCCTAGAACGAAATCCTAGAAAAAAAAAACGTATGTTTCCATGTCGGTGGAGGTGCTCCTCAAAACCTTTTCACGTCAAGGATCCCCAAAATGTTGCCGGTGCCGTTCCAAAGATTTTTGTTAATGTTCACTTTAAAATAAAATAAAACACTATTTATATTAAAATATTTGCACAAAGTTTCACAACCTAAAATAAATGTCAGATCTACAAGCTCACAGTACGTCATTTCATGCCGCTGCAAGTTTGTAGATCTGCAATTTTTGAATAGCCAACCAATGTGGTGTGTTTATGTATGTGTATATATAAATACAGGTAAAATGTAAAATGACACAGTATCTCTCTCGGTTCGTATGCGTTAAAGGCCACGTGTTTATGGTTTTCGCTCATGGGTGCCTTGTTATAGCAATCACTGTTCATCAGGAGGTAGCTGGAGAGGTAAAACAGAGCCAGGAAAAACGATACGCAACAGAATGGTGTTGATGAAACAAACCAGAGCTGTGTGTGTGTGTGTGTGTGTGTGTGTGTGCATCGTGTGCGCGCGCGCTTAAAATAATGTCACCTAATGCTACTACTACTAATAATAATAAAAACAGTGAAATTTAAAATGATCACGTCAAGGATCCCCATGTATTTGGTCTACTAAGGCCTTTAGTGAACACCCCGGATAGTTTGTGCGTGCGTGTGTGTGTGCGCGACTCTGCATGCGGCCATGTGTTTATCTTCACGTCTCTGCCTGCCTGCGCGAATGAGAGATTGATTAATCACTCCGCTTGCTCAGCCTCAATTAAAGTGACATTGTTCTGTCGGACCTGCCTTTGAAGTTGCAAGGTTCTGTTCTGTGTGCGCTGTATGTGGGTCACACGGGGATAACCTGGAACCGAGCGCTCGTTTAACGAGGTGCAATTGGCGAGGTGTTCTAGGACGAGGTCTGGTTGTGTACAGAGGAGAAATGATTCTCAAAAATATATAAAACATTATTTTTCTCTCTCTGCTGACCAGAGAGAGTGTGTGTGGGCACCTCCGAGACGTGTGAAAACAAAAGTTTTTCGTTGAACAGAAGCAGGCGTGCGTCCACAGACTCCACACACGTAGTAGAAAACCAGGGTCTTTTCATATTAACGGAGGTCTTGGACTGCATCACTTTGGCTACCTAACCTGTGGTCTTCAACAACAACAAGGATGTAACCATGAAATTTGGACTACAGTTTATACAATATAAATGACATTATTATACTTTCGTTATCTCTATATTCTAACGGCCCTACCTGATCATTCCACAGCGTCACACAAAAACATCAAAAGTAGCTGCTCTGCAAGCTTGCTGTTGATCTGCTACTTTTTGAATTTTAATCGAAATTAATTTAACTTTTTGAACTCCTGAAAAGTGTTTGGACATGTGAGGTTTCCACCCGACAGAGATGATATAAATCGAAACCATAATTATTTGGACTAATTCCAATACTTTTCGTTTAATAATCTTTGTTATTAAGCTCACTAACGCAGCACATTGATTTTTCAACATTTTTGAAAATGTTTCTCATAATGTGGCTGGTTGATGGATAAAAACAACAGGTTTTTTCCATCATTAGATTTGATGTTCCCACAATATTTATATTGTTCATTCGCCCCTAATAAGTTTGGATTCGACTTAATACCTTTGACAGTTTGAGGGCTTGTGGTTTGTGTTGGCTCCTATACCAGGACAGACCTTGTGTTCTGCTGAAACTGGGATGCTGCCCGAGGTGCAAAATTGAACCCGTCAAGTTGTTGTTGCTCTCGGGGGAGAATCGCAGAGAGAAGTTTACAACTCTCTTCCTCATCACACATTCTTTTGATTGTGACTCGAGCCAGTTGAGTTTGTGTACACAGCTTTGTCAAAGTTGTGGTATAGTGAGTGACTGGTGCAGCAATAGTTCACTATTTATCAGTGCTAGGACATTGGTTCTCAAAGTTGGGTCTGTGGACCCCCAGGGGTCCTTGCGGTGGTTCGAGGGGGTTATATATAAATTACATTACAAGCTGTCACAACATTGCAGGCAGTGAGATTCTTTAATGATTGATAAAAAATCTTGTGTAAAGGAATACTGAAAAGAAAATGAAGCTTAAAAAATGGAGCTTGGAGCTATGGAGCTTAAAAATTTAATAAAAAGTGCGGAATGAAAGTAAAACGTTTATAAAAGTAATTATGATTTAATTAAATAAGCAAGTCTATCGCAACTTTAAAGGTGCAATAGACAACATTCAGCTACATAGACAACTGTTGCATAAAGTTCGTTCATGTCTCTGAAAGATGCCTACGAAGTGCAGTTTGCGGCATTGTACAACACAGTGGCTGCCTCGCAACTTTCTCTTATGCGGAAAAAAGTACTTTCCCAAAGAAAACGGAAGCAATGGATAATGGCAAAGACAAAGATCATTATTTCACAGTCCTAAAACTGTGTGTGCATTTTGTAAGGGGTGATGCTTTTTATCTACACCTTTTATAAAAGCTCTGTGGACGTAATTGTCTTATTTTTACTATTCGTTTACATGACAATAAAAACGTTCACACTTTTGTGTGAGACCTTTTAATTGTTATTGTTAGATGGTCGGATAGCTATAGCTCCTGATCTAGTTTCCTTCTCTCTGTTAATGAGTGGCGTGGGAGGTGTTTATAGCCCGGGGACGGGTAGCTAAACAACCACACTATACAGACAGAGAGACTCTGCACGTTGAACCCAGTTCATGCTCGTCTGCACCTCGGTACGGGTCCAGCCAGGCTTCGTTGAGAAGCCTCTGCGCTGTTCTGTGAGAGAGTGGACTGTTCTGTGAGAGAGTGGACTGGACACGTTCAGTTCAGTTCATATTTTTTTATATTTATCAACCCCAAGGGGTCTCTGTCTGTACACTTCACAACAAAAAGACGATGTGTGAATGCTCTACCCGGCCTGCAACAGTTAAATTTTGTTTTTATTAGACGTTTTCACAGTCGCCTGGGAGCAGTGTGGCTGTCCTGGAATGTACGGTCTTATTAGACTGGGCAAGTAGGATGATGGAGCAAGTCTGTTAAAGGCTTTGCTTTATAGGTCAGGAGCAGCACCTTGAAGCGGTCTCGTGATCTGGGCCGTGTCGGCTGCCAGTGCAGTGCTTTGAGTGTTGGTGTGATGTGGTTCTCAAACCTTTTCAGGCAGCGAACTCCCCCAAAAGAATCAATACATTATTAGACCTGGGGAGTATCAAACCAGTCCAAAATGCAGCAGCAAAGACTGCTGCATGTTGCACTGGTCGAAGGCCATCATCTATTGATGATTGTAAATGAACGCCCTATACTTGATCATACAACAACGTTGCATGATCATCAAAAGTAGCAGATCTGCAAGCTCGAAACACGGTGCAACGCATGTTGAGCTTGTCTATCTGCTGCTTTTGAATTTGAATCCTGAAAAGTAACAGTGTTGGACATCCACTGTTTCCACCCGACAGAGACTAGTGTGTAAAAATAACCCCAGGTTTGATAGGTACTATTGGGCCACGGATCCCCTTTTGACTCTATTTCTATATTTTTCTCCGCTGTGAAAGCGGTTATTGTTTACTGTGTGTGTGTGTATAAATGGACGGGTCAATGTGGTTCCTAAATATCAATAATTTAGCTGGGGACCCCTTGAGGGTGTTGGGGATTAGATTTAGAATCTGATTGCGATTCAATTCTGACCGGAGATGAACTGAACGATGTGTGTGCGTGGCTTGCACGCACGCATGCACACACACACAACCTTATTTATGAGGCCTCGCATTACTGTACAGTAGATGCACACACAACTACTCCACCTTATGATGGTGATGGTGTGCTGTGTTTTATTGCTGATAAGCTTGTGAGAGAGTGACAGCTGGGCGGAACAGAAGCAGGATGAGTCGTGAAGCTCCAGACAGATAGCAGAGTTCCTGGAACAAGTGGTGAAGTGATAAACGGCAACCGTGTGCACTTTAAAAGACTCCCAACGTCGGCCCGCCCGCCCCGTCCAAAATGTCCAGGCTCTGCTTGATGCTCTTTCATCTACAGACGTGATTTATGCGTTAGGCTCCCTACGCGTACTTCACACTCTCTCTGCTGCAACCACTCGTTCAGTCGCTGAGAATCACCAGTTTGTTTTTCATCTTTCATATTTTATCATCTCATTATCCAAGCCATCATATCAAGCAATCTCTCTCTCTCTCTCTCTCTCTCTCTCTCTATATATATATATATATATATATATATATATATATATATATATTGTACATAAAAATACAAAAATAAAAATGGATAAAGAGGTTAAAATGATTGTGACGCTATGTTTTGCCCGGACCCCACTTTGAGAACCAATGACTTAAACCCTATGTAGTACCCATTTCAACGTGGGGCCCAACGCAGGGCTCTATACTTGATCCATTGGTCCCCAGAATTGGGGGACGCTGAAGTTCGATGTGGTTGCTCTGTAACCTGTGTGAAAAGTATGGATGGATTGGAAGCTCTGTAACCTGTGTGAAAAGTATGGATGCTCCAACCTGTGTGAAAGGTATGGATGCTCCAACCTGTGTGAAAGGTATGGATCCTCCAACCTGTGTGAAAAGCGCACCAACTGCATGAACATTTAGTTTGAAGAACATCGACGATGTTGATTTATCTGTGAACCCAATGGGTTGTGTGACACCTTGTGAGCCTGCGGATTGTTTTCAGTATTTAGCATATGGCGGAGTATAAAACCAGGCTAAAGTGGCACGAGAACAGCCGTCATCGCCGGTATCAGATGGTTACTAAACTTGTCTTCTCCTCTCCTCTGTTTTTTAGGTGAACGGGCCCTGCAGTCCCACCCAGCACGGTTTGTGACCGCCGGAGACGCCAAGCGGAACGAATGAACTCACTGCTGGCGATCGTGCCTTTCTGGCAAACCTCTACGTTGCTAACAATGTTTCTGCAACTTCCCGAGAACCCTGTCAAGGCTCTCTGGGCCTCACTCTGAGGAAACTGTTGGCTGAGGACGAACTATATGTCAAGACGAGATGTAAAGATACTGTGCACAGTAGAGGTAAACGACTGGCCGCTTCTGAACGGCCGGTTGTAAAACCATAGAAATTGTCTGAAGAATTTACAGAGGTGGACGACGACGTATCGTAGCGGTACTAGCGGCATTCTACCGGTGGCTGTGCTCCTTCTGGACAACGTCTTAAAGCCCAGAGGGTGGTATTTGTCACGTCTCTCCTGCTCCGTTCAGGGAGATCTTCCACGTAGGGTGGATTTAATTTCAGATGCTCGTCGGGGGGGGGGGGGGGGGGGATCCTTGAGAGCGTTCTGTGGGGCGCGAGGCTCTGTTTGGGACGCCTCCTGTACTGTGAGGTTGTTCTGTGTCCTGGAGGATCACGAGTGAAGGTCTTCCGCCATTTTATCTCGAATAGCTTTGTTGTGTACCCGACCAGACCCACTACTGTATGTATCCCACCAGGGGGCTCCCCACCTGATTTTGCGGGATCCCCAGATGACAGGAAAGTGACAATGTAAGGACTTTTAAGATATTTTAATTACAAAAAAGAAACTAATAAATGAAATAAAATTTAATAAAATTAAATGAAAAAATATATATATATATGAAAAGGTTATCAACAAACTATACTATAAAAACTGGTCAGACATTGGCCAAAATAATTGTCAAAAAGTAGAAAAAAATAGGTAAAATTGTGAAAATAGCCAATTTACAAGCTCTCAACGAGTTCCGCAATATTTATCTGTGGAACCGATAAATTCCAAGTGCTTGTCGGGGTGTGAGGTCCCCAGGTCAAATATGATTATTTTGGGTGGTCCCCAGTTCAAATAGGATTATGTCGGGGGGGGGCCCTGTTCAAATTGGATTATGTCGGGGGGGGGGGGGGGGGTCCCCCAGTTCAAATAGGATTATTTTTACCATGACATGGCAATACCCAACATGTCGACATAGCCACGTATTAACACTGTTTTATTCCTTATTGCTGCGTTCAAAAGACCATGTAGGAAGTGGAGAACATTGCATCCAGAACGACATTCCTCTCTCAGGAATGTGATTACAAACCAAGCTCTTTACAGCAGCATACTGTATGTGTGAGAGTGGGGATGGGACCGTCATCGCTATTATCGTTTATTGTGATGAAAAACACTCACAATTATCGTATCCTGGAGATTGTAATTCATCATGACATGTCATACACTAGCTTGTGTTGAGTTGCAAATTCAGTACCAATTAAATAAACCCTTTTTTATATATATATACCCTGTAAAGTATATGTACATTTGGTTCACTTATATTTCACTGTAACCACCCCCAACATAGGGATGCTGGGTGTTCAAGTGGTAAACAAAAGTGTCATTTTTATTAGCGTTGATAACATCGTTAATCACTTTTTTTTTGCCAACATAATTGTAAATTACGTAATTTTCATATCGTCCCATCCCTATGTGTGGCAGTGTGAGAGGCTGATATCTCCTTACGACAGTGTATGTTCACTGGGCTGATATATCTCCTCCTTACAACAGTGTATGTTCACTGGGCTGATATATCTCCTCCTTACAACAGTGTATGTTCACTGGGCTGATATCTCTTCTCTTTACAACAGTGTATGTTCACAGGGCTGATATCTCTCCTCCTTACAACAGTGTATGTTCACAGGGCTGATATCTCTCCTCACAACGACAGTGTATGTTCACAGGGCTGATATCTCTCCTCACAACGACAGTGTATGTTCACTGGGCTGATATCTCTTCTCTTTACAACAGTGTATGTTCACTGGGCTGATATCTCTTCTCTTTACAACAGTGTATGTTCACAGGGCTGATATCTCTCCTCACAACAACAGTGTATGTTCACTGGGCTGATATCTCTTCTCTTTACAACAGTGTATGTTCACAGGGCTGATATCTCTCCTCACAACAACAGTGTATGTTCACAGGGCTGATATCTCTCCTCACAACGACAGTGTATGTTCATACGACTGTATGTTCGCATGGCTGATATCTATGAGTGCTGCTGGGTTCCAGGACTCCATCGGTGCTTCTCAAACGTGGTCATGTGTCTGTGATGAGCATTTGTATAAGAGTGACGATGTTATATTGAAGGATAACCTCTCAAAAGTATTGATTGTGATTTGTGAAATATCTTTTTGTTATTTAATCCCCCTTTTTTTCTTTTTTTTCTTTTGCACAGAGTTCACTACAATTTCATGTGTTTTTCACAAACTAAACCTAGGTTTGCAGGGTATCTGTAAAAATGAATGATTGAATAAATAGTGTTTTTGCTTTATAGTTCTGTGTAGCAAATGGATGGGATTCACTGTGGTCGTGTATGTTGGGGGTCCATAATAACAACAACCCGCTGTGCCATATACTTCCTAGAGCTGGTTGTATTGGCCTACATGTGCCAGGGACTCCATAAGAGAAGATTTGTGTAAAATGAATGGATCAAAAAATGTCTAAACTTAAAAAAAGAAAGTTCACAAATAGCAGATGTACAAGCTCGCAGAGCGGCATGAAGTGTGAAGCGTGTGCGGGCTGCGTGTGCGGGCTGCGTGTGCGGCCTGCGTGTGCGGCTACATAAGTTTACTACATAAGTGTCAAATAAACGTTACCATGACAACCTTTTGTCATGGTATAAATTATGTCGGATAATATTTGTATTCACAATTATATCATTATATTGTAATGTATTTGCCTGTAAAATTGCTTGCTCTGGCTAGTATCTGTCGGTCCTTTTAGCTACATGTAAAGTGTCTTGGGGTCTGATCGGTATGATCCTGGTTGTGTTTCCCATCAGTGCGGTTGTTATTAACACTGTACAGACTCATGGTCCAGTAAGGCCTGCCACTAACTCATCGTCCGGGGAGCCACTCCCCGGAGTGTATGTCTCCCCCTCTGCAGTCTGCAGGTCCATGGACTTCTACTATGGACCCCCAGCTGCCTCAAGAGTGTGACCGTGGACCAGGCCTCTTCATGGAGCCAGCAACAGAGTGTCTGCCTGCCTGGGAATAGTCATCAAGTATCATATGTAAGTGAAGAACCTAACCGTTAAAATTTCTATATAATAAACTATGCATCGATACTATAGTGCTACTGTATGTCTAGACTCACACAGATGATACAGTACCTGAGGAAAGGAGCTGGTCATTTGTGTGCAGGCCAAGACAAGCACACTGGAAAGACCTGTGGACAAGTTATGCCTCATCTGTCAGACGGAAACTAACATTGAATGTTTTCATGAAAAAGTTTATTTATTGGATCAGTGTCTCTCCATTTGATGTTTAGCTGTAACGGCTAATCCTAGTGTTAGGAATGATATTTGAGTGTTGTATAGATAGCACGTGCAGGTAAAAGCGGTAGTGAGTGAATTCACATTTTCTTGTCTTCTGCAGATCAGCTTCCACCACCTCCTCTATACTATTTCCTTCTAATACCAACTCCTAACATGTCATGTCATGTCGAAGTCATGTGAAATTTAGAAAATATGTAGTAAAGCAGACACGTTCATCGTTAACCATACCCTGTACCATTTATTTTAATTTTTATTGTTTCAAATAAACTTTATCATGACAACCTCTTGTTATGGTATATCAATGTGGTCAGTTAATATATAATTGTATTCACAATTATATCATTATATTGTAATGTATTTGCCTGTAAAATTGCTTGCTCTGGATAGTATCTCTGTCGGACCTTTGCTCTATATACAGTACAGTACAAGTTTTATTTTTCCCAGTTATTAACACTTGTTTGTTTAACACTTATTGTATGTGTTTTTGTATGGATAGTTTTATCATCATTTTTAAGAGCCTACTCGGGGACTACAGATGTAAACTAGCTTTTGGCTAACTCTGGCCCATTTACATGGATGTGAAAACTGACATGTTGATTAATGAGCATTTTCCCTGTCAAATAAATAAATACACATTGTACAGACTCACTGTCCAGTAAGGCCTGCCACTAACTCATCATCCGGGGAGCCACTCCCTGGTGTTTCTTTTTGTCTCACACTCTGCAGTTCCATGGACTTGTAATATGGACTGCCTATCAAGAGTGTGACTGTGGACCAGGCTTCTTCACAGAGCCTTCACTCAGCCTATGAAGAGTGTGACTGTGGACCCGGCCTCCTCACAGAGCACGACCATGGACTGCTACCATATCATAGTACATCACAACGCTGCATTTTATCTTAAAAGTAATACTTCATATGATCTGACATCATTGTGGCAACAATGATGTCAGAAATCATGTCAAAAAGGGCGAAAGAAAAAAAAGACAGTCGCTTGTAGCAGGCATTATGTATGTGGGAACAAGTGGGTGAATGTTATTGCTTGTAGTGGCTTAGGTATGCGACTCTTCCCTTTGCATCAGGTATCATCTGCTTGACTCTTCCCGACACACCCACAAGCTCTCTGGCACTGAATCGTCCATAATCATAACGTCTGCCATTGCCAGGTTCTTCTTAATCCGAGTGCATTTTTGTGGCTCTTGAAGCAGAGACAGGTACTCGCCCATCTCTTCCAAAACAAGTCAACAAGCTCAAGTGGCATGACTGAGGTGCTGATAATTATATTTCCATTGCTGACCCACGAGAAAGAAGCTTGGGGGCTCTTTTTGTTCAAACAGTGTGTTAGAGGCCCATTAGCTCTGTGTATCTTCATTTGATGTTTGACTGTAACCCCAAACCTTTTGTTGGGAATTGAAGTCCCCTGTATATATGGCAGGTGCAAGTAGATCAGCAGATCAGCTTCCACCAACTTCTAACACCACCTCCTTCTAACACATCCTAACACCACCTCCTTCCATATTGGTGGAAGCTGATCTGCAGAAGATATATGATGTGAATTCACTCACTCCCACTGGTAGCAACCCAGACCTGGCCTTTGCCGTGTGTCAGCAATGGAAATGCATCAGTACCTCAGTCATGCCACTTGAACTGTTCACAAAAGACTTGTAAAGACTTTGCTGAAGGGAGAAAAAGTGCAGTATCTCGTGGACTTGTTTTGGAAGAGATGGGTGAGTACCTCTCTCTGCTTCAACTGCCACAAAAGTGGACTCAGATAAAGAAGGGCTTCTTTATCTGAGTCCACTTTTGTGTTGTCCCCATCCTGGGCCTATCACTTACGATATTTATGTTGCCAGATTAACCCCCTGGTCTCTGTCCCTACTATATTAAGTTGTAAAACTGTGGAATAATGTGATTCAGTCATGGAATAACACTATGTCAAGTCTGGATCTGTAACATAATTTCACTGAGAATCAATTTATATAAATTCCCATAAACTTTATAATTCGGTGTGGTCTGAATTCCTTCGTCTTCCAATTACTTTTTAAAGGTTTTTTAACAAGGTGTTTTATCCATTGCCTGGATTGTGTTCAAAGGGTTTTTCTAGGAATGGTTAAGGTGACTAAAGGATTTTATTCAAAGGGTATTTCACTCATTTGCAAAAGGTAATGTATACCGATTTATTTGGTTCCATTCAAAGTTCTCTCAAAGGTTTATCCATTGTGCTATCTTAAATTGACATCACTGTCTCTCCATTTGATGTTTTGCTGTAACCCAGAGCCTATGTGACTATGGACTCTGCCTCCTCACAGATCACAACCATGCGCTGCTACCATGTTATATTACACCACTACACTGTATTTTATCTTAACATTCTTATTCCACTATATACTGTATTATCTGACATTGTTATACTATATATTATCTTACACTATTACGTTTATTTCTATTGCTACTACTATTGCCTGTATTTTCTGTCTCTCTATTTTTCTCTCCCCCGACATAGTCGGGTTCTGCTTGATGTTTCTTCTAAATTCCAATACCCCAAATCTCGGCCACTTGCTCACTCACACTCGGTCAGTCCAGCATGGTGGTGTTACGGTGATATTGGTGACCTGCTGAAATATGTGACCATCGATCTCACACAACTTTATGGAGATCTTTAAATACAAGGCCTAAATACCACTAGGTTTTTTACTCAATGTAAATTGTTACGTTTCATTTATCAGCAGACACTGACATTGTGATTGTCTACACGATTTTCACATATTTCAGCAGGTCACCAACCACCATGCTGGAGTGACCGAGTGTGAGTGAGGGAGTGGCAGAGATTTTGAGGTATTGGAATACAGGTTTGTATATGTGAAATGTGGACTATTGTGTGAGGGTATTGGACTATGGTCAAAAGGACATTTGAGGTTTTGGTGGTATGGGATCATAAAGTTGTTTTTATTTTTGTTGCTTCAGAAAGGGCGCTATATAAGTTTGAGATATTGTTGCTACCATAGGTCGCATTTACTATGAAAACCTGCATCTCCCGTCCGTCCGTCCCACGCCTCCATACTGTACTCTGTACTGTATATGCATGTCGGGCTAATGCTTGTCGGACTGATAGTATGTCTAACAAATGTATCACACTCACATTGCACAATTTGGAGATGTTTTGCTTACAGTGTTCTCTATATCTTTTCGTCCTGGGCATGACGTTAAACTGTTCCGTTCGAGAGGACCGGCGAGTCGGCAACCCTCGGATGTAAACAGCCACGAAAGGAAACTGTGTGTGAGGTGTTCTCTATCATTTCATTCCAGACTTTCCTTCATTCATCCCTAACTTCACTGTCTATCTCCTGTGTTCTCCATTCATCTTGAGCGATACACAGTCGTCTGATGTGCGGGGGGAGGTGCCGGCTAGCGTATAAAGGCACGGGACAGGTGTTGTCTTGACGCATCCTGTGATGATGCGACAGGTGTCATTTAGGGCTGTGTCAACCAATTTGGTGTGACGTGATCGGCTCCAGCTTGAGCAGGCATACTCTGCTGTAGAGAAAGACAGGGCCATGGCAGTTGCACGGATTGTTTGTGCGTCTGTGCCCCACTTGGAGTTCACTAGTTTTCACAGGATGTTATTGTGGGTGTTGACCGTGGCTTTTGTGTTCTCCATGTGTTTTTTGAAGAAGAGTGTCCTGTCCAGTGTAACTCCAAGATACATGGGGAGGGTATGGTTGGAGAGTTTGTGACCATCCCAAGTGACGCTCCGTTATATTTTTCACGTCTCGGTTCCTCAGGTGGAAGCTGCATAGTTGGGAATGGAAAAAGTTGGAAAAAATGAAAAAAAAACGATGGGTTATAGCCCATGTTTTTTGAAATTTTGAAAAAAAAAGTTATCCTCGTTTCTCATCATTTTGGACCATGGGCTATAGCCCATATCGTACGGCATACTATAGCACGCCGTTTTTCATCATTTTTGAGGATTTGAAAAAAAATGAAAAAAACGATGGGTTATAGCCCATGTTTTTGAAATTTTGAAAAAAAAAAAGTTATCCTCGTTTCTCATCATTTTGGACCATGGGCTATAGCCCATATCGTACGGCATACTATAGCACGCCGTTTTTCATCATTTTTGAGGATTTGAAAGAAATGAAAAAAACCATGGGTTATAGCCCATGTTTTTTGAAATTTTGAAAAAAAGGTTATCCTCGTTTCTCATCATTTTGGACCATGGGCTATAGCCCATATCGTACGGCATACTATAGCACGCCGTTTTTCATCATTTTTGAGGATTTGAAAAAAAATGAAAAAAACGATGGGTTATAGCCCATGTTTTTGAAATTTTGAAAAAAAAAAAGTTATCCTCGTTTCTCATCATTTTGGACCATGGGCTATAGCCCATATCGTACGGCATACTATAGCACGCCGTTTTTCATCATTTTTGAGGATTTGAAAGAAATGAAAAAAACCATGGGTTATAGCCCATGTTTTTTGAAATTTTGAAAAAAAAGGTTATCCTCATTTCTCATCATTTTGGACCATGGGCTATAGCCCATATCGTACGGCATACTATAGCACGCCGTTTTTCATCATTTTTGACGATTTGACAAAAATGAAAAAAACGATGGGTTATAGCCCATGTTTTTTGAAATTTTGAAAAAATAAGTTATCCTCGTTTCTCATCATTTTGGACCATGGGCTATAGCCCATATCGTACGGCATACTATAGCACACCGTTTTTCATCATTTTTGAGGATTTGAAAAAAACGATGGGTTATGGCCCATGTTTTTTGAAATTTTGAAACAACCAAAAGTGTCAAATATTGGTTAGAAGCTGTTTTTCAACAACCAAAAGTGTCAAATAATGGTTAGAGAAAGTGATGAGAAACGAGGCTAACTTTTTTTTCCAAAATTTCAAAAAACATGGGCTATAACCCATCGTTTTTGTCATTTCGTCATTTTTTTCAAATCCTCAAAAATGATGAAAAACGGCGCGCTATAGTATGCCGTACGATATGGGCTATAGCCCACGGTCCAAAATGATGTGAAACGAGGCTAACTTTTTTTTTCAAAATTTAAAAAAACATGGGCTATAACCCATCGTTTTTGTCATTTCGTCATTTTTTTTCAAATCTTCAAAAATGATGAAAAACTGCACGCTATGGTATGCCGTACGATATGGGCTATAGCCCACGGTCCAAAATTATGAGAAACGAGGCTAACTTTTTTTTTCAAAATTTCAAAAAACATGGGCTATAACCCATCGTTTTTGTCATTTCGTAATTTTTTTCAAATCCTCAAAAATGATGAAAAACGGCGCGCTATAGTATGCCGTACGATATGGGCTATAGCCCATGGTCCAAAATGATGAGAAACGAGGCTAACTTTTTTTTTCAAAATTTCAAAAACCATGGGCTATAACCCATCGTTTTTGTCATTTCGTCATTTTTTTTCAAATCTTAAAAAATGATGAAAAACTGCGCGCTATGGTATGCCGAACGATATGGGCTATAGCCCACGGTCCAAAATTATGAGAAACGAGGCTAACTTTTTTTTTCAAAATTTCAAAAAACATGGGCTATAACCCATCGTTTTTGTCATTTCGTCATTTTTTTTCAAATCTTCAAAAATGATGAAAAACTGCACGCTATGGTATGCCGTACGATATGGGCTATAGCCCACGGTCCAAAATTATGAGAAACGAGGCTAACTTTTTTTTTCAAAATTTCAAAAAACATGGGCTATAACCCATCGTTTTTGTCATTTCGTAATTTTTTTCAAATCCTCAAAAATGATGAAAAACGGCGCGCTATAGTATGCCGTACGATATGGGCTATAGCCCATGGTCCAAAATGATGAGAAACGAGGCTAACTTTTTTTTTCAAAATTTCAAAAACCATGGGCTATAACCCATCGTTTTTGTCATTTCGTCATTTTTTTTCAAATCTTAAAAAATGATGAAAAACTGCGCGCTATGGTATGCCGAACGATATGGGCTATAGCCCACGGTCCAAAATTATGAGAAACGAGGCTAACTTTTTTTTCCAAAATTTCAAAAAACATGGGCTATAACCCATCGTTTTTGTCATTTCGTCATTTTTTTCAAATCCTCAAAAATGATGAAAAACGGCGCGCTATAGTATGCCGTACGATATGGGCTATAGCCCACGGTCCAAAATGATGTGAAACGAGGCTAACTTTTTTTTTCAAAATTTCAAAAAACATGGGCTATAACCCATCGTTTTTGTCATTTCGTCATTTTTTTCAAATCTTCAAAAATGATGAAAAACTGCGCGCTATAGTATGCCGTACGATATGGGCTATAGCCCACGGTCCAAAATGATGAGAAACGAGGCTAACTTTTTTTTTCAAAATTTAAAAAAACATGGGCTATAACCCATCGTTTTTGTCATTTCGTCATTTTTTTCAAATCCTCAAAAATGATGAAAAACGGCGCGCTATAGTATGCCGTACGATATGGGCTATAGCCCACGGTCCAAAATGATGAGAAACGAGGCTAACTTTTTTTTCCAAAATTTCAAAAAACATGGGCTATAACCCATCGTTTTTGTCATTTCGTCATTTTTTTCAAATCCTCAAAAATGATGAAAAACGGCGCGCTATAGTATGCCGTACGATATGGGCTATAGCCCACGGTCCAAAATGATGTGAAACGAGGCTAACTTTTTTTTTCAAAATTTCAAAAAACATGGGCTATAACCCATCGTTTTTGGCATTTCGTCATTTTTTTCAAATCTTCAAAAATGATGAAAAACTGCGCGCTATAGTATGCCGTACGATATGGGCTATAGCCCACGGTCCAAAATGATGAGAAACGAGGCTAACTTTTTTTTTCAAAATTTCAAAAAACATGGGCTATAACCCATCGTTTTTGTCATTTCGTCATTTTTTTCAAATCCTCAAAAATGATGAAAAACGGCGCGCTATAGTATGCCGTACGATATGGGCTATAGCCCACGGTCCAAAATGATGTAAAACGAGGCTAACTTTTTTTTATTTAATTTAAAAAAACATGGGCTATAACCCATCGTTTTTGGCATTTCGTCATTTTTTTCAAATCTTCAAAAATTATGAAAAACTGCGCGCTATAGTATGCCGTACGATATGGGCTATAGCCCACGGTCCAAAATAATGAGAAACGAGGCTAACTTTTTTTTTTCAAAATTTCAAAAAACATGGGCTATAACCCATCGTTTTTGTCATTTCGTCATTTTTTTCAAATCCTCAAAAATTATGAAAAACGGCGCGCTATAGTATGCCGTACGATATGGGCTATAGCCCACGGTCCAAAATGATGTGAAACGAGGCTAACTTTTTTTTTCAAAATTTCAAAAAACATGGGCTATAACCCATCGTTTTTGTCATTTCGTCATTTTTTTCAAATCTTCAAAAATGATGAAAAACTGCGCGCTATAGTATGCCGTACGATATGGGCTATAGCCCACGGTCCAAAATGATGAGAAACGAGGCTAACTTTTTTTTTCAAAATTTCAAAAAACATGGGCTATAACCCATCGTTTTTGTCATTTCGTCATTTTTTTCAAATCCTCAAAAATGATGAAAAACGGCGCGCTATAGTATGCCGTACGATATGGGCTATAGCCCACGGTCCAAAATGATGTGAAACGAGGCTAACTTTTTTTTTCAAAATTTCAAAAAACATGGGCTATAACCCATCGTTTTTGGCATTTCGTCATTTTTTTCAAATCTTCAAAAATGATGAAAAACTGCGCGCTATAGTATGCCGTACGATATGGGCTATAGCCCACGGTCCAAAATGATGAGAAACGAGGCTAACTTTTTTTTTCAAAATTTCAAAAAACATGGGCTATAACCCATCGTTTTTGTCATTTCGTCATTTTTTTCAAATCCTCAAAAATGATGAAAAACGGCGCGCTATAGTATGCCGTACGATATGGGCTATAGCCCACGGTCCAAAATGATGTGAAACGAGGCTAACTTTTTTTTTCAAAATTTCAAAAAACATGGGCTATAACCCATCGTTTTTGTCATTTCGTCATTTTTTTCAAATCTTCAAAAATGATGAAAAACTGCGCGCTATAGTATGCCGTACGATATGGGCTATAGCCCACGGTCCAAAATGATGAGAAACGAGGCTAACTTTTTTTTTCAAAATTTCAAAAAACATGGGCTATAACCCATCGTTTTTGTCATTTCGTCATTTTTTTCAAATCCTCAAAAATGATGAAAAACGGCGCGCTATAGTATGCCGTACGATATGGGCTATAGCCCACGGTCCAAAATGATGTGAAACGAGGCTAACTTTTTTTTTCAAAATTTCAAAAAACATGGGCTATAACCCATCGTTTTTGGCATTTCGTCATTTTTTTCAAATCTTCAAAAATGATGAAAAACTGCGCGCTATAGTATGCCGTACGATATGGGCTATAGCCCACGGTCCAAAATGATGAGAAACGAGGCTAACTTTTTTTTTCAAAATTTCAAAAAACATGGGCTATAACCCATCGTTTTTGTCATTTCGTCATTTTTTTCAAATCCTCAAAAATGATGAAAAACGGCGCGCTATAGTATGCCGTACGATATGGGCTATAGCCCACGGTCCAAAATGATGAGAAACGAGGCTAACTTTTTTTTCCAAAATTTCAAAAAACATGGGCTATAACCCATCGTTTTTGTCATTTCGTCATTTTTTTCAAATCCTCAAAAATGATGAAAAACGGCGCGCTATAGTATGCCGTACGATATGGGCTATAGCCCACGGTCCAAAATGATGTGAAACGAGGCTAACTTTTTTTTTCAAAATTTCAAAAAACATGGGCTATAACCCATCGTTTTTGGCATTTCGTCATTTTTTTCAAATCTTCAAAAATGATGAAAAACTGCGCGCTATAGTATGCCGTACGATATGGGCTATAGCCCACGGTCCAAAATGATGAGAAACGAGGCTAACTTTTTTTTTCAAAATTTCAAAAAACATGGGCTATAACCCATCGTTTTTGTCATTTCGTCATTTTTTTCAAATCCTCAAAAATGATGAAAAACGGCGCGCTATAGTATGCCGTACGATATGGGCTATAGCCCACGGTCCAAAATGATGTAAAACGAGGCTAACTTTTTTTTTTTTAATTTAAAAAAACATGGGCTATAACCCATCGTTTTTGTCATTTCGTCATTTTTTTCAAATCCTCAAAAATGATGAAAAACGGCGCGCTATAGTATGCCGTACGATATGGGCTATAGCCCACGGTCCAAAATGATGAGAAACGAGGCTAACTTTTTTTTCCAAAATTTCAAAAAACATGGGCTATAACCCATCGTTTTTGTCATTTCGTCATTTTTTTCAAATCCTCAAAAATGATGAAAAACGGCGCGCTATAGTATGCCGTACGATATGGGCTATAGCCCAGCCCACGGTCCAAAATGATGAGAAACGAGGCTAACTTTTTTTTTCAAAATTTCAAAAAACATGGGCTATAACCCATCGTTTTTGTCATTTCGTCATTTTTTTCAAATCCTCAAAAATGATGAAAAACGGCGCGCTATAGTATGCCGTACGATATGGGCTATAGCCCACGGTCCAAAATGATGAGAAACGAGGCTAACTTTTTTTTTCAAAATTTCAAAAAACATGGGCTATAACCCATCGTTTTTGTCATTTCGTCATTTTTTTCAAATCCTCAAAAATGATGAAAAACGGCGCGCTATAGTATGCCGTACGATATGGGCTATAGCCCACGGTCCAAAATGATGAGAAACGAGGCTAACTTTTTTTTCCAAAATTTCAAAAAACATGGGCTATAACCCATCGTTTTTGTCATTTCGTCATTTTTTTCAAATCCTCAAAAATGATGAAAAACGGCGCGCTATAGTATGCCGTACGATATGGGCTATAGCCCACGGTCCAAAATGATGTGAAACGAGGCTAACTTTTTTTTTCAAAATTTAAAAAAACATGGGCTATAACCCATCGTTTTTGGCATTTCGTCATTTTTTTCAAATCTTCAAAAATGATGAAAAACTGCGCGCTATAGTATGCCGTACGATATGGGCTATAGCCCACGGTCCAAAATGATGAGAAACGAGGCTAACTTTTTTTTTCAAAATTTCAAAAAACATGGGCTATAACCCATCGTTTTTGTCATTTCGTCATTTTTTTAAAATCCTCAAAAATGATGAAAAACGGCGCGCTATAGTATGCCGTACGATATGGGCTATAGCCCACGGTCCAAAATGATGAGAAACGAGGCTAACTTTTTTTTCCAAAATTTCAAAAAACATGGGCTATAACCCATCGTTTTTGTCATTTCGTCATTTTTTTCAAATCCTCAAAAATGATGAAAAACGGCGCGCTATAGTATGCCGTACGATATGGGCTATAGCCCACGGTCCAAAATGATGTGAAACGAGGCTAACTTTTTTTTTCAAAATTTCAAAAAACATGGGCTATAACCCATCGTTTTTGGCATTTCGTCATTTTTTTCAAATCTTCAAAAATGATGAAAAACTGCGCGCTATAGTATGCCGTACGATATGGGCTATAGCCCACGGTCCAAAATGATGAGAAACGAGGCTAACTTTTTTTTTCAAAATTTCAAAAAACATGGGCTATAACCCATCGTTTTTGTCATTTCGTCATTTTTTTCAAATCCTCAAAAATGATGAAAAACGGCGCGCTATAGTATGCCGTACGATATGGGCTATAGCCCACGGTCCAAAATGATGTAAAACGAGGCTAACTTTTTTTTTTTTAATTTAAAAAAACATGGGCTATAACCCATCGTTTTTGGCATTTCGTCATTTTTTTCAAATCTTCAAAAATTATGAAAAACTGCGCGCTATAGTATGCCGTACGATATGGGCTATAGCCCACGGTCCAAAATAATGAGAAACGAGGCTAACTTTTTTTTTTCAAAATTTCAAAAAACATGGGCTATAACCCATCGTTTTTGTCATTTCGTCATTTTTTTCAAATCCTCAAAAATTATGAAAAACGGCGCGCTATAGTATGCCGTACGATATGGGCTATAGCCCACGGTCCAAAATGATGTGAAACGAGGCTAACTTTTTTTTTCAAAATTTCAAAAAACATGGGCTATAACCCATCGTTTTTGTCATTTCGTCATTTTTTTCAAATCTTCAAAAATGATGAAAAACTGCGCGCTATAGTATGCCGTACGATATGGGCTATAGCCCACGGTCCAAAATGATGAGAAACGAGGCTAACTTTTTTTTCCAAAATTTCAAAAAACATGGGCTATAACCCATCGTTTTTGTCATTTCGTCATTTTTTTCAAATCCTCAAAAATGATGAAAAACGGCGCGCTATAGTATGCCGTACGATATGGGCTATAGCCCAGCCCACGGTCCAAAATGATGAGAAACGAGGCTAACTTTTTTTTTCAAAATTTCAAAAAACATGGGCTATAACCCATCGTTTTTGTCATTTCGTCATTTTTTTCAAATCCTCAAAAATGATGAAAAACGGCGCGCTATAGTATGCCGTACGATATGGGCTATAGCCCACGGTCCAAAATGATGTGAAACGAGGCTAACTTTTTTTTTCAAAATTTCAAAAAACATGGGCTATAACCCATCGTTTTTGGCATTTCGTCATTTTTTTCAAATCTTCAAAAATGATGAAAAACTGCGCGCTATAGTATGCCGTACGATATGGGCTATAGCCCACGGTCCAAAATGATGAGAAACGAGGCTAACTTTTTTTTTCAAAATTTCAAAAAACATGGGCTATAACCCATAGTTTTTGGCATTTCGTCATTTTTTTCAAATCTTCAAAAATGATGAAAAACTGCGCGCTATAGTATGCCGTACGATATGGGCTATAGCCCACGGTCCAAAATGATGAGAAACGAGGCTAACTTTTTTTTCCAAAATTTCAAAAAACATGAACACATGAAAACCCATCGTTTTTGTCATTTCGTCATTTTTTTGAAATCCTCAAAAATGATGAAAAACGGCGCGCTATAGTATGCCGTACGATATGGGCTATAGCCCACGGTCCAAAATGATGTGAAACGAGGCTAACTTTTTTTTTCAAAATTTCAAAAAACATGGGCTATAACCCATCGTTTTTGGCATTTCGTAATTTTTTTCAAATCTTCAAAAATGATGAAAAACTGCGCGCTATAGTATGCCGTACGATATGGGCTATAGCCCACGGTCCAAAATGATGAGAAACGAGGCTAACTTTTTTTTTCAAAATTTCAAAAAACATGGGCTATAACCCATGGTTTTTGTCATTTCGTCATTTTTTTCAAATCCTCAAAAATGATGAAAAACGGCGCGCTATAGTATGCCGTACGATATGGGCTATAGCCCACGGTCCAAAATGATGTGAAACGAGGCTAACTTTTTTTTTTTTTTTTTTTTTAAACATGGGCTATAACCATAGAGTATTAAAAGGATAGAGACTAAACTAGCGCGAAGCTCCGCCCCCTCCGCTATTCATGTCAGTGGAAGTTGCTCAGTGGCGTTTTGAAGCACCCGGAAGGCTGCCGGAAGTACCGTCTATTTCGCTGATTCAGCATTTCACTTCCGCATTTGGACACCAAATTTTGGTGTCCAAATGCGGAAGTGCACCCAGAGTGCACCTGGGCTTTACATTGGGCGCTCGGTTGCACGGGGTTTCCTCGTCAAGAATCCACGGGTCCGCCTGCAGTCCTTCCTCTTACCACTAGGGCCCAGCGCTTCAACATTGGAGTGCATAGCTGGCCCCTTGGCTATAACCCATCGTTTTTGGCATTTCGTCATTTTTTTCAAATCTTCAAAAATGATGAAAAACTGCGCGCTATAGTATGCCGTACGATATGGGCTATAGCCCACGGTCCAAAATGATGAGAAACGAGGCTAACTTTTTTTTTCAAAATTTCAAAAAACATGGGCTATAACCCATCGTTTTTGTCATTTCATCATTTTTTTCAAATCCTCAAAAATGATGAAAAACGGCGCGCTATAGTATGCCGTACGATATGGGCTATAGCCCACGGTCCAAAATGATGTGAAACGAGGCTAACTTTTTTTTTCAAAATTTCAAAAAACATGGGCTATAACCCATCGTTTTTGTCATTTCGTCATTTTTTTCAAATCTTCAAAAATGATGAAAAACTGCGCGCTATAGTATGCCGTACGATATGGGCTATAGCCCACGGTCCAAAATGATGAGAAACGAGGCTAACTTTTTTTCCAAAATTTCAAAAAACATGGGCTATAACCCATCGTTTTTGTCATTTCGTCATTTTTTTCAAATCCTCAAAAATGATGAAAAACGGCGCGCTATAGTATGCCGTACGATATGGGCTATAGCCCACGGTCCAAAATGATGTGAAACGAGGCTAACTTTTTTTTTCAAAATTTAAAAAAACATGGGCTATAACCCATCGTTTTTGGCATTTCGTCATTTTTTTCAAATCTTCAAAAATGATGAAAAACGGCGCGCTATAGTATGCCGTACGATATGGGCTATAGCCCACGGTCCAAAATGATGTGAAACGAGGCTAACTTTTTTTTTCAAAATTTCAAAAAACATGGGCTATAACCCATCGTTTTTGTCATTTCGTCATTTTTTTCAAATCTTCAAAAATGATGAAAAACTGCGCGCTATAGTATGCCGTACGATATGGGCTATAGCCCACGGTCCAAAATGATGAGAAACGAGGCTAACTTTTTTTTCCAAAATTTCAAAAAACATGGGCTATAACCCATCGTTTTTGTCATTTCGTCATTTTTTTCAAATCCTCAAAAATGATGAAAACGGCGCGCTATAGTATGCCGTACGATATGGGCTATAGCCCACGGTCCAAAATGATGTGAAACGAGGCTAACTTTTTTTTTCAAAATGTAAAAAAACATGGGCTATAACCCATCGTTTTTGGCATTTCGTCATTTTTTTCAAATCTTCAAAAATGATGAAAAACTGCGCGCTATAGTATGCCGTACGATATGGGCTATAGCCCACGGTCCAAAATGATGAGAAACGAGGCTAACTTTTTTTTTCAAAATTTCAAAAAACATGGGCTATAACCCATCGTTTTTGTCATTTCGTCATTTTTTTCAAATCCTCAAAAATGATGAAAAACGGCGCGCTATAGTATGCCGTACGATATGGGCTATAGCCCACGGTCCAAAATGATGTGAAACGAGGCTAACTTTTTTTTTCAAAATTTCAAAAAACATGGGCTATAACCCATCGTTTTTGTCATTTCGTCATTTTTTTCAAATCTTCAAAAATGATGAAAAACTGCGCGCTATAGTATGCCGTACGATATGGGCTATAGCCCACGGTCCAAAATGATGAGAAACGAGGCTAACTTTTTTTTCCAAAATTTCAAAAAACATGGGCTATAACCCATCGTTTTTGTCATTTCGTCATTTTTTTCAAATCCTCAAAAATGATGAAAAACGGCGCGCTATAGTATGCCGTACGATATGGGCTATAGCCCACGGTCCAAAATGATGTGAAACGAGGCTAACTTTTTTTTTCAAAATTTAAAAAAACATGGGCTATAACCCATCGTTTTTGGCATTTCGTCATTTTTTTCAAATCTTCAAAAATGATGAAAAACTGCGCGCTATAGTATGCCGTACGATATGGGCTATAGCCCACGGTCCAAAATGATGAGAAACGAGGCTAACTTTTTTTTTCAAAATTTCAAAAAACATGGGCTATAACCCATCGATTTTGTCATTTCGTCATTTTTTTCAAATCCTCAAAAATGATGAAAAACGGCGCGCTATAGTATGCCGTACGATATGGGCTATAGCCCACGGTCCAAAATGATGTGAAACGAGGCTAACTTTTTTTTTTCAAAATTTCAAAAAACATGGGCTATAACCCATCGTTTTTGTCATTTCGTCATTTTTTTCAAATCTTCAAAAATGATGAAAAACTGCGCGC
The DNA here is from genome assembly GCF_963924005.1 of Protomyctophum bolini. Lineage (NCBI taxonomy): Eukaryota > Metazoa > Chordata > Actinopteri > Myctophiformes > Myctophidae > Protomyctophum > Protomyctophum bolini. The sequence goes on along the minus strand of NC_137877.1, from coordinate 13,802,915 downwards.
TATAGTATGCCGTACGATATGGGCTATAGCCCACGGTCCAAAATGATGAGAAACGAGGCTAACTTTTTTTTCCAAAATTTAAAAAAACATGGGCTATAACCCATCGTTTTTGTCATTTCGTCATTTTTTTCAAATCCTCAAAAATGATGAAAAACGGCGCGCTATAGTATGCCGTACGATATGGGCTATAGCCCACGGTCCAAAATGATGTGAAACGAGGCTAACTTTTTTTTTCAAAATTTAAAAAAGCATGGGCTATAACCCATCGTTTTTGTCATTTCGTCATTTTTTTCAAATCCTCAAAAATGATGAAAAACGGCGCGCTATAGTATGCCGTACGATATGGGCTATAGCCCACGGTCCAAAATGATGTGAAACGAGGCTAACTTTTTTTTTCAAAATTTCAAAAAACATGGGCTATAACCCATCGTTTTTGGCATTTCGTCATTTTTTTTAAATCTTCAAAAATGATGAAAAACTGCGCGCTATAGTATGCCGTACGATATGGGCTATAGCCCACGGTCCAAAATGATGAGAAACGAGGCTAACTTTTTTTTCCAAAATTTCAAAAAACATGGGCTATAACCCATCGTTTTTGTCATTTCGTCATTTTTTACAAATCCTCAAAAATGATGAAAAACGGCGCGCTATAGTATGCCGTACGATATGGGCTATAGCCCACGGTCCAAAATGATGAGAAACGAGGCTAACTTTTTTTTTTCAAAATTTCAAAAAACATGGGATATAACCCATCGTTTTTGTCATTTCGTCATTTTTTTCAAATCCTCAAAAATTATGAAAAACGGCGCGCTATAGTATGCCGTACGATATGGGCTATAGCCCACGGTCCAAAATGATGTGAAACGAGGCTAACTTTTTTTTTTTTAATAAAAAAAAACATGGGCTATAACCCATCGTTTTTGGCATTTCGTCATTTTTTTCAAATCTTCAAAAATTATGAAAAACTGCGCGCTATAGTATGCCGTACGATATGGGCTATAGCCCACGGTCCAAAATGATGAGAAACGAGGCTAACTTTTTTTTTTTCAAAATTTCAAAAAAACATGGGCTATAACCCATCGTTTTTGTCATTTCGTCATTTTTTTCAAATCCTCAAAAATGATGAAAAACGGCGCGCTATAGTATGCCGTACGATATGGGCTATAGCCCACGGTCCAAAATGATGTGAAACGAGGCTAACTTTTTTTTTCAAAATTTCAAAAAACATGGGCTATAACCCATCGTTTTTGTCATTTCGTCATTTTTTTTAAATCTTCAAAAATGATGGAAAACTGCGCGCTATAGTATGCCGTACGATATGGGCTATATCCCACGGTCCAAAATGATGAGAAACGAGGCTAACTTTTTTTTTCAAAATAAAAAAAAACATGGGCTATAACCCATCGTTTTTGTCATTTCGTCATTTTTTCAAATCCTCAAAAATGATGAAAAACGGCGCGCTATAGTATGCTATACGATATGGGCTATAGCCCACGGTCCAAAATGATGTGAAACGAGGCTAACTTTTTTTATCAAAATTTCAAAAAACATGGGCTATAACCCATCGTTCTTGCATTCTCCAAAAAAGTAAATATCTCACGCTGAAATGACAGGGTTGGATCACTTTTTAATTTTTTATAGAACTTTTGAAAGGACCTGTAAATGACAACACAAAAACTAAGGCACTGGTGTAGTACTTCTGGTTTACCGGAACGGGGTGCAACTCCCTGCAGTGCCCTGCTCAATTTGTTGTATTTACATGGTTCATTGGTCCATGGTCTCAGAGGTCATCGCGATAGTCTTCATCATTGTTGAGGATTTAAAACACGACACGGCATGCTATAACACGCCGTTCCACATCATATTTGAGGATTTTAAAAAATTCCGCAATTTTCGCAATTTCCGCAATTTCCAATTTCTGCAATTTCCGCAATTTCCAATTTCCGCAATTTCCGCAATTATCATTTCCGCAATTCCCGCAATTTCCGCAATTCCCGCAATTTCCGCAATTCCGCAATTTCCGCAATTACCATTTCCGCAATTTCCGCAATTCCGCAATTTCTGCAATTACGATTTCCGCAATTCCGCAATTTCCGCAATTACCATTTCCGCAATTTCCACAATTTCCGCAATTCCGCAATTTCCGCAATTCCCGCAATTCCGCAATATCCGCAATTACCATTTCCGCAATTCCGCAATTTCTGCAATTACCATTTCCGCAATTCCGAAATTTCCGCAATTACCATTTCTGCAATTCCGCAATTTCTGCAATTACGATTTCAGCAATTCCGCAATTTCCGCAATTACCATTTCCACAATTTCCGCAATTCCGCAATTTCCGCAATTTCCATTTCCGCAATTTACATTTCCGCAATTCCGCAATTACCATTTCCGCAATTCCCGCAATTCCGCAATTTCCGCAATTTCCATTTCCGCAATTTCCATTTCCGCAATTCCGCAATTACCATTTCCGCAATTTCCACAATTTCCGCAATTACCATTTCCGCAATTTCCATTTCCGCAATTACCATTTCCGCAATTTTCCGCAATACTCTGCAATTTAAAAAAAAATCTAAAAACATGGACTATAACCCATCGTTTTTTTTTAAACACTCCGCAATTTGATAATGTTTCCCATCCTTTCCGGTAAATACAACAAATTGAGTAGGGCACTGCAGGGAGTTGAACCCCGTTCCGGTAAACCAGAAGTACCAGTACCAGTGCCTTAGCTTTTGTGTATTCAGAAAGAAAGTTAGGAGACAACACTATTTGTTTTATTTTTCGTCTTATAAATTATTTGATCGGCCCAAAATATTGTGTTCATTGTCATGATTCGTCACGATCCGAATTGGCTTTGTCCGCGGCGTAACCGTCTTTAAATAAATTATATTAAAAGTGCCGATGGGAGAATGCATGGGGCTTCCACTTCCTGGGCCACTCGCTTTTCTGAAAGGGGGCGGGACTGCGGCGCTCTATTGAAAAAGAGCAGATCTACAAGCTCTTGTAGGTCTGCTATTTATTTTTTTTATCGAAGAACGACTGACATATAGAAGACATTTTTTTAGAATCTGATCTCAGGTCAGAATGGAAAACTGTCAGGATGTAGAAGACATTTTTTTTAATCTGATCTCAGGTCAGAATCGGTTAAAATTGCCCCCCCAATGCCATTTGCGTCGTCGCATATATTAGCCTTTTACATGATTGATTGAATTTAAAAAAACATGGGCTATAACCCATCGTTTTTGTCATTTCGGAAATTGCGGAATTTGCGGATATTTTTTTTTCATTTTTTCATTTTTTTTTGTCATTTCGGAAATTGCGGATTTTTTTTTCATTTTTTCATTTTTTTTAAATCTTCAAAAATGATGAAAAACGGCGCGCCTATAGTATGCCGTACGATATGGGCTATAGCCCATGGTCCAAAATGATTAGAAACGAGGCTAACTTTTTTTTTCAAAATTTCAAAAAACATGGGCTATAACCCATCGTTTTTGTCATTTCGTCATTTTTTTTCAAATCTTCAAAAATGATGAAAAACTGCGCACTATGGTATGCCGAACGATATGGGCTATAGCCCACGGTCCAAAATGATGAGAAACGAGGCTAACTTTTTTTTTCAAAATTTCAAAAAACATGGGCTATAACCCATCGTTTTTGTCATTTCGTCATTTTTTTCAAATCCTCAAAAAAAAAACGATGGGTTATAGCCCATGTTTTTTGAAATTTTGAAAAAAAAAGTTAGCCTCGTTTCTCATCATTTTGGACCGTGGGCTATAGCCCATATCGTACGGCATACTATAGCGCGCAGTTTTTCATCATTTTTGAGGATTTAAAAAAAATGACGAAATGACAAAAACGATGCGCGCTATATAGTATGCCGTACGATATGGGCTATAGCCCACGGTCCAAAATTATGTGAAACGAGGCTAACTTTTTTTTTCAAAATTTCAAAAAACATGGGCTATAACCCATCGTTTTTGTCATTTCGTCATTTTTTTCAAATCTTCAAAAATGATGAAAAACTGCGCGCTATAGTATGCCGTACGATATGGGCTATAGCCCACGGTCCAAAATTATGAGAAACGAGGCTCACTTTTTTTTTTCAAAATTTCAAAAAACATGGGCTATAACCCATCGTTTTTGTCAATTCGTCATTTTTTTCAAATCCTCAAAAATGATGAAAAACGGCGCGCTATAGTATGCCGTACGATATGGGCTAAAGCCCACGGTCCAAAATGATGTGAAACGAGGCTAACTTTTTTTTTCAAAATTTCAAAAAACATGGGCTATAACCCATCGTTTTTGTCATTTCGTCATTTTTTTCAAATATTCAAAAATGATGAAAAACTGCGCGCTATAGTATGCCGTACGATATGGGCTATAGCCCACGGTCCAAAATGATGAGAAACGAGGCTAACTTTTTTTTCCAAAATTTCAAAAAACATGGGCTATAACCCATCGTTTTTGTCATTTCGTCATTTTTTTCAAATCTTCAAAAATGATGAAAAACTGCGCGCTATAGTATGCCGTACGATATGGGCTATAGCCCACGGTCCAAAATGATGAGAAACGAGGCTCACTTTTTTTTTTCAAAATTTCAAAAAACATGGGCTATAACCCATCGTTTTTGTCATTTCGTCATTTTTTTCAAATCCTCAAAAATGATGAAAAACGGCGCGCTATAGTATGCCGTACGATATGGGCTAAAGCCCACGGTCCAAAATGATGTGAAACGAGGCTAACTTTTTTTTTCAAAATTTCAAAAAACATGGGCTATAACCCATCGTTTTTGTCATTTCGTCATTTTTTTCAAATATTCAAAAATGATGAAAAACTGCGCGCTATAGTATGCCGTACGATATGGGCTATAGCCCACGGTCCAAAATGATGTGAAACGAGGCTAACTTTTTTTTCCAAAATTTCAAAAAACATGGGCTATAACCCATCGTTTTTGTCATTTCGTCATTTTTTTCAAATCCTCAAAAATGATGAAAAACGGCGCACTATAGTATGCCGTACGATATGGGCTATAGCCCACGGTCCAAAATGATGTGAAACGAGGCTAACTTTTTTTTTCAAAATTTCCAAAAACATGGGCTATAACCCATCGTTTTTGTCATTTCGTCATTTTTTTTCAAATCTTCAAAAATGATGAAAAACTGTGCGCTATGGTATGCCGTACGATATGGGCTATAGCCGACGGTCCAAAATGATGAGAAACGAGGCTAACTTTTTTTTTCAAAATTTCAAAAAACATGGGCTATAACCCATCGTTTTTGTCATTTCGTCATTTTTTTCAAATCCTCAAAAATGATAAAAAACGGCGCGCTATAGTATGCCGTACGATATGGGCTATAGCCCATGGTCCAAAATGATGAGAAACGAGGCTAACTTTTTTTTTCAAAATTTCAAAAAACATGGGCTATAACCCATCGTTTTTGTCATTTTGTCATTTTTTTTCAAATCTTAAAAAATGATGAAAAACTGCGCGCTATGGTATGCCGAACGATATGGGCTATAGCCCACGGTCCAAAATGATGAGAAACGAGGCTAACTTTTTTTTCCAAAATTTCAAAAAACATGGGCTATAACCCATCGTTTTTGTCATTTCGTCATTTTTTTCAAATCCTCAAAAATGATGAAAAACGGCGCGCTATAGTATGCCGTACGATATGGGCTATAGCCCACGGTCCAAAATGATGTGAAACGAGGCTAACTTTTTTTTTTCAAAATTTCAAAAAACATGGGCTATAACCCATCGTTTTTGTCATTTCGTCATTTTTTTCAAATCTTCAAAAATGATGAAAAACTGCGCGCTATAGTATGCCGTACGATATGGGCTATAGCCCACGGTCCAAAATGATGAGAAACGAGGCTAACTTTTTTTTCCAAAATTTCAAAAAACATGGGCTATAACCCATCGTTTTTGTCATTTCGTCATTTTTTTCAAATCTTCAAAAATGATGAAAAAATGCGCGCTATAGTATGCCGTACGATATGGGCTATAGCCCACGGTCCAAAATGATGAGAAACGAGGCTAACTTTTTTTTTCAAAATTTCAAAAAACATGGGCTATAACCCATCGTTTTTGTCATTTTGTCATTTTTTTCAAATCCTCAAAAATGATGAAAAACGGCGCGCTATAGTATGCCGTACGATATGGGCTATAGCCCACGGTCCAAAATGATGAGAAACGAGGCTAACTTTTTTTTTCAAAATTTCAAAAAACATGGGCTATATATAACCCATCGTTTTTGTCATTTCGTCATTTTTTTCAAATCCTCAAAAATGATGAAAAACGGCGCGCTATAGTATGCCGTACGATATGGGCTATAGCCCACGGTCCAAAATGATGTGAAACGAGGCTAACTTTTTTTTTCAAAATTTCAAAAAACATGGGCTATAACCCATCGTTTTTGTGATTTCGTCATTTTTTTCAAATCCTCAAAAATGATGAAAAACGGCGCGCTATAGTATGCCGTACGATATGGGCTATAGCCCATGGTCCAAAATGATGAGAAACGAGGCTAACTTTTTTTTTCAAAATTTCAAAAAACATGGGCTATAACCCATCGTTTTTGTCATTTCGTCATTTTTTTTCAAATCTTAAAAAATTATGAAAAACTGCGCGCTATGGTATGCCGAACGATATGGGCTATAGCCCACGGTCCAAAATGATGAGAAACGAGGCTAACTTTTTTTCCCAAAATTTCAAAAAACATGGGCTATAACCCATCGTTTTTGTCATTTCGTCATTTTTTTCAAATCCTCAAAAATGATGAAAAACGGCGCGCTATAGTATGCCGTACGATATGGGCTATAGCCCACGGTCCAAAATGATGTGAAACGAGGCTAACTTTTTTTTTCAAAATTTCAAAAAACATGGGCTATAACCCATCGTTTTTGTCATTTCGTCATTTTTTTCAAATCTTCAAAAATGATGAAAAACTGCGCGCTATAGTATGCCGAACGATATGGGCTATAGCCCACGGTCCAAAATGATGAGAAACGAGGCTAACTTTTTTTTCCAAAATTTCAAAAAACATGGGCTATAACCCATCGTTTTTGTCATTTCGTCATTTTTTTCAAATCCTCAAAAATGATGAAAAACGGCGCGCTATAGTATGCCGTACGATATGGGCTATAGCCCACGGTCCAAAATGATGTGAAACGAGGCTAACTTTTTTTTTCAAAATTTCAAAAAACATGGGCTATAACCCATCGTTTTTGTCATTTCGTCATTTTTTTCAAATCTTCAAAAATGATGAAAAACTGCGCGCTATAGTATGCCGTACGATATGGGCTATAGCCCACGGTCCAAAATTATGAGAAACGAGGCTAACTTTTTTTTTCAAAATTTCAAAAAACATGGGCTATAACCCATCGTTTTTGTCATTTCGTCATTTTTTTCAAATCTTCAAAAATGATGAAAAAATGCGCGCTATAGTATGCCGTACGATATGGGCTATAGCCCACGGTCCCAAATGATGAGAAACGAGGCTAACTTTTTTTTTCAAAATTTCAAAAAACATGGGCTATAACCCATCGTTTTTGTCATTTCGTCATTTTTTTCAAATCCTCAAAAATGATGAAAAACGGCGCGCTATAGTATGCCGTACGATATGGGCTATAGCCCACGGTCCAAAATGATGTGAAACGAGGCTAACTTTTTTTTTCAAAATTTCAAAAAACATGGGCTATAACCCATCGTTTTTGTCATTTCGTCATTTTTTTCAAATCCTCAAAAATGATGAAAAACGGCGCGCTATAGTATGCCGTACGATATGGGCTATAGCCCACGGTCCAAAATGATGTGAAACGAGGCTAACTTTTTTTTTCAAAATTTCAAAAAACATGGGCTATAACCCATCGTTTTTGTTATTTCGTCATTTTTTTCAAATCTTCAAAAATGATGAAATACTGCGCGCTATAGTATGCCGTACGATATGGGCTATAGCCCACAGTCCAAAATGATGAGAAACGAGGCTAACTTTTTTTTTCAAAATTTCAAAAAACATGGGCTATAACCCATCGTTTTTGTCATTTCGTCATTTTTTTCAAATCCTCAAAAATGATGAAAAACTGCGCGCTATAGTATGCCGTACGATATGGGCTATAGCCCACGGTCCAAAATGATGAGAAACGAGGCTAACTTTTTTTTTCAAAATTTCAAAAAACATGGGCTATAACCCATCGTTTTTGTCATTTCGTCATTTTTTTCAAATCCTCAAAAATGATGAAAAACGGCGCGCTATAGTATGCCGTACGATATGGGCTATAGCCCACGGTCCAAAATGATGTGAAACGAGGCTAACTTTTTTTTCCAAAATTTCAAAAAACATGGGCTATAACCCATCGTTTTTGTCATTTCGTCATTTTTTTCAAATCTTCAAAAATGATGAAAAACTGCGCGCTATAGTATGCCGTACGATATAGGTTATAGCCCATGGTCCAAAATGATGAGAAACGAGGATAACTTTTTTTTTCAAAATTTCAAAAAACATGGGCTATAACCTATCGTTTTTTTAATTTTTAAATTTTTGTCAAATCATCAAAAATGATGAAAAACGGCGCGCTATAGTATGCCGTACGATATAGGTTATAGCCCATGGTCCAAAATGATGAGAAACGAGGATAACTTTTTTTTTCAAAATTTCAAAAAACATGGGCTATAACCAATCGTTTTTTTAATTTTTTAATTTTTGTCAAATCATCAAAAATGATGAAAAACGGCGCGCTATAGTATGCCGTACGATATAGGTTATAGCCCATGGTCCAAAATGATGAGAAACGAGGATAACTTTTTTTTCCAAAATTTCAAAAAACATGGGCTATAACCCATCGTTTTTTTCATTTTTGTCAAATCCTCAAAAATGATGAAAAACGGCGCGCTATAGTATGCCGTACGATATAGGCTATAGCCCATGGTCCAAAATGATGAGAAACGAGGATAACTTTTTTTTTCAAAATTTCAAAAAACATGGGCTATAACCCATCGTTTTTTTAATTTTTTAATTTTTGTCAAATCATCAAAAATGATGAAAAACGGCGCGCTATAGTATGCCGTACGATATAGGTTATAGCCCATGGTCCAAAATGATGAGAAACGAGGATAACTTTTTTTTCCAAAATTTAAAAAAACATGGGCTATAACCCATCGTTTTTTTCCTTTTTTCATTTTTGTCAAATCATCAAAAATGATGAAAAACGGCGCGCTATAGTATGCCGTACGATATAGGTTATAGCCCATGGTCCAAAATGATGAGAAACGAGGATAACTTTTTTTTCCAAAATTTCAAAAAACATGGGCTATAACCCATCGTTTTTTTCATTTTTTCATTTTTGTCAAATCATCAAAAATGATGAAAAACGGCGCGCTATAGTATGCCGTACGATATAGGCTATAGCCCATGGTCCAAAATGATGAGAAACGAGGATAACTTTTTTTTTCAAAATTTCAATAAACATGGGCTATAACCCATCGTTTTTTTCATTTTTTCATTTTTGTCAAATCATCAAAAATGATGAAAAACGGCGCGCTATAGTATGCCGTACGATATAGGCTATAGCCCATGGTCCAAAATGATGAAAAACGAGGATAACGTTTTTTTTCAAAATTTCAAAAAACATGGGCTATAACCCATCGTTTTTTTCATTTTTTCTTTTTTGTCAAATCATCAAAAATGATGAATAACGGCGCGCTATAGTATGCCGTACGATATAGGTTATAGCCCATGGTCCAAAATGATGAGAAATGAGGATAACTTTTTTTTTCAAAATTTCAAAAAACATGGGCTATAACCCATCGTTTTTTTCATTTTTTCATTTTTGTCAAATCATCAAAAATGATGAATAACGGCGCGCTATAGTATGCCGTACGATATAGGTTATAGCCCATGGTCCAAAATGATGAGAAACGAGGATAACCTTTTTTTTCAAAATTTCAAAAAACATGGGCTATAACACATCGTTTTTTTTATTTTTAAATTTTTGTCAAATCATCAAAAATGATGAAAAACGGCGCGCTATAGTATGCCGTACGATATAGGTTATAGCCCATGGTCCAAAATGATGAGAAACGAGGATAACTATTTTTTTCAAAATTTCAAAAAACATGGGCTATAACCCCTCGTTTTTTTCATTTTTTCATTTTTGTCAAATCATCAAAAATGATGAAAAACGGCGCGCTATAGTATGCCGTACGATATAGGCTATAGCCCATGGTCCAAAATGATGAGAAACGAGGATAACTTTTTTTTTCAAAATTTCAAAAAACATGGGCTATAACCCATCGTTTTTTAAATTTTTAAATTTTTGTCAAATCATCAAAAATGATGAAAAACGGCACGCTATAGTATGCCGTACGATATAGGTTGTAGCCCATGGTCCAAAATGATGAGAAACGAGGATAACTTTTTTTTTCAAAATTTCAAAAAACATGGGCTATAACCCATCGTGTTTTTAATTTTTTAATTTTTGTCAAATCATCAAAAATGATGAAAAACGGCACGCTATAGTATGCCGTACGATATAGGTTATAGCCCATGGTCCAAAATGATGAGAAACGAGGATAACTTTTTTTTCCAAAATTTAAAAAAACATGGGCTATAACCCATCGTTTTTTTCCTTTTTTCATTTTTGTCAAATCATCAAAAATGATGAAAAACGGCGCGCTATAGTATGCCGTACGATATAGGTTATAGCCCATGGTCCAAAATGATGAGAAACGAGGATAACTTTTTTTTCCAAAATTTCAAAAAACATGGGCTATAACCCATCGTTTTTTTCATTTTTTCATTTTTGTCAAATCATCAAAAATGATGAAAAACGGCGCGCTATAGTATGCCGTACGATATAGGCTATAGCCCATGGTCCAAAATGATGAGAAACGAGGATAACTTTTTTTTTCAAAATTTCAAAAAACATGGGCTATAACCCATCGTTTTTTTAAATTTTTGTCAAATCATCAAAAATGATGAAAAACGGCGCGCTATAGTATGCCGTACGATATAGGTTATAGCCCATGGTCCAAAATGATGAGAAACGAGGATAACTTTTTTTTCCAAAATTTCAAAAAACATGGGCTATAACCCATCGTTTTTTTCATTTTTTCATTTTTGTCAAATCATCAAAAATGATGAAAAACGGCGCGCTATAGTATGCCGTACGATATAGGCTATAGCCCATGGTCCAAAATGATGAAAAACGAGGATAACTTTTTTTTTCAAAATTTCAAAAAACATGGGCTATAACCCATCGTTTTTTTCATTTTTTCTTTTTTGTCAAATCATCAAAAATGATGAATAACGGCGCGCTATAGTATGCCGTACGATATAGGTTAAAGCCCATGGTCCAAAATGATGAGAAATGAGGATAACTTTTTTTTTCAAAATTTCAAAAAACATGGGCTATAACCCATCGTTTTTTTTATTTTTTGTCAAATCATCAAAAATGATGAATAACGGCGCGCTATAGTATGCCGTACGATATAGGTTATAGCCCATGGTCCAAAATGATGAGAAACGAGGATAACTTTTTTTTTTCAAAATTTCAAAAAACATGGGCTATAACCCATCGTTTTTTTAATTTTTTAATTTTTGTCAAATCATCAAAAATGATGAAAAACGGCGCGCTATAGTATGCCGTACGATATAGGTTATAGCCCATGGTCCAAAATGATGAGAAACGAGGATAACTTTTTTTTCCAAAATTTCAAAAAACATGGGCTATAACCCATCGTTTTTTTCATTTTTTCATTTTTGTCAAATCATCAAAAATGATGAAAAACGGCGCGCTATAGTATGCCGTACGATATAGGCTATAGCCCATGGTCCAAAATGATGAGAAACGAGGATAACCTTTTTTTTCAAAATTTCAAAAAACATGGGCTATAACCCATCGTTTTTTAAATTTTTAAATTTTTGTCAAATCATCAAAAATGATGAAAAACGGCACGCTATAGTATGCCGTACGATATAGGTTATAGCCCATGGTCCAAAATGATGAGAAACGAGGATAACTTTTTTTTCCAAAATTTCAAAAAACCTGGGCTATAACCCATCGTTTTTTTCATTTTTTCATTTTTGTCAAATCATCAAAAATGATGAAAAACGGCGCGCTATAGTATGCCGTACGATATAGGCTATAGCCCATGGTCCAAAATGATGAGAAACGAGGATAACTTTTTTTTTCAAAATTTCAAAAAACATGGGCTATAACCCATCGTTTTTTAAATTTTTAAATTTTTGTCAAATCATCAAAAATGATGAAAAACGGCGCGCTATAGTATGCCGTACGATATAGGTTATAGCCCATGGTCCAAAATGATGAGAAACGAAGATAACTTTTTTTCCCAAAATTTCAAAAAACATGGGCTATAACCCATCGTTTTTTTAATTTTTTCATTTTTGTCAAATCATCAAAAATGATGAAAAACGGCGCGCTATAGTATGCCGTACGATATAGGCTATAGCCCATGGTCCAAAATGATGAAAAACGAGGATAACTTTTTTTTTCAAAATTTCAAAAAACATGGGCTATAACCCATCGTTTTTTTCATTTTTTCTTTTTTGTCAAATCATCAAAAATGATGAATAACGGCGCGCTATAGTATGCCGTACGATATAGGTTAAAGCCCATGGTCCAAAATGATGAGAAATGAGGATAACTTTTTTTTTCAAAATTTCAAAAAACATGGGCTATAACCCATCGTTTTTTTAATTTTTTGTCAAATCATCAAAAATGATGAATAACGGCGCGCTATAGTATGCCGTACGATATAGGTTATAGCCCATGGTCCAAAATGATGAGAAACGAGGATAACTTTTTTTTTCAAAATTTCAAAAAACATGGGCTATAACCCATCGTTTTTTTAATTTTTTAATTTTTGTCAAATCATCAAAAATGATGAAAAACGGCGCGCTATAGTATGCCGTACGATATAGGTTATAGCCCATGGTCCAAAATGATGAGAAACGAGGATAACTTTTTTTTCCAAAATTTCAAAAAACATGGGCTATAACCCATCGTTTTTTAAATTTTTAAATTTTTGTCAAATCATCAAAAATGATGAAAAACGGCACGCTATAGTATGCCGTACGATATAGGTTATAGCCCATGGTCCAAAATGATGAGAAACGAGGATAACTTTTTTTTCCAAAATTTCAAAAAACATGGGCTATAACCCATCGTTTTTTTCATTTTTTCATTTTTGTCAAATCATCAAAAATGATGAAAAACGGCGCGCTATAGTATGCCGTACGATATAGGCTATAGCCCATGGTCCAAAATGATGAGAAACGAGGATAACTTTTTTTTTCAAAATTTCAAAAAACATGGGCTATAACCCATCGTTTTTTAAATTTTTAAATTTTTGTCAAATCATCAAAAATGATGAAAAACGGCGCGCTATAGTATGCCGTACGATATAGGTTATAGCCCATGGTCCAAAATGATGAGAAACGAGGATAACTTTTTTTTCCAAAATTTCAAAAAACATGGGCTATAACCCATCGTTTTTTTCATTTTTTCATTTTTGTCAAATCATCAAAAATGATGAAAAACGGCGCGCTATAGTATGCCGTACGATATAGGCTATAGCCCATGGTCCAAAATGATGAGAAACGAGGATAACTTTTTTTTTCAAAATTTCAAAAAACATGGGCTATAACCCATCGTTTTTTTCATTTTTTCATTTTTGTCAAATCATCAAAAATGATGAAAAACGGCGCGCTATAGTATGCCGTACGATATAGGCTATAGCCCATGGTCCAAAATGATGAGAAACGAGGATAACTTTTTTTTTCAAAATTTCAAAAAACATGGCCTATAACCCATCGTTTTTTTTCATTTTTTCATTTTTGTCAAATCATCAAAAATGATGAAAAACGGCGCGCTATAGTATGCCGTACGATATGGGCTATAGCCCATGGTCCAAAATGATGAGAAACGAGGATAACTTTTTTTTTCAAAATTTCAAAAAACATGGGCTATAACCCATCGTTTTTTTCATTTTTTCTTTTTTGTCAAATCATCAAAAATGATGAATAACGGCGCGCTATAGTATGCCGTACGATATAGGTTATAGCCCATGGTCCAAAATGATGAGAAACGAGGATAACTTTTTTTTCCAAAATTTCAAAAAACATGGGCTATAACCCATCGTTTTTTTTTTCATTTTTTCATTTTTGGCACTGGGGAGGAACTGGAGGGACACTGGGGGGACACTGGGGAGACACTCTGGAGGCACTGGGCAGACACTGGGGAGGCACTGGGGGGACACTGGGGATGCACTGGGCAGACACTGGGGAGGCACTGGGGAGGCCCTGGGGAGACACTGCAGGCACTGGGGAGGTACTGGGGAGGCATTGGGGAGGCACTGGGGAGGCACAGGGGGGACACTGGGGAGGCACTTGGCAGACACTGGGGAGGCACTGGGCAGACACTGGGGAGGCACTGGGGGGACACTGGGGAGGCACTGGGCAGACACTGGGTGGACACTGGGGAGGCCCTGGGGAGACACTGGGGAGGCACTGGGGAGGCACTGGGGAGGCATTGGGCAGACACTGGGGAGGCACTGGGTGGACACTGGGGAGGCCCTGGGGAGACACTGGGGAGGCACTGGGGAGGCATTGGGGAGGCACTGGGGAGACACTGGGGAGGCACTTGGCAGACACTGGGGAGGCACTGGGGGGACACTGGGGAAGCCCTGGGGAGACACTGCAGGCATTGGGGAGGCATTGGGGAGGCACTGGGGGGACACTGGGGAGGACACTGGGGAGACACTGGGGAGGCACTGGGGAGGCACTGGGAAGGAACTGGGGGGACACTGGGGAGGCCCTGGGGAAACACTGCAGGCATTGAGGAGGCACTGGGGAGGCATTGGGGAGGCACTGGGGAGACACTGGGGAGGCACTTGGGAGGCACTGGGGAGGCACTGAGGACCTACAGCACACTTCTATTAGGTATTCTACGGATGTCATCTGATTTATCGCTGGGCCACTTAACGGCACACACTCCATATGGAATTTTTGTGTTGCTTTAAAGTTGTCCTTCTGAAAGTCAGTGTGAAAAGGAAAGTGTCCGTTTTTCCTAAATTGAGAGAAGCCTGATTCATTGCATCTGCCGAAACCCAGGTTTGAACCAGGAACCTTCTAATGCTCTACCAACTGATCTATTTCAGCTTGAAAGTGCCTCATCCACAATTTGCATTGATTGTTACTTGGTAGTTCTTCCCCCAGTGAGATCAGCCTCAGACTCATATCGTTTTCTGTACGTCATTGCACCTGCCGAAACCTGGGATTGAACCAGGGACCTTTAAATCTTCAGTCTAACGCTCTACCAACTCGGCTTGCAGGTGACACATCCAGAATTTATTTTGGCATTGATTGTTACTTGCTTAAACAAATAATCTCAGAGTCTTCCCCCAGTGATATAAGAGTACGACACGCCCTACTCTGTCAGACTGTCTCTGATTGGCCTACCCTGAAATCTTGCCCTACGTTAGCCAATCAATGACCTCTTCTGCAACGTGCTTTGTTCAATTTAGAGTGTGAAGCCATGTGGTCTCCGAGGCTAGTATGAGAGCACAAAGCTGTCAACAGAGAACACAGATAGCGCTCTCAGCACAGCTGAGCAGAGACGCCTGTAAAATGACAGATAGACTCACGGCACTGCAGGGGAAGATTTTTCACTTGGATCACACAACACAACACAACACAACACAACATAACATAACATAACATAACATAACATAACATGGGTAACTATAAGGCTGTATGGAATGGGAATGGGAAAATGTAAAGAGTTACGTTAAAAGTTACAGCAAAAAGTAGTTACTTTATGTAAAATTAGGTAATGTAAGGGCGTTAGTTCCAACACTGCCAATGAGCAGAGGTGGAGGACTTCATCTGCTCGCACCTGAGCTGAAGGGTCAATGTTTGGCACGCCTGGCAACACCTTGTGTTGTGTGTGTCGTCAGACCAAGGCTATGGTCAGCCTATATAAGGCGGTACAGGGATTTTCGCAGAGGACACTAGTGCCGCAGGTAGACAACAGACGTAGAGAGCAACCGAGGTGGCAATGTTGTGGTGGACGGTTACAAAGACGAAAGAGGATGGACAGGAGAGAAACAGCCACGCATTTGTGGCAGTCGGGCACAAGTTGTACTCGTTTGGAGGGAAACACAATTACAACGATCAGGTCGACGTGCACGTCTTCAACACGGTGTCTTTGAGCTGGGCGACTTTGCCTCCGGTGACGATCGGGACAGTAGAGCGTCTCCCCGACGTTTCATCCACACACTGGGGCCACACAGCCGTGCTGATAGAGGACATCATCTACATCTGGGGAGGGGTTCCTTACGGCAACGTGCTTTATGCATTCGACGTCAACGTCCATAGCTGGTTCAAGCCCAAGGTTTCTGGGACTGTTCCGGTGGCGTGTTGCTGTCACTCGGCCTGTGTCCTGGGGAACGTCATGTATATATTTGGAGGATTCAGCTGGTTAACTAATTACAGCACCAATGACGTGTACATGCTGGACACGACCACAATGGTCTGGTCTTTGATTATCACCAGAGGCATTCTGGCACTTCCTTCGGAATGTCACTCTGCCACCATCATAGGGACGAAGATGTTTGTAATGGGTGGACAAGAGAGTCACTACAAATCCCACTACAACATCAGAGTGTTTGACACTGAGACCAGCTGCTGGCTAAGCATGCCTCCCACTCGGCTTCCTTCGGAAGGATACATGTGCCATTCAGCCTTTGCCTACAATGGAGAGCTGTACTTATTTGGACACACCGAGATCGATGATTTTTGGAAGTTCAACCCAGAGACCTTCTCCTGGAAGAGGGTTGAGCCCAAGGGGAAAGGCCCACGTAGGATGTTTAGGATGTGCTGTTGCATGGTAGAAGATCGTATCATCCTCTTTAAAGATGACCTGTACATCTTAGACTTTAGTGCTAGCCTGAAGACATTGTGCAAGATGTCGGTTATTCAGTACGGTCTGCAGCAGACAGAACTCCCACACGACGTCAGGTGGGAACTGGCATCCATGACTACAAACAGTAACAGATTGTCATCTGTTACTGATGACAATCAGGTGGGAACTGGCGTCCATGACTACAAACAGTAACAGATTGTCATCTGTTACTGATGACAATCAGTAACAGGCCGAACAGGCAGAGAACAGGTTCCAGACAACGAATAATTATACTTTTTTGTTTTGACGGCATGGCTTTGTAGGAAGCAATCACTCTACGTGTGCTTGTGCGCACGCACGCTCAGTGGCCTTATTATGGTTAGTGTTCTGTTTCGCCCATTAGTCCAGTAGATAGGATCCTGCCTATCCCCTGCCTTTGTGTCAGTATAGCTCAGTCAGTAGAGCTCTCGCCTTTGGACCACAAGTTCATGGGTTCGATCCCAGGCACCGCCAACTCAGTGTATGAGTAGCACGGCTTAGATGTGGCAAGTCGTGTGGGAAGTACTGGGAGCTGAAGGTAGGTGTGGCGCTCCACCTCAGCAATCCATCTCCCGGGGTTCAGCGCATTGTAACGGGGACAGAGTCCCACGTGTTACCAGCTGATACTGACAATAAGTCACTCCTGACCTACTTATGGGCCACACGACTCAGGGATTATTGATTAACAAGGATACTTATAGGTTACTTCTCCCTGTGTGTGCAGTTGTGCACATCAAGCAAATCTCTAAATCCACTGGACCACAGTTTTTTCCCCATGTTTTATACTTTTGAAATATGTAACTTTTAGTCAACCACTTATACTGATCGGAGCCCCGCAGGGCTCTATTGATGATATGCACACGGCTGCCATCTTGCCAGCAAGGTGATACCTACTGTAGTCCTATTTAATTGTATTAAGTAATGTCAAACTCCCTAACATTGCAGCTGTACGGAAAGCTTGAATTGTCCTCTTTCTATCTGCAATGTGTTTGTTTAATAAAAATCCACTGTAGACATGTTATGAGCTACTTCCTGTCAAGAAATTACTTGCAGATGATTATTTTGTGTCAAGAGTTTGGAAGCGCTCGTTATCAGTAAAGCAACCTTCTGCTCATCTGCTGCCTCCTGCATTATGTGCAAATTCTAAACATGGGCTGTTGAGTGATATTCAACAAAAACTTCCAAACTCCAGCACTTAGAAAAAAGATCCTCTGCAAGGAATTTCTTGCAGATAATAGCTCATAACATGGATTTTTACGCTCCACCTCGGCAATCCATTTCCCAGGGGTGTAGCCCAATGTCACGAGAATAGACTCCAGCGCACTGGATGATACCGGCAAGTAGCCTCTCTGACCCACTTACAGTACTTAAAGGGACACTTCACCCTTTTTCCAAAAAAATTATGTTAATGACGTTTAGAAGCTTTAGAACACTTTCCTGGGGGTCTTTATGTGTGTAATATGTGGTTTTAGATATTTTAGATTGTAGCAGTGAGCCTGTTGTCTCTGATGTCACATGGGCTCCCTTCCTTCCTGGACTACATGTTGTCTCAGAAAGACAGCTCTCCCCCTATCCACAAGGAGGAGCAGTGCACCAAATAATTATGGGAACTGTAGTCCAGGAAGGTAGTGAGACCCGTGTCCATGACATCAGAGACAACAGGCTCACTGCTACAATCTAAAATATCTAAAACCACATATTACACACATTAATACCCCCAGGAAAGTGATCTAAAGCTTCTAAACGTCATTAACATATATTTATTTGCAAAAAGGGTGAAGTGTCCCTTTAAATGACTTGCAGTATAGTCAATTCAATTCAATTTTATTATAGTGTCAAATCACAACAAGTTGTCTCAAGACACTTTACAACCAACAAAGATCCACCCAGAGCAAGCAATATTGCTATATGAGAGGCAAGCGTTCCAAACGGGCATCAGTCTATATAAATGTGATCTTGTGAGATTATTTGAACTATTTTAAAAGTTTTTTCCAAAATAGTAAAAAATGGCAAAATAAGTTTAGGGATAAGGGGTAAGGGGTGGCACAAGATATATAGCCCTCA
Source organism: Protomyctophum bolini (assembly GCF_963924005.1). Lineage (NCBI taxonomy): Eukaryota > Metazoa > Chordata > Actinopteri > Myctophiformes > Myctophidae > Protomyctophum > Protomyctophum bolini. The sequence continues at coordinate 13,783,886 of NC_137877.1, read as the reverse complement.
GGATCATTTTGTTCTACATGTGATGGGTACACAACATATGGGAAACTCCAATGTCAAACATGAATATCGAGAATATCGAGCTTGTCAAACTACAGAAACTGAACTGAAACCGGAGGAGCTTGATAATCAACTCAAAACCAGAAATAGTGTTTTACAAAGAATATTAAACAGCTCCCGAAGTCTTGTTGGAATGCTGGTTCTCAATGTGGACTTTTTGAGCAGTGCAAGCCGCTCAAAACATTAGACTTTGTGTCAACATGTCTGTTAGTCGGTAGCAGTACGGTTTCTGTGGTTACCGTCACGTGAAATCATTCATGTGGGTCTATACATCATCATCATGAAAAAAGGCACCACTCATTTCACATTGGTGTGATTTTACTGACGTCAGAACCAATCACATGTTGGTGGGAGCGCTTGGCCAATAAGGGACCATCTTATGTACCTTATGTAGCAATGTCAAATGTCCGCTAACATAAATTGATTTACGATGGCAAGAGTCCCTCATTTCACACAGGTGTGATTATTTTTTACATAAATGGTGCATTTATCACCTTCATCCAAAGCGCTTTACGATGTGCAATACATTCACACACACACACACACACACACACACACACACACACACACACACAAATTTGGGTCTCAAAGATAAAAATCATATATATCAAAGTCAAACTGTGGTTCTTTGAACATAAAAAAGGTTCAGAATCACTGCTATAATTTACTGGACATTAACATTTTTGAAGTGTGTCATGTTTTTAGTTTTTAATCACACAAACAGGCCATGGCAGCATGGCAGTAAACGTATGCAGGAAAATACATTACTGTATGTCGGCCTTACGAAAATTATGCACAATACATTTTGCACCGACGTGCTCAGCGGTTTGCGAGATTAGCCGTGGACAAACGCACAAACGTCACACAGACTTACGGCTAGCCTCCTGTGTGCGTCATATAGCTCAGCAAACACATTGAAAGGTCATCTCATCCGCCGTTTTATAAAGCTTCATCACAGTCACACAAACTGCCTGTCATTAGACATCAACAACAGAGACATCTGAAATAATGTACATTTAAACACATAAAGGGAATTCATGCAACACAATTATGCAAATGCATTTGCACTCAACAATATAATTAGCGACGCAGTAGTAGTAGTAACAAACAAAACCACAAAAACACCACAACTCTTCAAAGTATCAAATAGGAGCTCAAAGGAGAAGTGCGAGAAATAGTTGCACTTTAGCCTCATGTTCAAAGTGCCCTTTGTGATGTATTGCGCACACGGCCAGTAGGAAACCTTAGTAGACTACCGCCTTTTTTTTCAACACGTATACTACTACACAGAACGTGTCTTTTACATACTTTTTATATTTAACTCTAATTTATAATGGAAGTCAATAGGGGCCGAGTCAGGCTAAACCCGCGTCTAGGATGCCAATCATGTCAGCAGTGTGTTATCATGTATCATATAATAGTGTAAAACATAATTCAAAGACAGACAGACAGACAGACAGACAGACAGACAGATCAAATAGAAAGAAGGAGCATGAAACATGAACATGCACAAAAAATATAACTCAAAACTAATCAAATCAGCTATTGTTCTGGACTTAAGTAATTAAATAATTTTCCCGGTTAAAAGACAGATGTTCGCAGATGTTGACAGCTGTGCAATTGTTTCCAGCCACATCTATATAAATTTTGTTATAAACACAACCTAAGTGAATTTAGAGTGTTTCACCACTACAAGATACTATTATGAAGTATCTCTAGTCTGTTCCCATTATTAACACACAGTAAACACCCGAGTATTACGGTCCATTTGATTCAGGATTATGTCTCCGTCTGGTGGAAACCTAATATTTGCAAAAAAGGACACTTTTTTTTTTACTTTACTCAAAATTGAATGTAGCATGAAGTAGCAGATCTACAAGCTCTGGATCTGTGATACTTTGGATGCTTTTGTTTGACGCAAAACAATGTTTTGCTTTGTGGTTTTGCAATGTTTTGGATGCTTTTGTTTGACGGCATCAAGCAGGGCGTTTATTTACGGAAATAAATAAATAAAATAAAACAAAAATAAATAAAAACCACAAAACTGAAGATATTCTGCCCGATATTCTGCCTGACAACAGCGACGATTTTGATAATGCAGAGGCCATAGAGGTGGTCTAACGGTTATAATGCAGAGGCCATAGAGGTGGTCTAACAGTTATAATGCAGAGGCCATAGAGGTGGTCTAACGGTTATAATGCAGAGGCCATAGAGGTGGTGTAACAGGTATAATGCAGAGGCCATGGAGGTGGTGTAACAGGTATAATGCAGAGGCCATATAGGTGGTGTAACAGGTATAATGCAGAGGCCATAGAGGTGGTGTAACAGGTATAATGCAGAGGCCATAGAGGTGGTGTAACAGGTATAATGCAGAGGCCATAGAGGTGGTGTAACAGGTATAATGCAGAGGCCATGGAGGTGGTGTAACGGGTATAATGCAGAGGCCATATAGGTGGTGTAACAGGTATAATGCAGAGGCCATAGAGGTGGTCTAACGGTTATAATGCAGAGGCCATATAGGTGGTGTAACAGGTATAATGCAGAGGCCATAGAGGTGGTGTAACAGGTATAATGCAGAGGCCATGGAGGTGGTGTAACAGGTATAATGCAGAGGCCATATAGGTGGTGTAACAGGTATAATGCAGAGGCCATAGAGGTGGTGTAACAGGTATAATGCAGAGGCCATATAGGTGGTGTAACAGGTATAATGCAGAGGCCATAGAGGTGGTGTAACAGGTATAATGCAGAGGCCATGGAGGTGGTGTAACAGGTATAATGCAGAGGCCATATAGGTGGTGTAACAGGTATAATGCAGAGGCCATAGAGGTGGTGTAACAGGTATAATGCAGAGGCCATAGAGGTGGTGTAACAGGTATAATGCAGAGGCCATAGAGGTGGTCTAACGGTTATAATGCAGAGGCCATAGAGGTGGTGTAACAGGTATAATGCAGAGGCCATGGAGGTGGTGTAACAGGTATAATGCAGAGGCCATGGAGGTGGTGTAACAGGTATAATGAAGAGGCCATAGAGGTGGTGTAACAGGTATAATGCAGAGGCCATAGAGGTGGTCTAACGGTTATAATGCAGAGGCCATAGAGGTGGTGTAACAGGTATAATGCAGAGGCCATGGAGGTGGTGTAACAGGTATAATGCAGAGGCCATATAGGTGGTGTAACAGGTATAATGCAGAGGCCATAGAGGTGGTGTAACAGGTATAATGCAGAGGCCATAGAGGTGGTGTAACAGGTATAATGCAGAGGCCATAGAGGTGGTGTAACAGGTATAATGCAGAGGCCATGGAGGTGGTGTAACGGGTATAATGCAGAGGCCATATAGGTGGTGTAACAGGTATAATGCAGAGGCCATAGAGGTGGTCTAACGGTTATAATGCAGAGGCCATATAGGTGGTGTAACAGGTATAATGCAGAGGCCATAGAGGTGGTCTAACGGTTATAATGCAGAGGCCATAGAGGTGGTGTAACAGGTATAATGCAGAGGCCATGGAGGTGGTGTAACAGGTATAATGCAGAGGCCATATAGGTGGTGTAACAGGTATAATGCAGAGGCCATAGAGGTGGTGTAACAGGTATAATGCAGAGGCCATAGAGGTGGTGTAACAGGTATAATGCAGAGGCCATAGAGGTGGTGTAACAGGTATAATGCAGAGGCCATGGAGGTGGTGTAACGGGTATAATGCAGAGGCCATATAGGTGGTGTAACAGGTATAATGCAGAGGCCATAGAGGTGGTGTAACAGGTATAATGCAGAGGCCATAGAGGTGGTGTAACAGGTATAATGCAGAGGCCATGGAGGTGGTGTAACGGGTATAATGCAGAGGCCATAGAGGTGGTGTAACAGGTATAATGCAGAGGCCATAGAGGTGGTCTAACGGTTATAATGCAGAGGCCATAGAGGTGGTGTAACAGGTATAATGCAGAGGCCATAGAGGTGGTCTAACGGTTATAATGCAGAGGCCATAGAGGTGGTGTAACAGGTATAATGCAGAGGCCATGGAGGTGGTGTAACAGGTATAATGCAGAGGCCATGGAGGTGGTGTAACAGGTATAATGCAGAGGCCATAGAGGTGGTGTAACAGGTATAATGCAGAGGCCATAGAGGTGGTCTAACGGTTATAATGCAGAGGCCATAGAGGTGGTGTAACAGGTATAATGCAGAGGCCATGGAGGTGGTGTAACAGGTATAATGCAGAGGCCATATAGGTGGTGTAACAGGTATAATGCAGAGGCCATAGAGGTGGTGTAACAGGTATAATGCAGAGGCCATAGAGGTGGTGTAACAGGTATAATGCAGAGGCCATAGAGGTGGTGTAACAGGTATAATGCAGAGGCCATGGAGGTGGTGTAACGGGTATAATGCAGAGGCCATATAGGTGGTGTAACAGGTATAATGCAGAGGCCATAGAGGTGGTCTAACGGTTATAATGCAGAGGCCATATAGGTGGTGTAACAGGTATAATGCAGAGGCCATAGAGGTGGTGTAACAGGTATAATGCAGAGGCCATGGAGGTGGTGTAACAGGTATAATGCAGAGGCCATATAGGTGGTGTAACAGGTATAATGCAGAGGCCATAGAGGTGGTGTAACAGGTATAATGCAGAGGCCATATAGGTGGTGTAACAGGTATAATGCAGAGGCCATAGAGGTGGTGTAACAGGTATAATGCAGAGGCCATGGAGGTGGTGTAACAGGTATAATGCAGAGGCCATATAGGTGGTGTAACAGGTATAATGCAGAGGCCATAGAGGTGGTGTAACAGGTATAATGCAGAGGCCATAGAGGTGGTGTAACAGGTATAATGCAGAGGCCATAGAGGTGGTCTAACGGTTATAATGCAGAGGCCATAGAGGTGGTGTAACAGGTATAATGCAGAGGCCATGGAGGTGGTGTAACAGGTATAATGCAGAGGCCATGGAGGTGGTGTAACAGGTATAATGCAGAGGCCATAGAGGTGGTGTAACAGGTATAATGCAGAGGCCATAGAGGTGGTCTAACGGTTATAATGCAGAGGCCATAGAGGTGGTGTAACAGGTATAATGCAGAGGCCATGGAGGTGGTGTAACAGGTATAATGCAGAGGCCATATAGGTGGTGTAACAGGTATAATGCAGAGGCCATAGAGGTGGTGTAACAGGTATAATGCAGAGGCCATAGAGGTGGTGTAACAGGTATAATGCAGAGGCCATAGAGGTGGTGTAACAGGTATAATGCAGAGGCCATAGAGGTGGTGTAACAGGTATAATGCAGAGGCCATAGAGGTGGTGTAACAGGTATAATGCAGAGGCCATAGAGGTGGTGTAACAGGTATAATGCAGAGGCCATAGAGGTGGTGTAACAGGTATAATGCAGAGGCCATATAGGTGGTGTAACAGGTATAATGCAGAGGCCATATAGGTGGTGTAACAGGTATAATGCAGAGGCCATAGAGGTGGTGTAACAGGTATAATGCAGAGGCCATATAGGTGGTGTAACAGGTATAATGCAGAGGCCATAGAGGTGGTGTAACAGGTATAATGCAGAGGCCATGGAGGTGGTGTAGCAGGTAAACACCACAACAAGAGATAAACAGCAGGTATTTTGCCCACCCTCCCTTCCTCAGAAAGCAGTCATATTCCAGGAAGTGACCCCCCCCTCTCTCTCTCTCCATCCACCAGCCTGTTATCTCTCCTATAGCAAGGTGCACGTCCTCCCGTCATCCCCCCTGTCTGTTTCTAAGCTTTGTGATGAACTGTGTATACTGTAGGTGGATTAAAAAAGGTGTGTGTGTGTGTGTGTGTGCGTGCGTGTGTGCGTGCGCGTGCGTGCATGGACATTCATCTTCCACGGACCTCCCTCCGTGACGGGAAGGAGGATTAGCTGGCCCCCTGAATGTAGCGGCGAACGGAAAGGACTCAACGCACGGAGACCAAAACAGCCACGAAGACAATACAGACACACAGCTACAGACAGACAGACAGACAGACAGACACACAGCTACAGACAGACAGACAGACACACAGCTACAGACAGACAGACACACAGACAGACAGACAGACAGACACACGGCTACAAACAGCAGACACAGACAGACAGACACACAGTTACAGACAGACAGACAGACAGACAGACACACGGCTACAAACAGCAGACACAGACAGACAGACACACAGCGACAGACAGACAGGATGATGATGAATTGAAAACAGACCCTCTTGTAAACAAGTGTAATGCTTTATGGCGCCGTCCATCCACTCACAGTCAACAGTTTTTGTATTGAGTTGTGCTTGAAATGTATAATTCTGCAAACTGTTTGAACTGTTGAAATTCTTCAATCAATCAAAATAACAGAAAGACAGAGCTATAAAGACCACAAGAGAGAGAGAGATCGAACGCATGCGCGCACGCGCACACGCACACACGCACACCATTTAAATATAGCAAAATGTCACTTTCTCAACTCAGATTTTCGTAACCTTTGAGCAAGTCTGCCGTATACAACGGTGGTTTAAACAATATAACCCTTTTGTCCCTTCTAGTGCCAGCCCATAGAGCCCCATTGTGAACCCAAGGTTTTATGTTAAAAATGTTGAGTATGGGTCCCCAGCATGTAGAAACTGCCGGATGCTAACTTACATTATTATGTTGAGCCATTTTCACATTTGGCATAATATAATATGTGAATACCATTACAACCTATATAAGGCAAAAAAATATATCAAAATTTCATCATGCCTTATGGAGTTTTCATGATGCTGAATCCATTCCAAGCATTATAGTTTAGCAAAAAAAACACTCATGAATTGAATGAATTGTGATGCTATGGCCGTTTTAGGAGTGCTTTTTGTGCAAAACTAATGCTTGGTTTCATCATGAAACCCCCCCTAGTTTGACACATCACATTTGTTTTTCCTCATAGGTTGTTAATTGGCACATATTATGCCAATTATGAAAATTAGGGTTAGCAAAAATGTTGGTGTAGCCTACTCAACACGTCTGGGTTCACATTCTGGCAAATGGACTATTCCCTCGAAAATCAGGGATCCAAGCACTATAGGTGTTGGAGCCGTATTGTTTTTGCAAGAAGTAGGCCTATTATTTGTATTACTAGTCTGTGAAATCCATTAACTGTCTAGCTGTAGCGCATCGGTTCTCAAGTTTTGCTGGATTCCGACTGTATCTTTAGCACAACACGACACTACATCTCACCACCACACCACACTGCATCAAAACATCTACCGTTTCCATTCTAGTAAAGTGCCAGTAGTCACAGTAAAGTGACTCCCATTACCAGGAGTCGAACAAAATCATTATCAGTAGATTTAACAAAGCTGACATTGTTTGAATTCTAACATTCTCTGGACAAAATTGTCAACTTATCAGGTGTACAGAAATGTGCTCAGATGTGAAACACTGGGTGCGATTTCATGTTTTACTAATCCCCACCTCCTTAACTCATCTCCCATAGCATTTAGCCTAAAAATGTTTGCCCAATTGGAATCCACAATAAACGTTGGTAGTCTAAAATCAGTTATGTAATAACCGTCCTCATTACAATGCATCTTAGAATCGAGACATTTCCTCACTTTGACACGCACGCACACACGCTCTCTCTCTCTCTCTCTCTCTCTCTCTCTCTCTCTCTTAAAAACACTAATGCACAAAAGACAAAAATCTAATCTAAAAAAGGATTCACAAGAGAGAGAAAAAGAAACAGGAAAACAAAAGTCAGAGCACTGCTGCTCTGGGTGACAAGGTGGAGGAAGACATTGTAAAGTGTGATGATTGCATCTCATTTGTGCTCTATACTATATCCATGCACAAGGGATGAATTAACATTCATTAAATTTAGTTCAAATAATGTTGATGAACATAAAAGAGAATTCCCACTCTTCGTAATTAACTATAGAGCTCCAAAACTCGGAGTGCTCTGAAACCAGGGCATAATTATTCTCACAGCATATTCACGAAACGTATCCTATGAATTCACGACAGGCAAAAACATATCTGGTACTAATCTTAGCCTACGCAATATGCACACGACATATTGTCTCTGTCGGGTGGAAACCTCATAAATGATGTCCAAAACTGTTACTCCTCAGGAATCAAAATGTAAAAACACAAGCTCAAAACACGTCGCTTCGCTCCACATTTCGCTGCTTCTCTCAATCCTCTCCGTACTCCCACAGGTCATTCACATAGCCTTCGTGCACGTGCTGCAACAGCACTCTTCTTCTACTCTCACAGTATCTGTATATCAGCTTTACTTTCTTCATGGTTTGCTCCAGGGAGTCGGAGACCCAGGCGAGGTCCTGCTCCAAGTGGCTGGACAGCAGCTGGGCCGCGTTGGCCAGGTCTGCCAGGTTGTTCTGGAATATGATGGCGTCGTTGTTCTTCTTGAGGTAGAAGGCGAACGTGCAGGTCCACATGAGCGTGGAGTGGCACTGGCACAGCACGTCCGCGGCCCTCTTCAGGAACCGCAGGTCGATCACGGGCGTCAACTCCTCCACCTTGGTCTGGACTCTGGCGTAGAGCTGGCGCTCAAAGCGCAGGCTGTGCATGTCATTCGTGTAGCTTTTGTAATAGAACAGGTACCTTTGCAGGTGTGCCCTGGACCGCTCCAGTGCATCTCGGGCCGCCTTGGCATCTTCGTCGTTGTACGTCAACGCCGCTTTATCGCAGGAAACACCGGGTTTGTGCTTGGGCAAATACGGGCCCATGCACACCCAACAGAAGTCGTATCTGCAGCTCTGGTTCCGACAACGTATGTGATTGCAGCCGCCATCTTTCTCGATGGGGACGTGGCATGCTGGACAGTCCTTTGTATTTTCTGCGATCCAGTTATAAGTTTCGCCTTCCTCTGCACATTTCTCAATCCACTTCTTCAGCCACGTGCACTTGACAGGAATGTGCCCGTGTTCTCCACAGCCGAAGCAGAACCGGCGACCACACCTGCACCTCACGGGCTTGGCGGCCGGATACTCGACTTTGACGACGTGGCGGCAGTCGGGCGTAGGACACCACCTGAGCAGTCGATTGCTCTCCACGAAGGTGTTTGTGATCAAGTGCCGATAAATGGATGTCACTTCCGGATCTGTTATGAGGCTCACGATTGTGTCGTCATCGACCAATATGTCACAACTCTGAGCGGGACAAGAAATGGTCAGTCCCATTCCCTCCTCTGTGATTTTAGCGGTCAGGTAATCTCTCCAGCACTGCTTGCAGAACTCGTGTCCGCACCCCAGGCCCGTGAAGGCCCCGATTGGGTCATCCAGACAGATCTCACACGGCACATCCCCCGCCGGCGATACCGCGACGACTGGGGGAAAGGCCAGAGATTCCTCACAGGGCTTAATGGCGTGACACTCGGAGAACAGCTTGTCCGGGTCTCCCTCAAAGTACCGCTCTATCAGCTTGTCTTTATCCCAGCCGAAGTGACCGAGGAGAATGCGCGCAGTTGCCGCGGGGATGTCGAGGATCTCCGCGACGCCCCGGGTGCACTCTGCAATGCGCTGGGGGATCTCCTCGGCGCTCAACACCTCAAAAGCGTAGTCATGGTCCGGATCCTCCTGCACTGGGCTGGCAGCCACGGGAAGGTCAGCTAAAGGGAGGATACTATTATCCCAGAGGGATAACAATGCGTCGGCAGCCAGGCCGTATTCCACCTCCTGCTCCGGGTCGTGGGCCACTCCGCCGGGGGCATTGTCGTCTTGACTGAATTCCTCCTTTTGGTCGTCAAATTCATAGTCATACGTGTTATGGACTTCAGCCATTTAGGCTATTTTCATATAATTGGTCCTCTCTAATGCTCAAATGGTACCAGTTTTGTCTACTTCAGAAACCCGCAGATTTCAACATTTACATTTTGAGTTGTATTAACGCAAGAACAATGGCTATCATTATAGCACACTCACTTTCCAGAAATAGAAAGACTAATGTTTCTATGAGCTTGGATTCCCCATTAATGATGTCACGGGTTGGCAGGTTTCTCCTCCGAGATACAGAGTGAGTAGACTCTGTAGTCTTCTTTTAATGAGTGGACAACATTGGCTAACGTTTATATAGACAGACACACATGCACACACTACTGACGTCATAGGACTGACATATCTCCGCTCTATGGGGACCTACCACCGGTCACAGACAAAGCAACAGGAGAAGGATGAGGCTGGCAGGGCACTCAGGCACCAAGAACTAGAGGCAAGTAAATTGACTCTATGGGAGCCAACGTATCCAGGGCAGGGCCAGGAGGGGAAAGAAGCGAACCACCTACTACGGGGCTGGGCAACTTTGACGATGGCGAGGGCCACTATATTTCCACACTCACTCACTCAATATTACTGCCGTAGCAAAAATATCCGATCTACAAGCTCGCGTTTTGAGCTTGTAGATCAGCTATTTTTGCTATATTTGAACTGAAATCCTGGAAAAGAAATTGCTATTTTTGAATTGGGATCCTGAAAAGTAACACATTTATTTAATTTCAAATGCATTTAGGGTCAGGGTTAGGGTGTTTTGTGCCTATTACACCTGGGCTAGCCTGAAAGAGACCTGTACGGGCATAGAGGGGTGGAACCATCTCCCAATGTCCTATTGGCTCACCAATTGAGGGAAGAGCGTGTGTGTGTGTGTGTGTGTGTGTGTGTGTGTGTGTGTGTGTGTGTGTATACGGCTGTATGCCACAATTGAGGGGGGTCTCGCCCAGACATTTTCTTTTGCAAACAAAACGCCTGTGGCTACGTTACACCTGCATGGACAATACCAATAACCCGGGCAACACTTTGTGCAGACGCTGATGCCATAAAGCAGTTACAGACTTGTAAGGGTACATTACAAGGGGGGGGGGGTCCCCAGATGATTAATATAGTTTTCTCACTCAACAGTAAACAAACCAACGCACAGTAGTGTATACGGGCCGGGGTATCTGCACATTTCTAATCTAAAGTTATACAATTTAGTGAACTTTACAATAGCAAATTGGCCAAATAGTACATGATCAAAAAGGCACACGTTGTACAAATAGCTGATCTACAAGCTCGCAACGCTTCTCATTTAATCAGTCTCATGACGTCACTCAGACAAAGCACATTACCCGGTCAGGCACCATCATCTATCTGTCCAGCCAATGAGAACTACATTCAACCGCGTCCATGACATCGTTTATACCCGAAGCCATAGCAACGTCGGACGGAAGAGTCACAGTATTTATAACATTAGTTATGCTGTTATCTACAGGCTCTTTAGCGAAGCAGGTGCTTTTGGACATCATAAGTACATCAATCAAAATGAGTATAACCAATAGTAAAGAAATTATTAAACCAATACTTATCATATAATTAAAAGTCACACTCGTGTGAAGTGAGGGGCGCTCTTATCATCGTGCATCATCATGACATTAAAATAGACACTAAATGTAAATGTAATGTAAATATGTCCATTCATTGTCAATTGGAATTGATTGTTTGTGTATAGGACAAAGTTTGTGAACATACACTAAAAGCTGGATATAGAAAAATTACACTCGTGTGGAATGAGGGGCGCTCTCATCATCATACGGGGTGCACACGCTTTTCATAAGAGGGGCCAGAGCAATAGAGTAGCCCGGTCACGTGGTTCCTGTACTCGCGCGAGCACATAGACCGTAAACCTCCAGTGTCCCTACAGTATATTCGCCAATAGAAGTCTATGTAGAAGAGCGGCCATTGGACTGGCCCCACGACGTGAACAGCATTGTCATAACTCTGTCTTACTCTATGGCTCTGGGAGGAGCTAGCGCCCCTGAAAAATACATGAACACAATTTGGAAGGAACAGTAGATAGAGCAGATGTTCTTTCTAAACTGAGTCTTATTTTTAACTTCAAGTTCATAGTGCGGCACAAAGTGATGCGCTATGAGCTCCTACAGTAGTAGTACAGTATCTGCTATTTTTGAATAGCCAAAGTATAAAATGGCATGGATGCTTTCCCTGATCGGATGGGTTAAAGACGAGTAGCGTAAAGTTAGGGATGCAAGTGACGAAGACGCCAATGCGAAATGAAACGCCCGTCGGCTGTGAGTGCTTGCTTCAATCGAACAGTTCAACACCCCACATCCAGATGAGTGAGAATGCAAAAGAATAAACTGATTAATGATGCGACTGATTCAGCAAACCCACTAACGTCACATCTAATCACTCAAACCCACTAACGTCACATCTAATCAAAGACATTTGCTCTTTTGGTTCTAAAAGATACAAACAATAATGGACAGCTCCCATCATGTGCAGGATGCAATCACAGTCTTCAACGACCAACATGTGGTTAAAAGACATTAGTCTTCGCTAGGTTCCTTTGAAGATGAAATACACCCCGACTCCTCGACAGGCCTAAAGCAGGTCTGATGTCCAGATGATGAAAAATCAAGCACTGTCCATATTAATAATTGCTAACAGTACACAAGACCACGCCGCTCAGTGGCCTTGTTGTGGTTAGAGTGTCCACCCATGAGACTGGGAGGTTCCATCCCCGGCCTGGTCATACCAAAGACTCTGGAAAATGACTCCCTGCTTGGCACACTTGGGGTGTACTTGTACAGCATGTCCAGGGGGTGTATTGTGTACATCAAGCTGCCTCACGCTACAGAAACAGGAGATAGGCTCCTGCTCCTGGCAAGGCTTACTCTACTTATACCACTACTCATATACTACTTATACCGGTACATGACAGAGAGAGAGGGGCTGAATGTCTGAGTGATTATTTCTCAAATAGATTCGAGGCAAACCGAGGATGGAACAGATAATGTAAACGGTGCCTGCTGTGAAATTGATATTCAGGTCAATCAGTTTGATGTACACTTGCTGCCTTGAATTGTTGCGGACGTCACATTATGCCCAAATATGGAGATCCTCGACGTGAGAGAGGGCGTGTGTGTGTGTGTGTGTGTGTGTGCGTGTGTTGGGTTGGGTTGGGATCCTGTTTCTTTCAACCATGCAATAACCCGGCCATTACTAAGAACGAAACCTGAACAGGCTGATCGAGGTGTCATAAAGCAAGTAAGCAACACATTGCCAACACAATAACCCTGTAGCTGATAATGCTTTATATGCCATATTAACGTTGCCTAATGGGTGGGTCTGATTACTTTATTAACACAGGTAGCATATTAACAGTACAGTCAAAGGTTATTGACATTGCTGTTCGGTAGAAAACGTCTTATCTATATATATAATATTATCTCCATACTTTGTGTTGTTGATGGTCCTTCCTATAGGCCCTCAAACATCTGGCTTACGGAAATCACGTCACATGGCAGCATCTTACTGACATTTGAACATGCCTCACTTCACACAGGTGTGAGTTTTTTAACAAATGAATGCCTTACTTGATCATACTACAGTGTGACAGCTTGTAGATGTACTATTTTATGCTGTTTTTGAACGTGAATCCTGACAGTTTTGCATGGACATAATGCTCATGATTGGTTTTCCACCAGATAGTCAGACGCAAGGGGCTTGTGGGTGAGTGGGTGGTCAAATGCACCATAGAAAGATGAAATCCTGCGGAATTGTGTTTGCCTATCTCTAGGAATATTGTTTAATTAGAAGAGTTGAGTTGGGTATGTCACCATGTATTATACTGTCCAATCTGAGGGCAAAGCGGAGGGGGAGAATAGAGAGTTATTGCACAATTTAAACGTTTTTAAACGACTTTAAGCACCGGAGAGCAAAAACAATAGTGTGCGTGCCAATATAGGCAACCACACAAATAAAGTCAAAGTACAACATTTCGCTACCAGATGGGAGATGGATTGCTGAGTTGGATTACTCCCCGCACGACTTGCCGCACCCAAGCCGTGCTACTAATACGCTGAGAGGTCGCCACAAATCCAGAGTCACCCTCGTTTCTTTTTCGGCCGATCGCTCGGTGGGAGGGCGCTTCTTGTATTCTCGCGTTGTTTTCCTGAGAATGGGAATAGGATTTATGCATAGTTTTACTGGGGTTAAGTTTAGGAATAGGGTTATGCTGCATTCACATGGAATCAGGCAAGCGGTAGACGGAAAACGGCACGTCATTTTAGTGGATGGGAGCAGGACAGTAAACGGTAACGGCAGACGACCGCTTGCCTGATTCCATGTGAATGCAGCATCAGGTTTTGGTACCGTTTTACTGAGGTCAAGGTTATAAATAAGGTAAGGTTCAACCGTTTAAGCATAGGTTACGTTTAGGAACACCAGGCTGAGCGGTACCGCCGGCTCTACGCCCGCGGGGCGAGTTGTCAAAAGGGCGACATCTCCAGTATTCCCTTGGCCAGCTCCTCAGCTGAAGACAAGAGGAATGTGTGCAAAATAGATGGTTGGAAAAACTACTATACAGTGTACAAGTTATGGGCCCTGGCAGGCAGGCAGGCATGTCAATGTAGAGAAAAGTTATCTCTGCGTTAATAAAACACAGATAGCTTATAATGTCTCTGTCGGCTGGAAACCTCATGTGTTGTAAAACTCATGTGTTTTTACAACCTTTATGTTGTAAAAACATAAAATAAATGTTCCTTTTCAGGATTCAAATTCATTAATTCCTTTGCTGCCCCTAGTGTTAGCATGCTGTTACTGCCCGATATATACAGTAAAGCAGTGGTTCCCAAAGTGGGGTCCGGGGACCCCCAGGGGTACCTGAGGGAGTTCCAGGGGGGACCCATCTATTTTGTTCATGTTCATAAAGTGCTAAAGTGTTTAAAGCAGTGGTTCCCAAAAAATTTCATGTCAAGGACGCTTTGCCCACGCTTGCCCATTTTAAACGTCTACATTTAGACGTCTACATTTAGACGTATACATTTAGACAGTGTCCCCCTGAGTGCCTCCCCAGTGTGCCTCCCGAGTGCCTTCCCAATGCCTCCCCAGTGTGCCCCTGAGTGCCTCCCCAGTGCCTCCCCAGTGTGCCCCTGAGTGCCTCCCCAGTGTGCCTCCCGAGTGCCTTCCCAGTGCCTCCCCAGTGTGCCCCTGAGTGCCTCCCCAGTGTCTCCCCAGTGCCTCCTCAGTGCCTGCCCAGTGTCCCCCCAGTGTCTCCAATAGCAATACAAGAGCAATAATACAAATTAATCTTAATGTATTAATCTTATTAATTAATGAATCTAATTAATTAATTAATGAAAATTGCGGCCTGTGCCCAGCACCAAGCCAAAGCTTTTTCCTGCAGGAAACACTGCTTGTGGTTGTAAATATATTGTTATCCGTGTTGCGAGGATGAGAGGGTACCTGGAAAAATATCTACCCCAAAAGGGGTACCTGGTCCAAAAAAGTTTGGGAACCCCTGCAGTAAAGCATACATGGCTAACATGGGCCACCATCATTTAATGTGGCCCTCAGGTAGAATAGTATCAGAATACTGATATATCAGAATACTGATATACTGATTTCAGCTGTTACAATTCCAAACATGCAATATGAAGCTTAATGGAGCAATTAAAATGTTATTGTCGGTTTTATGTCCAATATATTTGTATTTGGTTCATACAATTAACATAACTATATAACTAAATGCTTTTTAAATTCAATGAAGTGAGGGGCGCTCTTATCGTATACTAATACTGTACATCATCATGACGTAACATGTCAATTTGCTCAGACACATATGACAATAGGTGACATATAGGACATAAATCTACAATATAGCTGAATATTAAAAGAAAATGGAGTAAGTTTTATTCTGCCCAACAGCGACGATAATGGGAAATACACAGCAGATGATTCTTTAAGTTGTGTTTGGACACAAGATTTTCCATCGCTTGAACACAATCTCACGGTAGAGTACAGTACGTGTGCGTGCGTGTGCAAGTGTGCATGCGAGTGCGTGCGTGCGTGAACCAAGCTTGCTGACCAGGCCCGGCCCAGCTGTCTTTGTACAGGCCCTGTAGGTGGCAGAGTTTCAACAATGACCATATGCTTGTTGATTAAAGCTGTATGCCCCGGTTGTCTGTGTGTGTGCGTGCGTGCGTGTGTGCACACATCGTTGCGTAATGCTGATTGTTCTGCCCTGGGTTTGGAGTGGGTGCATTGACGGGTCAGAATGCAGTGGTGAGCAGTGGCCACTAAGGGGACTATAGCTAGTCCAATCAAAGCATGATAGACTTGTGGTGGTTTCTGTTAAGTGTTGGTGGAGGTAAAATTAAAACATTTCAATTTAATTTCTCTTTTCTTTTCTTTTATTACACATCTTCTCTTTTTTTGGGGAGGGGGGGCACAACGCATTTTCAGATGGGGTATCCGAGGCCAATACGCATCTATTTGGGGGTCCTTGACAGACACACGGGTTGAGAACTACTGATTTAGAAGGCATTTGTAGAAGCAGCCTCAGGTCTTACGCAGCAGAAGACAGAGGAAAATGACACCATGAAGTTGTGAGTACGGACGGTAAATGAGAGGTTAGAAATGTTTTCAACCAGTGGTCTGGGGACCACCAGTGGTCCTTGAGGGGGTTCCATGTGATCCTAAAAGGATGGAGTTGGTAATCATTCAAAGGGACCCTTATAGATGAGAGAGTGAGAGAGTGTAAAATGAAACCAAATTGACCAATGTAGAATAATCGTTTGCCTGCTTAGCAGGTTATATGGTATCGTAATGGGACCAACATCAACACAGCATGGAATTGTGGATAAAATCTTATCGAATGACAAGATATTGTTTAGTTTTTGGGTCCGAGAGGCTAAATATCATCAAATGGTGGTCCGTGGCTCAAATGCTGATTAATCTGTTCAGTAACAGTGTGTCCATGTGTCTCCAGCTCTATAATAAACAGAGAATAAATGTTCAGGTAGGTTACAAAATGTCAGCCAATCAGGCGAGAGTACACATTGTTTTATCAGCTTCCTTTTTATAGTGTTCCAGTTCCAATTGTGTCACTTATTCCTCTTCCAATTTCACTTTTAATCCTGTATCCGAGTTCTCTATCCTCCTGATTGGATAAAATTGGTATCGTGACCCACAAATGCCTTTTCTTTTGCTGGAGAGTCATGGAGACTCCTGCTATTGAACAAACACTGACTATAGCAGTTAACTCAATAGCAATGAGTACTAGTACCATCAGAATATAGAGCTATTTTCCTTTGTCTGTTCCATCCACAGCTCATTGGCATTGAAGTGAAAAATAACCCACAGTCAGAATAGGCCAGAGTGGTAAATAGATGAAAAGGTCTGCAGCATGCACCAGCCACAGTAAAAAATAATCCTCAAGTGTTTATCTACTGTAGCTCAGAGTGTACAAACGAAACCAAATGGACCCTTATACGAGTCCATTTGGTTCCAATTGTACACTCAGTACACATGTTGTTTAGTTTAAGTTTATAGTCTAGGTTTGTTTTCCACCCAAAGAAAAAAAGTAAACGTAAACAAAATCAAGATAATGTACAGAGCTGTGCGTATACCTAGTTTAGTTTCGTCTAATGGCCTAAAAAGTATGTCGTCTCTGTCGGGTGGAAACCTAATATGTCCTTTTCAGGATTTCAAATTCAAAAATAGCAAATGCAGCTGATCGACAAGCTCTAGACTTGAGGACGATTCTACAAATGTCTTCTAAATCCTGATAGTTTTAACCTATGTTTAAACCTATGTCAGTGGGTTTTCAAACAATTTCATGTCAAGGACCCCCAGAATTGTATGTAATTGGCCACGGACCCCAATCTCAAAATATGTTGTTACAGGGACTCCCCCAGGAGCAAAGATTTGGGTTAAAAGCGTTCACTGGGAAAAAATATATATTCAAAGATTTGCAGATCTACAAGCTTATAGGGCGGCACTCTGTGCTGAGCTAAAGCATAACATAGGCCTAATGCTTAAAACACCAAAAGGGGTTCCCGTCCAGAATGGGTTAAGCAACACGCTACAAGCTTGCAGATATGCTGCATTTGATGCATTTGTGTGACACTGTAATGTGTTAAAATATGGAGATAAGAGGTTTCCTGTTCCTCACTCAGTATCCTGTTACAACATGGTGTACTATAATGGGAGCATTGGAACAGTGATGGTTTATATTTATACTACTACTAGGAACTATAAGTCATGCTGAGTGTACTGACTGGATCTGTTGGAGAACAGCACCTGGAGAAAGGCTTGTTTGCTGGCATTGGCATTTAAGTATACTTGACATAAGAGATTTTCTTTTTAAGAAGGGTGCAAATAATTTGTATATTGCTCAGCTGCACGCAAGGGTCTGTATTTGGTGAAATGTCAGATGACAGAAAAAGAGATCAATAATACATCAAAAGTAATTAAACTATACTAAAAAAACTGGTCGAACATACTGTATGCCAAATAACATAAGAAAAAGGCAAAGCTCACAACGACATTGTGGCTTGTAGATCTGCCATTTTCACAATATTTATCCGTGGAACCAAGTCAAACAAAGTGTACTGCCTCAAATCCTACAATTATAAGTCAGGGTGAGGTCCCCAGTTCACGCTCGCACACTAGGGTGACCCGATGTCCCTCTTTGCGTGGGACAGTCCCTCATTTCCAAGACTTTTCAGGCATCCCACAAATTGAGACCCTGTCCCACATTGTGACTGACAGGCAATTGCAATCAATTAATGTTCAAATGCCCTAATAGTTAGTCCCCTAATAGTTGGCCTTCTGTTGTAAAGCTCTCTCATTGTCTCTTCCTGCAAGATTTGTTTTTAAGCCTGTTAAAATAGCATAAAAATAAAGCATGATTTTAAAACAAAGTGTGAGAGGAGTTTATAAATGATAGCCAATAGGCCTATGGTCAAATATGACATCAAGGTGTAATATTAACTTGTGCCAAACGGGGGCAAGTGACACTTCTGTGAGTAACTTGTAGCACCTATAAGGCACTATAGCAAAATCTGGACTAGTTATTGTGTAGGTTCAACTGCTGGAGCTATGGGGACTCAGTGCTTAAATGAGACTCAGGTCGCATTCTAACCAGAGAGCTTTGCTGCGATTAAAACGAATCCTGCTGAGCATTTTCAGAAAGTGCGCTTCGTTTGGCAGGTGTGAAGGCTCTTTCGAATCCTAATGCGCAACAAAGAACCGCATTTTACTCAGAGCAAAAACGGGGGTTTCGCTTCGCTTCCAATCGCGCTTGACTACGATTCAGTGCAGGTGTGAATGCAATCTGCAGCAAATACAGGAAATGAAGCAAACATATGTGGCGGGTGAGGAGCTGAACACATTAATCAATTGCTTAAGAAAACACAAACACTGCAGTGCAGTGTAATAGTATTATAGCCTACAGAATATTCTGTCTGTCTGTGCGTGCCGTAAACATGGAGTGCTGTCACTGTGTGGGGACTAGTGGGGAGTAGGAACTTTCATCTCGATAAACTTGTAAACATTTTGCGCTGCTGTCTGTTATATCAGTGCGCTCAGCGCTGTGCCTCCATGCCCAAAAGAACAGTGCGTGGCTGCGTGCTTATAGTGAGAGAGCGAGAGAGGGGGGGGCAGTCCCAGACGGCACGACACATAATGCACGTTATGAGTATAATTTTATCACCATAGATTTATCATTTCACTGTGTAGGCTAGTTTATGAATGTAACACATTGATAAAGGTCCCCCCTGCTGCGTTTCCAATTGCTGCGGATCATGACAGTGTGAAGGCAAACCGTAGCCAATTAAATATGCAAGAATCCCATTTCTCCTCCCATACGCATTCGAGTCTACCGAAGTATTAGGTGAGAATGCGACCTCAGACACAAGGAGGTTAAATGTTAAATGATTGCCGGCAGTTATATTGAAACAAACATACAATATGGAAAACAAATATATTGGTACCAACTCTTACAGTACCGGTAAATAGCAATTGCTTGGCCACTTTCAATTCTCATAGTTCACCGTGTCTTTCTAATTTGGGTGCACCCTTCAAAACTTGAATCCTCAGTTATCTCCTTTAAACCTTCAACTCAAGTTTGGTTTCCTTCCAGTTCAATCAAATAATCAAAATAGGACAATACAATCTACAAATATCCACCCTTTCAATAAGTAAGGAATTGACCACTCAGTCACTGTTCTCCCAATGATGAACAAGGTAAGGTAAGTATGCAAAATCAGTATACGTGTTATGGTTCAGAGATTCCAAGGATAAACCATCCAGGTATGTATCAGTGTATGTGTCAAAGTTCCATAATGGTTTCCAAAACTGTAAGTATCAGAGTTCCAATTCCAGGGGAATGTACAGTATGTGCATGCGTGTGCGCAAAGGGAGAAAGGGGGAATTGGGATTACTGCATCGGAGAGTGGGGGAGTCTGCAGATTAGGCCTACCTGCAGTAGTCTGTCCAGTGGTCACCAGCGTCCAGCATATGGGGGAATACTCGCTGTCGCTCAATCTCTACATCCTGGTGGGAAGCTCGCCATCTATTGGAATGGTCAACTGGAAAACGATCCAATCCAACAAAAAAAACCTGACCTGTCATCAGACAGGGTCAGAGAAATCTAATCAGTATCAAAGTATCAACTGTCTGTTGATTCGTTTTTAACCATGAAATATGCATTACATGAACTTTTAATAAATGAAAACAAATGAAATACTGTATGCAACACTCTGTGCATTTTAACCTTTGTACATACTTTTTCACATTATGTATTTTAAACAACATCTTCACATGAACATCAGTACACTTGTATGAAGTGCATCATGAAACGGATTACATCCATTTAGTAAACAAATTTCTTCTTAGTAGTATTACACTCTCAAAGTGTTCACATGCAAAGTGCAAAAATAACAATATCCCTTCATTGAAATTAAATGAAATGTCTCACCGATTCTGTGTGAAACAGCTGGCTGGGCACAGACAATGCAATGGCTGCCCCAGTGAATCCACAATGGTTTCTAGAAATAAACAAAAACACTCATCAATAACCAAAGTAACTTACTCTTAAATTAACTCATACGATGTGGTGAGTTACCTTGCTTCGCTGTGGTGGTTTGTACTCATAAAACTCTTCTAGAATCACACTTTTCCTCTCTCTGTTCTGTGCTCTTCTCATGTGCTGTGCACTGCTGTTTGGCTTTTTTTCTGTCTCTAACCTCAACAGCTGAACTGACTTCAATTGGGCTTGATTAGTGCAGCACTGCAGGTAGAAGATAATCAGTGCTTCAACAGGTTGCTGTGTGGGCTGGAACAGCATATTAGCCAGGCCTAAACTGACTGCTGATTGGTGGAACCACATGTCACTCTGTCTCTGATATCTAGTGATTTTTAGATAGCTTAACAAATCTCTGCACCACTCAGTGGTTAGGTTTTAGACAGGGTCACTAAACATAGTAACTTTAGATTTAGTTCTTAGGCAAAAGCACACATATAAGGCAACTGTAGCTTGTCTATATGTTAGGGTTATACTGTAATCCACTAAATCATGTGTTACAAAGGCATTTACTGTAATAGCAACTCAAGTAGTACGTTGCTAACCCGGTACACCAGTATCGCTTGTGTGGGACAAGTGACACTTGTCCCACACAATCGATACTTCTGTCCCTCAAATGAACAGTTTGGATCTGGTCAACCTAACGCACAGTCGCACACACACACACACACACACACACACACACACACACACACACACAATAATAGCTGGTAACACTTCAGGCACAGACTAATCAGGAGGAGACTGTTGTCGTTTAAGCGTACAAGGAGATGAAGTAGTGCATGATCTGATCCAGTTGGACAACAGTGTGAAATCCTGTTGGACAGCAGTGTGAAAGCAGACCTCATCCAACCCGGCCGCCTCTCATCGCTAACCCTGTAGGCCAAGGAACAGTGAAATATGCGCCGTTTGATTGAGTCGAACGATGCATCAATTTTGCACTGGCCTGGAAAGAGATCACACGAGGTTTGGCTCAGAGTCGCTCTCGTTATCGGGCCATATATTGTTGTAGCCTTGTCGGGCAGAAACCTCTTATCTCCATATTCTAAGTTTCTGTGGGGTTTTTTTCTTCTTTTCGCCCTACTACTTGATCGGACTGCGGCGTGTCACAAAAACGGCATAAATAGCAGATCTCGAAGCCATCTCGAAACGCGTCACTTACTCCATCGCTACCGACTCGGTGCTCTACAGCCGGGCACCGGTCTAGTGTTTAATAATTACAAAAAAACAGTATATCAAGTTAACTATACCGAGTACACCGTTTATCGGGTGGAAACCAAAAGTAACTTTTCAGAATTCAAATTCAAAAACATCAAAAGTAGCAGATTAGATCTACAAACTCAGTCAAAACGCATCGCACCGAGTTTCCAGCTAGCGGATCCGCTACACCTTTGAAGCTTTTGTGCGACGCTGCAGTGTACGATCAAGTCGTGTTCCACCACTTGGTTGGACTTGGAACACAGTACGGCTGACTGGCAGCGAGTGAGCGAGCGCCTTCAACCCAACATCACACACTGTGTGGTGATGGATGCCGAGGCACATTCCTCACTGTCAAACAAGACACCATGATAGACGGCATTTGATCGTGTTCGCAACGGTTTTTGAATAATTTTTCATTTTCATTTTAACGGAATGTATGCCAGGAACGTGGAATTATGTAAATTTCTCCTCCCCCCCGCCTGTGCCAGAACGTGAAATTCCGTCTTTCTTTAATGTCATTTTAATCCAGTATTCTTTAAAATATATATTAAAATCGATTAAATTTTGTTTTGTTTTGTCGTTTGGAGGCCTCCACACGGATCCGACGCGTACTCCTTTTTTTTTTGCTCAAAATGAGCTCAAATCCATTTTTTGGGAGGTTATTAAAGTCTGTTCTTACATGGTGCAGTCGGAACCTCCTCCATTACGGCTGCTCCGCTGCCCACACTGTCTGTGTGGACACAGTGGCCTGCTGACACAGTGACCTTCCTGCTGGCACAGGATCTCTTCTTCTACTTTGGCATTTCGCGCATTTGACTGGCACTGGCCGCATGGCACGATCCCTGCCCTTGTGGCGGGAGGGAACGTGTTAACACACATCTCCCTCTTCTGGGTGTCCTTGGCACAAAAAGGTTTGAGAAACTAGTGATTTAGAAGTTAAGCCAGTTGACTGGGAATGGAATGTTAGACAATAGCGGTGTCCCCAAATAGATTTTGACTCATAACCGTTATGGGCATAACTGTTATGGTTACGTTTACAGCTATGGTTATTAGTGTTAAATTGGCTATACAGTTAGATTAGTTGCATGTATCGACTATCCAGGATTCGGCGCCTAGCGGCCGACATAGCTCTCGTGGAATGGCATGCACATGTTCGCACAGTGCACGTGCGCAGAAAACATGCCGTGCATGGACAGCAACTATAAAGCGCATCCGGATGGCATACAGTCAGACAGACACGCATACGGTATTCACATGCAAACACGCAGGTGCTGCAGTCATGCATGGCAGCAGAAGGATTCAGCAGAAGGATGTTTTACAAATCTTCTCTGTCGGGTGAAAACCTCACATGTCCAAAACTGTCCCTACAAAAATGACGCATAAAAGTTGAAATAGGAGGTTTCTGCAAGACGGCCAAGAATAGCCGAACTATACAAGCTCACAATGCGGTGCAAATAAAGCGACGTGTAATTTCCTTTTCGGCTAAAAAGTTTTGCAACCACTGCATAGTGAGTCTTTCTGTACAATAGCTCACAGCATGTTTCCAGTTTCACCCTCTAGCTCTCTCTCTCTCTCTCTCTCTCTCTCTGTTTCAGCCACAGGGCTCATACATCTGCCTCCGGCATGGCAGTAGGGTTACAGTAGGGTCCTCCCCTCCTCTCTCCTCCCTCCTCCCCTCCACTCTCCTCTCTCATCCCCTCTCCTCTCCACTCTCCTCTCCAACCATCACCTGTTTCTCAGAACCTTGGCTTCCTGCTGGTTCGCACGTGGCACTCCATTCACAGCCTCTCATCTCTTGTCTCAGGGGGTGGGGGTCTGGGGCTGGGCGGGGCAGGGTGGGGTGGGGGGGGCGTTCAGGGGGTGTTTGCACAGCTTGCTTGATTCCTGAGCAGCAGCTGGTGGACGGACAGCGTGGTGCACAGATCTGCTACACAGGCTTCTCCATCGGACACTGTTGAAAGAAACACAGGCCAAACCCCAAAGAAGAAAACCTATTATTGTCCAACAGCACTTTAAAGGGATAGTTCAGATTTGTTTAACTTAAGATGTGTAAAATACTTGCCATTAATATAGTGGTTGCAACTGTATTAATTGATTGCCCGAGTCCCTTGGTGGGAGTTCTGCTCTGGTTTTGGTGAAATAATTAGTTCTGGTCATTTTGTGGGAGCCACGCATTAACAGTAAATTAATCCACAAAACTAAGTAATTTGTATTGTTGACCAATTTAAAAAATATTAGTGCAACTTTCGTTCATTTTTGACCCCTCTATCACACGGAACTGTTTTTTGTGTCTTTGTGTATTTTAGAAATACTGTCACGGCCTGACATTATAAAGGACTTAATATAAAATGACGTTAGTTTTGTGAATTAATTTACTTTTAATGCGTGGCCCCCTGTGCCCCCCACAAAATGACCGGAACTACTTAATATTGACCAAAACCAGAGCAGAACTCCCACCACGGGACTCGGGCAATCAATAAATACAGTTGCAACCACTAATACCACTGTATTCAGATGAAGAACAAACCCTGCTTCAGCTTCTGCTGCACAAATACTACTAATTGGAACCCAGTCTGCATTGTTGTTTACACACACAAAGGTATTAACCTATTACAATATATGATCTAAATGATATAAATCTTTGAGTATTTTATATATAATAAAACAAATGTATATATATATATATATATATTTTTTTTTTGGGGGGTTTTTTGGGTGGTGCAACCACTCCAAGGAACAGACTCCCAACCTATGTCCTAACCTATGCGACTATGTCCGTTTAGAGTACCAATAGGGGGTGCTGTTTTAAGCAAACATTTTTGCTTCTGGAGGTCCCTGGGACTAAATATTTTGAGATGGGGGTCAGCGGTCAAATACATGATATAATTGTAGGGCTCCTTGACATTAAACTGTTTGAGCACCACCGATATAGAAACAGAGACATCACCTACTGTAGGGCAAGTAACCAAACGTTTCATGTCCTTGGCTTAGTTAGACCTTCAACTCCATTGCAGCAAGCCAGTCCAGTGTGTCATTGTCTAGGTCAATTAACCCACGATCACCATTCGGTGGCCGGTATATGGGGCAGCTGGTCAGCACGTGTTCCACAGTCTGGATCCCCACATTTGCAGTGGGCACCGTCTGTGAGACCCCACTTCCAAAACGCCTGACACCCGTCCTCAGCGGTTGAGGGTTGTCCACTCCTTGCAGGGGAGGTGTTGGCATGCACCATGTATACATTTCTCTCTCCTGGTTGGATAAAATTGGCATTCCGACCTGTAAATGTATTTTCTGTTTATACTAAAGCGCTTGAGAGCAAGGGAGACCTTACAAACACTATGATGGTATATAGTATATACTATATACGTAGAGATATTTGATCACTTATTTTAACAAATTAAAGACACTCACCACCAGTCACCTCCGGTGTCACCATCCCCTCCCAGAAGCCTTGAATTCAATCCAGATACAGGTGACTCTCCTGACTTCTGCATACATTATAGGTACAGTAGAACGTGGTATTAGAGTCGGTTACAGTTATCACTTCTCAAATGAGACTTTAAGCAAGGATATTATGGCCCAGATACACTATAAACATGATGTAAACGCTTATTGTACTTGGCAGTGAAATGGATTCATAAACGATAACCAGTGAACGTGATAATAGTGGCGACGCTATGACTGGTAATGTAACTGTTACTGTACATCACAATAAGCACCAGCACCTTTTAGGCCATTTCAAGGAGCATTCAGTGATTTGGAAAATTTCTGGTAAGAAATTCCGTGCAGATGATTTGGAAGCGCTCATTTTCAATAGAGCAACGTCCTGCTGCCTCCTGCATTATCTGACCATTTAGACACGGGTGCGATACGCAGGACCAATGAGCCATTTATAACGAGCGCTTCCAAACGGGACAGGACGGGACGGGTTTGGGGGCGGTCCCGGTGGTAAATTGCTGCACGTGCATATACCCTCTATACACAGAAAAAGAAAATCACACCCGTGTGAAGTGAGGGGCGCTCGTATCATCGTACATCACCATGACATTAAAATAGACACTATGACGCCATGATGTAAAATTATCATTCATTGTCAAAGGGAATTTAATGTTTGTGTATAGGACAAAAATCACCCCCGTGTGAAGTGAGGGGCGCTAATATATTAAAGTCTAACTCGTTAGGTGATGTAATAGTGATATAAAACAAACGGTGTCAAAACAAACATTAAATTCTCTTTATTGTTAATGGCATTTAATGTTTGTGTTAGGGACAAGATGACGCCAAATTATTTTGGGGGGGGTCCCCAAATTATCTTCATTTTTCTTTTTGCAACTGAATGGCTGGGAAATGGAAATTAAGAGTTTACACAGTACATGCATAAACTTTCCTTAATGATTATATCTGGTTTCAGTATTCATTTATGAGTATTACGGTTATTTTTGCAGTCAGTTTGTATTGGTGGTGGAGGGCAGGGGTCGCGATACATGGCCAAAGCATTTCCGGGGGTCCCCAGCCAAATACGTTGAGAACCCCTGGTGTACCGGATTGCAGCATGGTGGAGAATGATGGAGATGGGGTGGGGGGGTGGGGGTCTATATCCACCCCCCACCTCCTCTCTCTCCCTCTCCAGGCATTCTGCTGTGTGCTCGCTTTCCCATTGTTCCCCCTCTCTCTCCCCCCCGCATACTTCTGTCTGCAGTATTCCAGAAATGGGACATTGTTTGTCCAGGCCACATGCCACTGGTTTTGTGTGTGTGTGTGTGTGTGTGTGTGTGTGTCCATTACTATACTTGTGAGGGCCAAATGTCCCCATGCAAATGTATATCATCACTGTTTTTTTTCCTGGTCTTCACAATGTCTAGTTCACAAATTATATTTCTCAAAAAGTTATAGCAGATAACTGGGAAGAGAAATGGGAAGAGGGATATATATATATCACTCATTCTTGAGATGAGGGACAAAAGTGGAAAAAACATGTCCCACACATAAGAGCCTTATTTTATGTAAAAAATAAATTAATTCATAAAAATAAAAGCACTTGCAAAGTTAAGTGTAATACAGTTGTGTATTATTATGCCCTTAATTTCATTATAATTGTTTTCATATTCCATCTGAATTAGTTAAAAGCAGGCCCTGTACCCAAAAAGGCCTGTATTTAGCCTGTCCCCAGCAAGTGGCCACAATTTCAAACTGCCAAAAAAGTGTCTAATACTGTCACAATCACATAAATATACATACTAAATTAAAGTAGATTGTCAACAACATAGCAAATAATATACACAGTTAATTTTAATTCATATTTTCTATTAAATATCTCATATCAAATGTTCGTCCCACGTCTCCGTCAACTCCGTCAGGTTTTTTTAAAAGTCTTAAATTAATCAGAAAATATTGTCGACAGATTTAGCCTGAAGACTCCTTTTCCAAGTCCCATTTATATTTGTTGCAACAGTGGAGTACCTGGTCTGACAAGCATTCAATTGTTTGATATTTTAAACAAACAATGTTGATAACAATGTGGTCACAGCTTTTACATGTCAACTCCGTCAGGACATTATTATGATCTTTGTTAAGAATTCAAAAATAATGTTTATTATTTTAGTTTAGGGGTTAGGTTTAGCTAACAAAATTAAGCAAAAACAAAATGGCTACATTGTACTAAAGAGGGTTAAGATGAAAACAAATGCCATTTTGTCAACTCCGTCAGACGTCAACTCCGTCAGATTTTGTGTCTGACGGAGTTGACGTGTATCTGACGGAGTTGACAAAAGTGTTCCTAAAACAATAAAATTATTGTTTTTGAATAATGGGCAGTATTCTAATTTGGCACACAGTTAGAGCATGCCTTAAGGAACATTTTTGGCTATGGGGCCATCACAGATTTGTCTCGTGGTGACCATGGCAGCCATATTACAAAAGAGCCGCCACCTGATGTTATTTTACAATAACTCAAGTTCTACACCACCTAGGATCTTGATTCTGGTGACTAAGACCTCATTTTCAAGGATGAGGGATACAGTGGTACAATTTAGACTTTCCCTGTGACCATGGCAGCCATTTTTCAAAATGGCCGCCACCTGCTGTTATTTTACAATAACTCAAGTTCTACACCACCTAGGATCTTGATTCTGGTGACTAATCATACATTTTCAAGGATGTGGGGTACATTGGTAATATTTAGATTTGTCCTGTGACCATAGCAGCCTTTTTTTTTTCAAAATGGCCGCCACCTGCTGTTATTTTACAATAACTCAAGTTTTAGACCACCTAGGATCTTGATTTTGGCGACTAATCATACATTTTAAAAGATGAGAAATACAGTGGTACTATTTAGATTTGTCCTGTGACCATGGCAGCCATTGTTTTTCAAAATGACCACCAACCTGCTGTTATTTTACCAATAACTCAAGTTTTAGACCACCAAGGATCTTGATTCTGGCGACTAATCATTACATTTTCAAGGATGATCTTTCTCTGGGAGAGGTAAGGGCTTATTTCAGGTGCAGGTTGAGTTTCTACTGACAGGACATTAAAAGGAGGTGGGCTTTCTGGCCTTTGACTTGCCCCTTTCAGGTACAGATGCACAGTTTGACTTCACTGGCCACTGCAGGGAACTGTGGGGGAGAAACTTTGGTCTCTTGACACCCCGATTAGGTTCAGGGTTTTTTTTGGTGGAGACTTGCCTTTCATGACATCTTTGCTGCAGCAGTTGATCTCCTTATTGCCAGTGGTGGCACACTCTGGGTCTCTGGGGCATTGTATCTTGGTGGCCTCCTGCCAGTGTTTCTCCATCCTTCTCCTGAGCTCTGTGTTCTGGGGCTCTGTTATAGTCAACTTACATTGTCTTGGCTGGAGATTGCTTTCCTGCAGGGTCCAGCCCAGTCTTGTGCAGATGGCTGCTGGCCCACCTGGAGGCCCCAACCTCACTTGTTCGGTTGGTGTGATTAGGTGGGGTGGTCTTCCCCAATCAGGATGAGGGGTTTGACCCTTTCAAACGGCAGTCTGGCCAAGTGTCTGTATTTAGTTGTGAGTTTAGATACAGGATACGATTGCTCACCCAGCCCCAGGTGACATGAGGTGAAGGCTCCTTTGATTTGGTAACATTGCTTTGGTTGACATGCTGGGGACACAGAGAAAGACACTGATGCCTTCAGTGTCTGCACATCCTGCCTGATGGTCCTGAAGCCAAATCTTCTGTCTTCAGTCTTTCGCTCACTGTTCACTGCTCACTGTTCACCTCACCGAATTTAGCCCAAGGAGTTTGACCCCTAGTTTGGCCATAGACCCCCTAGTTTGGCCATAGCCACTTGCCCAAATGTGCCGACATGTGCTGACCTCATCACATCTGTGATGATGGCTATGGCCGTTTTTAGCCAACGTAGTGTTTTTTGTGCAAAACTAATGCTTGGAATGGATCCAGAATCATGAAAAGCCCCTAGTTTGACATGCCACATTCTACTTAAAGCATAATGAAATTTAAAACATTTAGCCTTATATTGTTTGTTG
Organism: Protomyctophum bolini; assembly: GCF_963924005.1. Taxonomy (NCBI): domain Eukaryota; kingdom Metazoa; phylum Chordata; class Actinopteri; order Myctophiformes; family Myctophidae; genus Protomyctophum; species Protomyctophum bolini. Next base: position 13,754,278 of record NC_137877.1, on the reverse strand, counting down.
ATGGTACCCAACTTTCAGCAGCTGTCAAACATGCCCCTAGGGTGGTCAAATAAAAACCAATGTGGGATATGTTAGTAGACACCTTTACAAACATTGGTGAAGAAAATTCTTGGTAAGAAATGTATTCACAGATTTTATATTATTCTGATAATATTCCCTGAGTAAATTGGTAAAATAATAGCAGGTCCACCATTTTTTTAAATGTCTACCATCCATGGTCACAGGATAAATCTAAATAGTACAACTGTATTCCTCACCCTTGAAAATGTATGATTAGTCACCAGAATCAAGATCCTAGGTGGTGTAGAACTTGAGTTATTGGGAAATAACAGAAAGTTGGCGGCCATTTTGAAAAATGTCTACCATGGTCACAGGACAAATCTAAATAGTACCAATGTATCCCACATCCTTGAAAATGTATGATTAGTCACCAGAATCAAGATCCTAGGTGGTGTAGAACTTGAGTTATTGGGAAATAACAGAAAGTTGGCGGCCATTTTGAAAAATGGCTGCCATGTTCACAGGGCAAATCTAAATAGTACCACTGTATTCCTCATCCTTGAAAATGTGGGATTAGGCACCAGAATCAAGATCCTAGGTGGTCTAGAACCTAAATCAGTTAAACTTGTCAACTCCGTCAGATGTTCGTCAACTCCGTCAGACGTTCGTCCCGTGATGTTTTTGTTAATTTCCAAAGAAATAGAAAATTCGCTGTCAAATCTTTTGTGCTTATGTATTGAAACACCAACTGAAATGATACGTAATGATGATTTTTTTTTTTTTTTACATGGTTTTCATGTTATAATATTGAAAATAAAGGTTGAAATGACGGTTTTGAGAAATTGGATATTTCATAATAGTGTGATATTGGAACAAAATAATATTAAAAGATTTGTATTACTTAACTTGATTACTGAAAGCCATTATAAGATAACTGAGGACTTTATATTATTGTTGAAACGATAAAATTCAATTAAAAGGGATTTTAGTGTGTCTGACGGAGTTGACATGAATCAGGTATTAAGTGCATAAATGTCCCATTTTAGAAAGAAATGTTATGCGAAAAACCTGTTCCTTCTCAAGATTGGTAGTTGAGACCTGTGTCTACAAATACATCTATTTGATTTGAATGTATCTTAAAAAAAAAAAAAATCCAGTTTGAAAAAAGTTTTGTCCCTTATCTCAAGAATGGGTGATATATTATTATTATTGTTTTTTTATTGCCATTCATGAAATTGCCGTCTATGAATTCTGATGCCCTCAAAAGTATAGCAGTACCAACATATGCCTGTGTGAGTGTTTTGTGAGTACAGGGAACAGGGGGAGGGGGGGGGGCTTTGCTATAATGTGGTAGCCTACAAGTGACTTTAGGACTTATTGGCTTCATAACAAACATGTAGAAGTAGGAACTGTGGTCAGTTTCTGGTTTCAGTACTGCAGCTTAATCGGAACACACTGAGGCACCGCGCAGGTGCTACTTTGCAAGTTGTACTTTGCGACTGCTGGGACCCAGTTACAGGAAGCACACATTACACTGTCAAAGTGTTAATTTAACACCAACTGAACTTATATTATAGGGTCCTTTTGGTTCCATAATGTGTACTCTCTCAGAGTTACGAAATGGATAAAACTCTCAGGTCTCAAAGTGAAATGGAACTGGGGACATTGCTGCTGCCTTCGGGGTTCCTTGAGGGGCTTCCAAATGGACCCTTACAGGTCTGTAACTCTGACAGTTATGGGGGTCTTTGAAATGAAAAGGTTTGACCACTAGTCTAGGCCCACAAGGCCCAAGGGGCTACCAGGGGGGAAATTGGAAAGGATAGATGTGTGGATATAATAAAGAATATATATTTAAAATTTGAATTCAAATCCAATTTATGAGACTATTGTTAGTATTGTAGCAAGAAAGTCATTATTTTCAAACATCTCCAGAATAATAAAAAAATATATCACGCTCGTGTGAAGTGAGGGGTGCCTCACTCATTTGGCATTTAAATTGTATCACAAGACGTCACATGACGTTTGCTGTAAACAAACAAAGTCCATAGATGAATGTGGACTTTGTGTTGGAGGGAGCTAGTGCCCCTCGGAAATGCATTTATTTTGTTGTTTTTTGCAAAAATAGAAGATCTACAAGCTCACCACGGCTTGCGATGAGACATTGAGAGGGTTGTTGGTTCAACTTGGCATGTGTTGAAGTGCCCCTGAGCAAAGACACTTGACTCCTCAGCTCCCCCATGTGGTCATCTGAGCAGCCATCTGGTGGGTAAATGCAAAAGAGAAAGTTCCCCATTCCCCTTTCTTTCAGTTGACCATACACGCCTATTACAAGGCCATCATGACATTGTGTTGTTGTCGGACAAAAACCTCTTGTCTCCATATTTTAACTTTTTTTTTTAAATTAACGTCCTAATTGATCATACAGCATCACACCAAAGGATCAAAAGCAGATCTGCAAGCTTGAAACACAGTGCGAAGCGACGTGTTTTTGAGCTCGTAGATCAGCCTTTTATGTTTGAATTTGAATCCTGAAAAGTAACAGTTTTGGACATAATAATGTCCAAAACCGTTATGTCATATTATGAGGTTTCCACCCGACAGAGACAGTAACCAGTAAGCATGCAGTTACATTTTTGGAGTGGTTCACAAACCCTTTCATGTCAAGGACCCCCAATTAATATACATGCATTTGAATTTCCCCATCGGAAGATTTGTTTATTTTTGGAAGCCCCATACAAGATTTATATTCATTACCGTTTCAAAAATGTTAAACAAATTAACATTAAAATCAATGTCATATACAATGTATATTGAGTTTAGGTGCTATATTCATTAATTTGTCTGGGGAACCCCTCAAAGACCCCTGGGGGTTCCCTGTGATGAGACGCGTTGTACAACTTAATTAAGCAAATGTTCTTATATTTTTTAACATAAATCTTATATGGGGGGGTTCCTATAGCACAAAAGATTTGTCAGTGTACTGCCAAATACATAATTAACTTTGAGGGTCCATGTTCTGAAAGACATACAGCGCAGATATGATCTCTATACGGTTACATACAGTATGAAATGTGATGGCGATTTTCCTCTGGCCTTGCGTGGCTGTTTCAGGACTGGCACATTAATGAGAAACAGACACAGCATTTGGTGCATTTTCAGAGACCTTCACCAGTTACACTTTTCTGATACAATCTGATCCTGCGGTAATGAATCACATAATGAGTGGATGCTTACATCACGTCCTGTGTGCAATCATTAAACAAATATTTCACAGGAGAAAACGCCAGGCAACACGCAGACATTTCCAGAAAGTACACAGGAAAATGTTGATTCAAGTGTCTTAAACTTCAAAGAGAGCACAAATGGAACGACCGGTAATAAGGGTTCATTTGATTCCATTTGTACACTCTTAGGATTGGAATTAAGTATGCGATTTAATAATGTGTATTTGTTATTATTATTATTAAGGGATATATCTTGCACCGCCCCGATCTACAAGCTCACAACGTGTCGATGTAGTTCGGCTAGTTGAACCATTTTCAAATGTTTTTCAAAATAGTAAAAAGAAAAAAAGGCAAATAAGTTTAGGGATAAGGGGTAAAGGGTGGCACAAGATAGGGCCCTATATGTATTTTCACATGCAGCCACATCATAAGGTGTGTGTGTGTGTGTGTGTGTGTGTGTGTAAACAGGGGTTAAATTGATGGTATACAGTGCAGTTACATGAGACAGATGGAACTAGTGGCGACCGTACATGTGGGCGGGTTGTTGGGACAATGGAAAAACCAGGCCAAGGGGTTCGAGAGGGCGTATGAGGGAGTGTATGAGGGGGTGTATGACGGGGTGTATGTGGGGGTCCATCGCTGCTTCGCCGTTCGCCACACGTCTACAGGGTGACTCATTCACCACAGATAAGTCGATTTTGTGGTGAATGGCACGTTAGTGATTCATCAAGCCAGTGGGTGGTGTGCGTGTGTGTGGAGGGGGAATGAAGGGGTGTAATTTCACAGTAAGCCACGCATGTTCGGGAGCCACGAATGATCTTTCACGAGTGATCTTTAACCCACGAGTGATCTTTAACCCACAACACGGGTGAGTCTTAACCCAGCCACGCCGGTCTGACAAAACGGGATGTCTGACTTATGGGCAGTCCCCTGCAATTCAGAGAGGAAGCTGACAATGCGAGAAAGCGAGAGATGAGAGGCTGGTGGGCATTAATGAGGGCCTAATATGCACGACCGAGCAGAGTGCACGACCGCATCCAAACACGCTGATGTTGGCTACAGTAACAGGCTAACGGCACACATTCTCCCACCCCCCGACAGAGATGAAATGCTGTATTGACACAGTAGGCTATGTGGTGAAGTTTCCAACACGGCACATGGTCTGTAGAACGTCTATGAATCACTTTTAATTTAGATCTCCGGCCACAGGGTGAAATCTACCTTAAAGAATGATTTATTCAGGAAACATGCCGTACGGCGTACGACATCAGCAGGCCAGGGAACAGACTTCTCCCTCTCTCTCCGCTAACCGTTGAAGGCTGTAATTACAATAAAATCTGATACACTTCAAAGCTCCGAAAGACTTCTAACGTATACCATGTTCACTAACAGAATGTTGAGGGCCATCATTAAGGCCATTCAGAAACTGGCGATAACCGAATGTCGTTTCCATTGCTCGAAACGCGAGTGGGAAGGAACGTAAAGCAAAAGGAATACTTCACCTCAAAAATGACTTATGCCGACTATAAGTCACAGTATAATTGTAAAATAAATAGTATTTTTGAGTAAGGATGTGGTGTGTCGGAGGTACTGTGGACTCCTCAGGGTACACTTGGGATTGTACCGTGTGAGTTGTGCTGCAGTTTATGATGTTAATTGATTAAATATTGCTTTAAGGCTAGTGTTATTTGCCAAAACGGAGAGATTTGACACGCACCATAGCTTGTAGATCCATTACGTTTGGCAAGTGACACCATTGCGTGATTGAGTAAATTAGCCATTGGCTTAACTTGCATATTTGGAAAAAGGTCAAATATTAATGATACGATTGTATTTTTAGGCCTGTTTCTCATCATTCCAACCAGTCCAGACATGAAAGCAGAGGATGGAATACAATGTTGTGAAGTTATGGAAGAACTTGGTTGTTCCAAAACACTGTGAATGCGTTTATGGATGGAGTAATGCTAAATTATTCCGATACCGGTAGTTCTAAATAGCTAAAACAAAATGATGGATCGTGTCACTTTTGGCGTCTTCCATGAAGAAATGAGACGTTAGTCACGTTACAAACTTCTCCCGCAAATAAAGAAAACGTTAAAATGCCTTGGGGGGAAACCTTGTTCATGCTAAGCTGCATAACCACAAGGTTGTCAAGTTTGGGGAAACTCGTGTAATGGAAGGGAATGAGAAATCGTCTCCGTCGGGTGTATTTTTGAGCGATGCACACCGGACACCGCTGACCGCTCCAATGAACTACTCTGTGTGTACGTCTATTGGAGTACGGGATGCCCGTAGCACGACCCATTGACCCCTGCAGATGATTGGGGTCAATGGGTCACTGTTGAGCAGCCGGGCCGGTGGCATTCGGGTCTCACACACACTGCATCGCTCAGTTCACAGTACACGGGTGTGATTTCGTGTCGCTTCGTGCGTTCGAACTTGTGGATCTGCTACTTTTGATTGTGACGCTGTATTGTGATCAAGTAGGGCGTTCATTTACAAAAAAACAAGTAAAAACATGGAGATAAGGTTTCTGACTGACAGACAGAGTTCTGGCTGACAGATGAGGAGGAAAGCATTTTGCACTTTCCTCCTCATCCATCAGCCAGGTCAACAGAACTCTGTGCGCACGCACACGGTGCCACACGCACACACACTTACTTGCTTGAGCTAGTCCATCGTGGTCGATGAGGACTTCTAGAATGTGTGGGTCCTGGCTGTGATGACCGTGTAGTCTGTCCAATGCAGGATGCACAGTCTGCCACAGACGGGGCAAGTGATAACGTGACCCAGACGCCGCTGGGGAACGTGCAGACTTGGCCTTGACCCTTTTCAGACTTTTTGCCAGGCAATGTGGGTTCTCCTCTGCTATGTTGTCGGAGTCCATGCCAGGAGGAGCGATCCACAGCAGCATCTACAAGGAAGGCAGGCTTAATGGGCTCTATGGAGACAGAATAACTTCCTTCTTCTGGGCCACTTCCCTACTTCCTTCAAATGCGTTATCGATGATACTAATTAAGGCCCTGTTCCATTTAGCGTGCAGTGGCTCTCAAACTTTTTAATTTCAAGGAACCCCATAACTCTTGAGTGTACAAATGGAACCAAATGAACCCGTTCCAAAATTTGTATGCACTCTCAAGAGTTACACGTCACAAACAGGCCAGTTTGGTAGCCACTCAAGGACACTTTGAGACTCACTGGTGTAGCAGAGTGTCCCCAGTGGGCCAACATGCACAATAGCAGCACCCGGACTGTTTGAGCAGACTGGAACAGAGCCTTCATTAGAATCATGGGTAACACCTGTGAAGGAAGTATAGGGAAGAGGTCCAAGTTCTTTCCAAAATGTTGTACTGCATGTGCATATAGCCTATTCCCCACACAACCAACCGAGGTTAATGTTTTAGGTTATTAGAGAAAGTTAAGTACATTTTACATTATTTAACGATTTGCCATTTTTGACATGGGGCAGGGCATCCGAACTGGCTAAATATGTCTCTTTATATTTCCATATTTTTTACGGCAATTTCTTTATTTACTATAGTCCTACTGGACCCCAGGAAATTACATCTGGCCACAAAAGATCATGGGATCTATTTAATGTGAAGGGGGAGGTGACAAACGGACATATTAAGACTATGACATAGTATGGCAGCCCCCTAGTAGTCAGTTGTTCATTCAGACACATGGAAAACAAGTTAACTACTGTGGCCAGATGTAATTTCCTGAGTTCTAGGACTATACTAATAAAGAAATAGCAGCAAATGTAAAAAAAAAAAAAAAAAAGTTGTCCTTTAACAGCATTAGTGGAAAGTAGCCACTTGCATTTTCTCAAGACACACAACGCGACCTTGTAGATCGGCTAGTTTCAGCCCGTCACACCCTTCATACAACCAAGTATAAATATGGATGAAAGCGGGTTTGTCTCTGCGCACTTCTTCGGTCCGAACTAGGCTTTGGCGGTGGGATATTAACAAAGAATGTTACACAACAACTAAGAACTAAATTGAGGAATTTCACATTGCTTTTCCATTTGTCGAAACTACTCCACATCTTGGAAGCAAATATTTCACTCCACTACCCATCATTTGAAAAAAAAAACAAAAAAAACGGTGTTTACTTTGCAGATTTAGATTACAAAACATACATTAACCACAATACTTCTGTTTTTACTTTTACTCAAGTCAGATTCAGAATTTGACTTGAGTAAATGTACAAAATAAATGGAGATTCTATAGTGGCATTATAAATACACAGCTTAACAGAGAACACAAAGAAAATAAAAAGCAGCGGTGCATTTTAATACTTCTGTTTATTCATGATTTCCTCTTCAAACACATTTTCCTGATGTACATTTCCACCCAAAAGGAAAACCAGTGAGGTAAAAGTGCTGAGAAATGAAATAGTAATAAATGGTATCAACATCACCATCAGAGCCATAATTCATAAATCTGACAAAGGAACTCTTTTTGTATTAACGATTTCAAAAAATAGATATATAATATATATATAGTGCGACAAATCTCATATTTTCCCCCGCCAAAACCCATTTTCCAACTCTTATTCCACAGACACCCTTGCATACAAAACAAGCACACGAACAGTACATGAATACACATTCCCTCGCTCTCCACACACACACACACACACACACACGTAAACACAATGTGCTGCGACAAATTCCACAAAGCTCTTCATGCAGAGGAAAGCAGGAGAGCTCAATCACATTCCCAATGGCGCAAGACTTGCTCTTTCCAAAAAAAATGGTTAAAAAAAAATAGCAAGACGTACAAGCTCACAGCACACCACTTCTGGCCATGCTGCGAGCTTGTAGATCTGCTATTTTTGAATAGCCAACGCTAACAATCTACAAGAATACCCAATGATATCAGCCTCCCCATTGGAAAATTAAGAAATAAGAATGACACAAAACATCTATACAGGCGATATACACACACACACACACACACACCCCAACAGAAGCCCCCGCCACACAGAGCACAGGAACCATGGATGAACCAAGAGAGGAAGGGGAGGGAGGGGGGCGATTAACACTGAGACACCAATCGCATGGAATTACAGCACGCACAATTAAAGTGGCAGCCAGAAAACTAGTAGGGGGGGAAAAATAATTTAAAGAAATAAAACGGACAGAATGCACATCATCATCGCCAAGGTTTAATTTCAATTTCAATAACACGTGTGTGCGTAATTAATAATTATACAAAGACCCACACAAAGCGGGTAGTGATAGCATTTCCTGTGAACCCCGTCGACCCCAACGCCCGCCCTCATGCCCGCTCTTTACCTCTGGGGTTAAAAGAAGGAAGAAAAAAAAGATAAAGCACATCTGGCTCGTAAAAAAAGCGAGCCGTTGGGCGTTCTCAGAGAACGGACGCTGTAAACACACGAGAGAGAGGCTGGAGGGCAAGGCACAAGAGGTACCTTATGATTCACGCAAACTTCAAGGGCTGGATCCTTTCGATCAGCCTTCTCAAAGGTTCGCAAACTTTTACATTTCAAGGTCCCCCCCCCCCCCAATCAACTCTGACAGTGTACATATGGACCCGTTAAGTAGAGTCCATTTGGTTCCATTTGTACACAGTCATAGAGTTACAGATCAAGGAACCCCCAGAGAGAACCATTGTTCTAGAAAACAGGACACGGTTCCACCGAGTCTTGTTTTCTTTGACCCTCGCTCACCGAGTTGGGAGGAGGTCAAATAGGAGAGATTAAAAAAAAGGGAGCTATAAGATCAATACATAAGCCCCTCCTGCTGGTGTTCAGAGTGGCTGCCTCATACAGCAGTCTCAAAAGATCTTGAGCTCGATATAGTCGGCTGTGCCATCATGTCACGCAACGGAATGCAGCCCTACAAGTTCACCGCTGAGCTTGTAGATCTGATCGGCCAATAAATCAAGCATCACTCCCAGCACGCAAGTGAGACGGCGTACCGACTAAAGCTGCAGTCTGTGAGTGATAACTGAATAGGAAACAAGATGCGGACGCAGCGTTAAATCCCAGATGTCACAGATCACTCGTTCCTACCAATTTAGGGATAGCTCACCCAAAAAAAATAAAAAATAAAAAAGATGTTGCGTTTGTCGCATTCCTAAATGTTGCGTTTGTCGCATTCCTAAGTCAATAATAATTTGATGACCGGCAGTGGTATTCTTTGTGTCTCCATAGGCAACCACTGCTGGTCATCAAATTATTGGCTATCTATCCATGAATTCAAGTCTCCATGGGGTGAGTAATCAATAGGGGGAAACATTTACAATTTTGGGTGAACTAACCCTTTAAGGCATGACCAATATACATGTCTGTGTGTGGGGGGGGGGAGGGGGGCAAAGTCACAAGAGTTTCCAACTACTACTACTAGGGTAGACAAAAAACACTACAAACAGAGGCCGTCCGTGATCAGTGTTACAGGAAGGGGACATTTGAGATTCAAGAGTCAACACGGGTCAAGCAAACTTACAATTAATTACCACACATCTGCCAGCTAGCCAATACTCAAAAAAAGAAAAATAGAAACTGTAAGCCCTTGAAAACGCACGCACACACACACTCACTCACTCAATCTCCCTGAGATGCAGCTCATCTCTCTGGCAAACAGCCACAATAGCTTATTCACATCCCTCTCAGCTGGACTGGGTTTGGAGTTATTTTTCCCCCCCCTAACAAGGTCTCGTAAAGTGCTATCATAAGAACCAGCATTTTCTATGACATCATCAATGGCTTTTGTCAGTGCACTTAAGGTTGTCGCTTTGGTTCGTTTGGTGACACAGAACTTCCCTTGATGTCCCTTCCGAAGAATTTAGAAAATGTGGGTGTACTTTTTTTTGTAAACCTAGCAGATCAACAAGAACACAACAAATCGCATCCGCAACACGTTGTGGGCTTGTCTATCCATGTTCAATGCCAGATGCTGCCTTCATACCACAAAGCATAGACCCGGGGCGTTAGCATAGCCATGCGGACGATATTAACCAACAAGCAACTTTACAAGAGCAATCAAAGAGGATTTGTGAAGTTAATGAGGCTGAGAAGTGAGAACAGCAAGGCCCCCCAAACTGTATCTGTAGCTTTAGATAAGAAAGGGGCCAGAAGGGGGTTTAAAAGGCCGACTAGTACGTGATACTGGAATGACAATATGCAGATAATCTAGTTCAGAACAAAGAAATGCATCTAATTCAAATTACAAAAAAGCCTCAATCGATAATTCTAAATGGATATAAAAATGCTGGAACAAGTAGATTACAAATTCCACCCCAAACCAAAAACCTAACTTGCCAAAGAAATTACAACTGCTGCAAAAGTGGGGCGTCAACATTTCAGAGAAACAAACAAAAATGTGGAAAATAAAAGAAAAACTGCTATCCCGACTTGACAGCCATCCTCTCCAAACCTTCAAAATCTAAACCACCTGAACCACATGAAAGGCACTTGAGCGCTGAGAATTGCTGGTTCTGCGCTAGTAAGAGACTTTGGTCCACAGTGTTTCACCTAGGCCAAGCCAACTGTGTGTGTGTGTGTGTGTGTGTGTGTGTGTGTGTGTGTTTTGTGACAAAGTGAGCCAGCACAAAGTGCCCTGACCTGGGGGGTGGGACCTTCTACCAAACAGGCCACGCTGACCCCCTACCACCACCGTGTTCCCCCAAACCAGCCAGATAAGTGACACAGAGAGAGAGAGCACATGTGTGTGTGTGTGTGTGTGTGTGTGTGTGAGAGAAAGAGAGAATTGAATTCCTCCAACCTGCCAGGTCCTGTGTGCAAACCAGATAAGTGAGCGAGTGGGGCGGAGAAGGCCGGGGGGGTCATATCTGTTATCTGGATACACACTGCTCACAACGGGCTGTGGCTAGAAGAGCAGGAACAGCTGGGGAGCGAGTGAGCCGCTATCTGTGAATGGAAGAGGAACGACAGAAAGCCCAGCGGATGACACTGACACAAGGAGAGCAACTTTTCTTGAGTGTGAGTCAAAGTGAGAGAGAGCTCCTTTGAATTGTGAGTGAGTGAGTTAGAGAGAGTGAGAGTGAGAGAGTGAGAGAGAAATAGGTGTAGAAGTCACTACTCATCCAAAGCCAAGTTACGCCATCGCTGGTTGCCAAGATCCAAAAATAATGTGCGCTAGCTAGGGCTAGCCCCCATCCACTGCACTGGGCTCGGGGCAGAGCAGTTTGTTGGGCTGAAAATAGAAATTCACAGCTCGATAGAATGGAACCAGGCAGATTTGGGGTGTGGGTCGGAAGGAATTCAAAGTTAGCTCTGTCACAGCTATGGAGATATGTGGGGTTTGGGGGGGGTACGAGTGGGGGATTCTATAAGGACTCAAATGTCAGTTGTAGAGCTAAAATTGTCCAGAGCGAGAAGCGGGATTCCTCTGGCTGACACTTAACGTTCCACTTGACGTGCAGGTCAAGCAACACCAACCATGGGCGTTCATTTAACCGCAGTGTGTAAAAATAGAGCCAGGATTCCACGAAGGGAAGTGAATCAGCTCTCTGGGCGCATGTAAAAGGTGACGTCCCAGCGACTATGTGTCACCAGCACAACCCTTATGATACCGCCCCTTCAAAAAAGATAATTATACCCCCCTGGGCTCGAATCAAAAGGGACAGTTGCTGGGGGCCTGCCACGGGACTCAGGATCGCGTTTCGGGGGACGTCACAGAGCCTGCAAAGGGCCTGCAAAGTGCAGAAGGGGGTGACCTGCTATCCTGCCATGTGCTGCTCCTTATAAGGGTTGGGACGGCCGGTCAGTCAGTGTGCCTCACACTCCACAAGAACCAGAGCCAAGCTCCCATTCAGGGAGAAGGCCCTGTACTCTCACCCAGTGGGCCCCACTACACACACGTCACTCAGGCCGGCTTCTGGCGTCTGAAGAGCAGGTATAGAAGAAAGGGGAACAAAAAGGGACACGGAGGCCTCAAGTCAAATCTTCAGCACGAGACCCCCACCCCTCCACCCCATCCATCTATACTTGGTCGTGCACCGCTCACCGGAAATAGCAGATGTAAAGTACAAGATCGCAGTGCATGACACGTTGTTGTGAGCATACATGTATAATTTCTGCCACTACCAGTGAACAAAGTAGAAATGTGGGTCACTTCGGTATTTCAGTCTTGACTGAATAAAAGGGCTTAACTAAAGCAAAACTAAACAAAAAAAGAAAAGAAAAAAAGAAATGGGATGATTCACAGAGAGAAGAAAAGATAGGCTAAATATTCGTCTCTGTGGGGTGGAAATCTCATGTCCAAAACGGTTACTTTTCACGATTTAAAAAAAGTGTGTCAAAAGTAGCAGCTCTACAAGCTCAAAACGCATCGCTTTATGTCACATTTCGATCTCGTGGATCTGCTACTTTTGAGGCTTTCGTGAGACGTATGATCAAAAAAAAAGAAAAAAAAGAAAAGGAGAATACATGGACTATAAGAAGTTTCTGCCCAACAGCGACGACACACATTTTCTACACAGTCAACTCTTCTTGGCAGCCTGGCGAGTACAAATGCCTGCAAGGGACATCTTTGACAGAGGGCTTCCCCCTCCCTCCCTTCCCCATTTGCACTTCAAAAATTATCAATTCATTAGTCAGTAATATAAAAACAAAATCGGCAACTCCTCGCATGTCCGAAAAGGAGAGGTGGGAGCCGAGATAAAGTCACGGGCGTCTCGTTGTACCAAATCCCCAAACGCTGACCAGCAAACGAGGGTTGGCTCACCAGGTGAACTAAACAAACCACATCATTTATCACCTTCTAACAGCTGTGCTCGGCCGTCATTTTCTTTCCTCTATTTTTTTTGGCCTTCTTTGCTTTTATACTTTTTTTCCTCATTTCAGAATTTTCTGCTTTTTTTTTTCTTATTCAATAATTTGACATCACATTTTTTCCCAAATATATACAGGAGAAAACCAAATATAAAGGCCTAACAATTTCTTACTTTACTTCATAGATGGACCAAAATTCATGTTTAATACCATGAAGGAATGAGGGGGAGGGCTAAAGATGGGGTTAAGGCACCGTGGACATCATTGTGTCCAAGATGTCCTTAAACTGGACGTAGGGAGGAGAACAGGGTTTTTTTTTGGGGGGGGGGGGTGGAAGAAAGAAAGAAAAAATCTAAATAACACTTAAAAGTACCACTTAGATCCATCCAACGACCGACACTTTGGTATAAGGAATGAGGAAAACGGAGAAGGGAGTCCAAAAAACAAAGTAAAAAGAAGAAAACTTGTCCATTTAAATATAATCCTTTATGCCTGGGAAAAAGTGGGGGGGAAAAAAGGGGAAAAAAGAAAAGAAACTCCTTTCATGGCCTTAATCTAGATTTTCTGGGCACATTTTCCCTCCTCTCTCCCTCACTCTCCTTCCCGTATAGAAGCAGCAGCATCACGTCCCGTCTATCATCCACTCAGACTCCCTCTCCTCTCCTCTCCTCTCGTCTGTGTCTTTAGTCAGTTACAAGGCAGCCACGTGGGAATGTTCTGGTTGGCCACGTAGTAGTTGCTGAAGTTGTGGTCACGGACATACGGCGCCGGCTGGTAGTAGCACGTGACGCTGGAGGCGTCGGGGATGGCGCTCTGCTCGGCCAGCACGCGGAACGCCATGAGCGAGATGAGGTGCAGTGTCTGCCGCCGCTCGTGGCCCATGAGGCACACGGTGCTCTCGTTGACCACACGGCGCAGGATGGTGAGGTAGTCGTACTTGCTGCGCTCCTCGCCCACGAAGTGGCTCTGCAGGTAGGCCTCCACCTTCCGCTGCTGCTCGCCAATGTCCGGGAAGTCGATGAAGAAGCGCGAGCACATGTAGCGCTCCAGCGCCTTGAACTCCTCCTCGTCCGTGGGCCGGAAGTCGCGCACCAGCAGGTTGCAGTACTTGAGGAGGCCGCCGCCGCGGATCTCCTCGGGCCGCTTGGTGGCGATCTGCTTGTTGCGCAGGTGGCCCAGGGCCGCCTGGAAGTCGCCGTACACGCTCTCGCCGACCACGGTGGGGTGGAAGGCGCGCGACATGGGGGCGGCGGCGGCGCCCGCCAGCTCATAGTAGGAGAGCACAGAGTCCAGTACGATCTGGAAGGAGTCCACGCTGAACTCGAACTGCCGGCGGATCGAGTCGACGAACTTGAGCTCCACGTTGCGCCCATCGTTGTTGGAGAGCGAGATGAGACTCCAGCGGTCCTGCTCCGTGTGCACCTGAAGAACAGTCGGGGGGGAAGTCAGTAAGCACATTCACTGTACTCAAAGTACAATATTGAGCTATTTGTACGTTGCTTTACATCGACTGCATTACATTCATCCATTTACACACCAATGGCAGAGGAATCATGCAAGGCATCAACCTTGCACAGCGGGAGCAATTAGGGGTTCAGAGTCTTGCTCAAGGACACCAACTTTTACTCCACTACATCTCGGATTCAAATATTGTACTTTTACTTGAAAAAACATTAGTTTCTTTGTAGAGTTTGGATTATTGTTACAAAACAACCCTTAGGTTTTTCAGAAAACTGTCATGATTTAGAAGACATTTTGTAGAATCAAGTAAATAATAAAAATAAATGTATATACCCATATTGTGCCGAATATAAGACAACCCCCATTTTTCAATACAATACAAGACTCATTTGTGGAAAAATAACATTGAATGTCAAATAGTACAGTACCGTTTTACTGTACAGTAGTACAGTAAAACACTAAAACAGTGTTATATTCAGCACAATAGCGTAGTACTTGACCAATAGGGAGGTACTTGGCCGCCAACTGACCTTGACCAGCTTCTGCACGTAGGCCTCCTTCAGGGTGGCGGGCGTGATCTTCTCCTTGTTCACGCCCTCGGGCAGGAAGTCCAGCAGCGTGCCCAGCACCACCTCCTTGATGCGCTGGAACTCAGCCTCACGCGGCAGGTCCACGCGGAAGATGACGTCCAGGTCCTTGTAGCTCCAGCCGCCGCCGTCCTGCACCAGCACGTGGCTGGCCGTGCTGCCGTTGAGGCGCACGTCCTTCACGGCGATGCCGCTGCGCTCCAGGCGCTGCCGCACGCGCCACACGATGTCCTTGAGGCGCACCTCCAGCGTGGGGAAGTTGCCGCGGCCGTGCACGGGCACGGTCTCCGTCAGCACGTCGTTCAGGCGGCTCACCTGGTCCCAGGTCAGCACGCTGCTGTGTGAGGGGGCGGGGGCGGCAGCGGAGCTCGCCGTCTCGGCCGTCGCCGTGGTCGTCGCCTTGTTGGCCATCTTCCACAGTCCAAAGAGAGTTCAGGTCAACTGTCAAAGGGAGAGAGAGAAGGCACAGAGAGTTAGTGTCAAAGTGTCCTTGAGCAAGCCTCTGAACCTCTAATTACTCCCCATGTTTGCACGGTTTCCTCCGACGTCGGCGTATGAATGGGTGAATGTAATGCACAGCAGCAAAATGTAAAGCTTTAAGTTTGGATAAACGCTATATAAATGAACCAGTCCATTTACCTATTTAGAGCAGAGAGGCTCACTAAAACAAGACCTACTTCAGACATACACAAATTAAAAAGACTGCTCAAAAGCGTGGCACAAGGACACGCGTTTTGAGCTTGTAGATCTGCTACTTTTGAATCCTGAAAAGTAATCCTGAAAAATGCACAGCAATGCACACTCTGCTGCTTTAACTAGCCTACTTAGTATGAATGACATGACTCCATTTTCGTTTTAACTCATTTTTCGTCTTACTGTTGCATGTTTCTACATTACTCCTGCATTATGAGGAGGCTCACCAAAAGACAGTTTTACAATTTTAATCTTGTGTAGGCCTAGTAGTAGCAGACAGACATATAGTAAAATATATACAAATATACCTTTCCCTCAGGTTCAGCATATTCTGATGGCACACACAGATTAACTAACCTTGACAGGGTTCCAGCCCATGGTAGTATGGTACCCAGCTAAATGTTGCTAACCAATTGGAGCCTTATTGGATCTTTACCTTGAGTGTTTCATTGTACTCTCAAGCGTTAACTTATTGTTAATCTTAATACTTACAAGAAGTCTACACAATTAGATGGAGATATTAAAAATAAAATAAAAACTGTTCTCTCCTATATATAGCCTACCACAATACAGTAAACTATGGAATTGTGGACAAAAACTTATCCAAAACTAAAACAAAATATTTAGTTTTGGGTCAGATTCTCATCAAATGGTTGTCCCGAAAGTGGCTCAAATGTTGAATAGATAAAAGGACCTTTATAAAAAAAAGGGTTGAAAACCACCGACTTACATAATGATCAGAGAGAGAGAGAGAGAGAGAGCTAGCCCTATAAACCACGGTCTCAAACGAAAGCAGAATGTGGAAGCGAACATGTGGGCAACTCATTCCGAACTACAATGGCTTGGTGAGGCTTCTAGAACAGCTTTCATTCCAGAAAAACACACAAGTGCTGCTGCACATGATGAGAGCTCCCGTTTGGGCTCAATAATAAATTATTATGATATAGAATCTAAGGCAGCCCCGAAAACTAATCCATCTTCTTCCAAAAAAAAAACAGGCAGGCTCATTCGGCGACGCTATAATTAAACAAACACTATAGTTGTCGATTTGGAGACGCCTTATAGCCTACAATGTTTTACCGTTTAACTAACTTTTAGTCCCGTAAAAGGGAAAAACACCATAAAACAAGCATTTATTTGATACATACCGGTACATGGTTATTCTGGACAATGCCATAAAGGTATCCCCTTGAGAACTAAAACTCTATTACATGGCATCATACATAACTCGAAAATACAAAATCCCCCTAAATTGCAAACACACTCGTATAAGGGAGAAGGGTGTTAGTTGTCAATGGAATTAAAATTAACAATTAAGCGACCCATGGACCCCTTGACGTTCAAACTTGAAAAGTTTGTAGCCCTTCATGTGGCCACCGTCCGTCTCCGATAGAATGACACCAAATGTGTAGCCGAATATAACATTAAAACCCGTTCCCACGTGGAACAAATGGAAGCAGCATTAGCACAACACACAGAGACACGTCTTTACATTTGATACAAAAGTCGGTACGTACAGTTCCAAAGGTGTCCTCTGAAAGCATTCAAGTGTACAGACAAGTGTTTGTTAACTTGACATCCGTGCTGACTCTTCCATGCAAACACACACGCAAACTAAACTCCAGGCAGCGATGGAAGGAAAGACAGAAAGCGGCTCCCTGGGCGCACACAGCCGCTTTATAGGCCGAACCACCACCTCCCCGATGCTGCACGTCCGCAGCAGGCCGCAAGTCCCGCCTCCAAGTTACTACTTTATTTACCACTTTATCGTTTCACTTCAATACATTTTATTTGTTTTATCTAAGACGAAAAATGGATCCGACACCCCAATATAATAGAGAATTCTTTGGATTTAAAGTTTTAATTGTTATTTTTTTTTATTATGATTCTATATTCTATTATTTGTTCGTATTCATGCGCCGTGGGCAGGCTGTGATTGGTCCGTGAGGTTTTTTGTGTTGCCAGGTGACCATAGGAGCATCCACATGCTCTTTCATTCAGTTTTCAGAACGCTTCTTATTGGATGGTTTAACCGGCCAAAGAAAATAAAAATAAAATAATGAAATAAAAATAAAAAGCAAGAAGTATCATCAAAAAAGTATCAGAAGTACTGCTTTTATAGTAGGCTACTGCCATTATTTTATTCAGTGTTTGAGCCACGGACCACTATCTGATGACATTTAACCTTGCAGACACAAAAGTAAAGAATATGTATAGGAGAGATAACAGGCAAACGTTGATCAAAATAACAATTCTTCTACATTACAAGAAGTGTATAGACTTCTTGTAAATTAAGTAATGCAGATATTTAACAATCTTGAGAACGTAAAATGACACCAAATGGACCCGTTACAATGCGTAAGGGTACATTTGGTTTCATTGTACGCTCTCAAGAGTTAAAGATCTATAAGGGTTCATTTGGTTACCAACTGTCATTTAGTTGTGGACCACCTGGAACCCAATCAAGGACCACTGGTGGTTGAAAACCACTGACTTAGAAGGCTGGCACACGCACACACACACACACACACACACACACACACACACACACACACACACACACACACACACACACACACACACACACACACACACACACACACACACACACACACACACACACACACACACACACACACACACACACACACACAGAGAGAGAGAGAGAGGTGGAGGGGATTTCCGCATGACTTCCTTGTCATTTTAATGGAAAAGATTACATTGACTTTTTTTTTGCTTACACAACATGAATACCAAAAGTTGTCAGGGGTTTATCGCAAATGTAAGCTGTCCTGCCCACACTAGTACCACATCACTCACTCACTTTCCTTCTCTCTTCCTCTCTCTCTCTCACATGCACACACACGTCTCACACACACACACACACACACGCACGCACACACGCACGCACACGCGCACACACACACACACACACACACACACACACACACACACGGAAGACTCCCCTACTTTTCTATGGAAGACCATGCAACAGTGACGTTATGATACCACTGAGACTTTCACTGACACTGAGACAGGCTTCTGAATGTGAATGTGAATGTGTGCATGTGTTGGAGGAGAGCAGCATGAAGCACGTATAACCATCATGGTTTTACATACAGAGATAATGAATTCAAATCTCTTTCCATGTAAATCTTCTGGTGTAAACTGTAAAGTAGTAGGCCTACACTCATCAGTCCATGATGCTCACTCTATCTCCTTTACATATACTTCTTTTTTATAATTTTATTTTATCCCACAATTTTGGAACCCATTTTTTCACCCAGTGTCAATATTATCTAATGTAATCCTGGGCGCTATACACTTCCTCTGCCAACCTGGGGAGGGGCAGCGGGCTGACCTCATGCTTCCTTATATGCATGAGGAGTCCATGCTGCTTCTTTTCACCTGACAGGAGGGGGGGGGGTGGGGGAGTTTCGCCAGCCGGACGTAGCGTGTGCAGGAAGAAGGAACGTGTTATTCCGACCAGTTCCTTTCCCCTCCATCAGGCGCCCCGGCTGGCCAGGGGGAGGTAGTTTATAGAGACCAGGATTACTGCATGTTTTTGTGAGGGCACCTACCCTAGGGGACACGGGGAGAACATGCAAAGTCCACAGAGAAAGGCCCTTTCGCCAACCCCGCCTCGGGTATGGGCACTGATGACGTGGAGGAGAGAGCACGCCTCCAGCATCCCCAGTAGGAATCGAACCCAGGACCTTCTAGCTGTGAGGCGACAGAACTATACCAACTGTTCCACTGTGTCCTTTACATGTACTCACACACTCATGGTTTACCCATTCAGACCATGAGGCCCATTCTGTAGTGGTTTTCAACCTTTTTCACATCAAGGCCCTTTATTTATTCAGCAGTTGAGCCACGGAACTCATTTTGATGAGATTTAGCCTCTCAGACCCCAAACTAAGGAATATTTACGAGGCATGAACCCCCTAAAATGATGCAGTATATTTGCCCCCGCCCCCACCCCATCTGAAAATGTTTTGTGCCATGCAGGGACCCCCAGAAGAGAAGATTTATTTAAAAAAACAAATTCAAAACTATGAGAAGAAAGGTTCAAAAATAGCAGATGTACACACACACACACACACACACACACAGCCCGGACCCCGCAGCACAGCTGGGCATTTCCGTAGGTTGTTCTGTAGAAGATCGTAAATCTGATTCAGTATTTTTGTTTTAAAGATACCGGTACTTCATTTGGTCGAGAGTGTAGACAGGAAACAGAAAGCAGTGTGTGTGTGTGTGTGTGTGTGTGTGTGTGTGTGTGTGTGCATGTGTGCGTGTGTGTGTGTGTGTGTGTGTGTGAGTGTGAGTGTGAGTGTGAGTGTGAGTGTGAGTGTGAGTGTGTGTGTGTGTGTGTGTGTGTGTGTGTGTGTGTGTGTGTGTGCGCATGTCACCGTATGATTGATTTGCATCATCATCGGAACAGGTGACAACCAGAGTGCTGGAGGCATCTCACGCACGCAGCCACGCACGCACGCACGTACGTCAGTAAGAATGTGTGACTCACTCATTGATTGTAAAGAGCAGAGCTGGAGGTTGAGGTTGACGTGACCACATGAATTCCCCACACAGAGCTGCTTGTATACGTGCTACTCCAACGCTGCTATACCAGGCAGTGCTTCACAAAAATATCCTCAGGTTCCCAAAGTCTTCAAATCTTTCAAAAAAGATGGACAACCGTGTGTCAGACGGCACTGCCCTCCCTGTGGTGGTGTGGAACGTGTGTCGAATTTGAAGTCGCTGCATGGGGGCGAACGGTTTCCGAGTTACATGGATTACAGACATACAGAGACTTGGTGCATTTATAGATAGAAGATTTACATCGGCTGTGTGTGCGTGTGCAGGGACAGAGCCAAGGCAGAGGGCCACGGATCAGCAGAGTTGCTATGAAGCAGAACGCATCCTGTGTGTGTGTGTGTGTGTGTGTGTGTGTGTGTGTGTGTGTGAGAGAGAGTCAGCATTTCAGACACAGTAGGGGGTAGATGTGCTGAAAGCAGAGTCGAAAGCAGAGTAGTAAGATGGAGCATATCACGTTGCAGTCGCGCAGAAACCTTTTACCTCCTTCATATTTAAACGTATACTACTACATACTACAGTGTCACATGCGCATCAAAAACAGCAGATCCACATGCAGTATAGGCTCGAAACGCATGCAGCACAAAGCTTATAGATCTGCTATTTCTTTCTATTTGAATCCTGAAAAGTAACAGTTTTGGACATGACATGAGGTTTCCACCCCGACGACGGATGATAAACTATCCCTCTCTGCTCTGCTCTCTTCCTGTGTGCCTCTGTTTCTCTGCGTTTTATAAGCGGTTTCATACCACCGGCCACCGGGCAGCCACATTAGCTCTCCTCCAATGCATCTACACTCACGTTTCAAACTATAAGTATATAGCTCAAAGGTCTCTTTGGACAAAGCCGTGGAACTTTCCCCCAAAACCGTGCATGGTGGATTTAAATGAATGCCAGTTTGATACACCGAGAAACCCTGATGGAGAGGTTCCTGTTCGGACGTATATACGTGCATGAACCAGTTTGGCAGATCCGGTGCAAGGCAGTGGTTTTCAACCCTTTTTCATTTCTAGGCCCATTATTTATTCGGCATTTGAGCCACGGACCACCGTTTGACTTGCTGACCCAAAACTAAAGACTTTAACGTCATCGTTGGAGAGGATTTTGTCCACAATGCGTCCTACAGCGTCACACAAAAGCATCAAGAGCAGCAGATCTGCAAGCTTGTCGATTTGCTACTTTTATATTTTGAACCCTGCTTTGGACATAATATGAAACATGAGGTTTCCACCCTGCAGCAGTTCTGTGTTTTTAAAGTTCTCACAGGTCATGACCGTGGTTTTGACTTCAACAACATCAGTTCTGTGTTTTTAAAGTTCTCACAGGTCATGACCGTGGTTTTGACTTCAACAACATCAACAAACATCATGACCCTAAAACACTGCGCTCTCCACTTCCGTAGCAGCGACACTCTGTCAGTTTCACTTCTTACCACTGCCACTTCACACTGCACAGTCAAATCCTTCTTACCACTGCCACTTCACACTGCACAGTCAAATCCTTCTTACCACTGCCACTGCACACTGCACAGTCAAATCCTTCTTACCACTGCCACTTCACACTGCACAGTCAAATCCTTCTTACCACTGCCACTGCACACTGCACAGTCAAATCCTGTGTGTTAATTCAAATATTTCGCGGTGCATTTGGGTTTAAAAGCAGTGCATCGCAAAATAACTTCCTGAAGATGGAGAATTGAGCTGCATGGTTTCACACACATCGAACACAACACAGATTCCGGTGCAGATTATGCACAAGGAAGGGAACATTGAACCTTGTATTTCTTTTGTTATAATGAAACGTCCGTGCAGCAGCAGGAAACAAATTGAAGTCATGAGGGCGAGTGAGACTATAGCTGGTTCACTGCTTCTGGACACCTGCCAAAAAGCTTGTATACTGTGGGAACCAACACACGAGCATCGATCGAGAAGAGGGGGACTGCCCAACCTCCCCAACCGGGATCCGATGGAGTCATTCCGACGGGGCATTAGTCCGACATGCGGGAACAACGGTCGGACTAGCGCTCCAACATGCGCTGCTCCCGTGCTTGTGGTTATGGTTAGGTTAGGGTTTGAGGTAGGTTGTCGGTCTAACGACTGTCGGACCAATAATAATGTCGGAACTATACCCGTCAAATCAAACTCAGCTTCTTCTATGCAACGGTAGAGTCTGTTCTCCTATATTATGGCAGCTGAATGCTGGATCCTGAAGCCAACCCTGCAGAAGTCTGTGGACAGGTCCTATACCAGAATGTTGCGTGCAGTATACTTAACATCAGTAAGAGTACACATTACCAACAATAATCTGTATGATGGAATGCCCAAGGGTGAGCCAGAAAACAGCAGCCAGGAGAATGAGACTATAGCAGGACACTGCCAAAGACACCAAGAGCTGCCAGCCAGCAAACTATAGTGCTGTGGGAAGCAACACACAGGCACCGGTCACGAGGACGTCCCTGGATGTGCTCAAGAAAGAGAAAGACGCAGGAGCGCAAACCACCAACGAGCTGGCAAGACTTTTGGAGAACTGGGATGACTGGAAGTGACGAGACGATGGAGGGCTCGTCTGCAGGGGAGAGTGTTCTCTGCCTACTTCATAGAGTCTATGAAGTCACAGTTTATTGCTGCACTTGTGTGCCGTTATGTAAAGCCGTATATAGTCTATCAATGTGAATGTGTGGTGTGGTGTGGTGTGGCGTGCGTGCGTGCGTGTGTCAGGTTGTTCTGTGGCTTCACTGTACCTACTTTATTCACTTTTCATCACCCCCCCCCCCCCCCCCCTCTCTCTCTCTTGAAAAGCTATAGGATCAGCAAAATGCACTCTCTCTCTTTCCAGAAGTTTCCTTATCTTTCCATCCTTATTGAGGACATTGGGTTCTCACAAAGCTATCAGCACAAGTACACACACATGGCAGAAGTGTGTGTACACAGGCTGACTTGTGTGAATAGCTGTACTTGTGCATGCAAATTATATGATCAGGGACATGTGAATATAGACATGATACTACGTATTACCATGTACAGTACTACTACTACACACAGACACAGACACAGACACACACACACACACACACACACACACACACACACACACACACACACACACACACACACACACACACACCTGCCGGTGACTCAGAGGAGTGACAGAAATGCATTTTCCCTGACTTTACACAGACAAAATGCTCAGAGTTAATGGGTCCATTTGGCTCCATTTGTACACTCAGAGTTAACCCGTTACAACCATGAGATTGAATCTAAAAATGTCTTCCAAATCTCTGCAGTTTCACCACAGTTTTCTGAAAAAACATACGTTGCTATTATATGTCAGTGGTGCTCGGTCAAGGACCGCCAAAATGATATGTACATTTGGCAGCCTATAGGTGCCCCCTATACAGTAGGCTAGGGAACCACTGGGTTAAATGGAATAGTGCCACCTAGGCTAGGGAACCACTGGGTTAAATGGTGCCACCTAGGCTAGGGAACCACTGGGTTAAATGGTGCCACCTAGGCTAGGGAACCACTGGGTTAAATGGTGCCACCTAGGCTAGGGAACCACTGGGATAAATGGTGCCACCTAGGCTAGGGAACCACTGGGTTAAATGGAATGGTGACCCCTAGGCTAAGGAACCACTGGGTTAAATGGTGCCACCTAGGCTAGGGAACCACTGGGTTAAATGGAATGGTTGGTGACCCCTAGGCTAGGGAACCACTGGGTTAAATGGAATGGTGACCCCTAGGCTAGGGAACCACTGGGTTAAATGGAATGGTGACCCCTAGGCTAAGGAACCACTGGGTTAAATGGTGCCACCTAGGCTAGGGAACCACTGGGTTAAATGGAATGGTTGGTGACCCCTAGGCTAGGGAACCACTGGGTTAAATGGAATGGTGACCCCTAGGCTAGGGAACCACTGGGTTAAATGGAATGGTGACCCCTAGGCTAGGGAACCACTGGGTTAAATGGAATGGTGACCCCTAGGCTAAGGAACCACTGGGTTAAATGGTGCCACCTAGGCTAGGGAACCACTGGGTTAAATGGAATGGTGACCCCTAGGCTAGGGAACCACTGGGTTAAATGGAATGGTGACCCCTAGGCTAGGGAACCACTGGGTTAAATGGAATGGTGACCCCTAGGCTAGGGAACCACTGGGTTAAATGGAATGGTGCCACCTAGGCTAGGGAACCACTGGGTTAAATGGAATGGTGACCCCTAGGCTAGGGAACCACTGGGTTAAATGGAATGGTGACCCCTAGGCTAGGGAACCACTGGGCTAAATGGAATGGTGACCCCTAGGCTAGGGAACCACTGGGTTAAATGGAATGGTGACCCCTAGGCTAGGGAACCACTGGGTTAAATGGAATGGTGACCCCTAGGCTAGGGAACCACTGGGTTAAATGGAATGGTGACCCCTAGGCTAGGGAACCACTGGGTTAAATGGAATGGTGACCCCTAGGCTAGGGAACCACTGGGCTAAATGGAATGGTGACCCCTAGGCTAGGGAACCACTGGGTTAAATGGAATGGTGCCACCTAGGCTAGGGAACCACTGGGTTAAATGGAATGGTGACACCTAGGCTAAGGAACCACTGGGTTAAATGAACGCGGAGGGTTTGAACAGTGCTCACTCACTGACTGGCTCGGCACCGCAGCAGCCCGGAGGATCTGAACATCCCTGGCTGGCTGGCTGGCTGGCAGGCTGGCTGGCTGGCTGGCTGGCAGGCAGGCTGGCTTGCTGGCTGGCTGGCAGGCTGGCTGGCTGGCTGGCTGGCTGGCTGGCTGGCTGGCAGGCTGGCTGGCTGGCTGGCTGGCTGGCTGGCTCTGCACCACGCAGGCAGCCCGGACTGGAGGCACAATGAGCAGCCTGTCCGCTGCGCTGGCAGGGAGGTGAGGAGTGCGGGTTGAGACGGAGGTGAGAGACTGCCAGCCTCCTAACCGAAGTCTAAATTCAGAGCCTTAAGTCTTTTTATAGAATAAACACACTTCTATCATTCAGTCCAAGTCAAGACATCGGATCCCTTTCGCAACATTTTCGCCGTCAAACTTTGTCTCTGCCGCCATCGGGTAAAAATGGTAGAATGTAGGCTACTAATTGCAGTGCCAGTGGTTCCCAAACTTTTAAGCTCGAGACCCAAGAGAAAAATTAGTGTGCCTGGGACCCACATTCGTATAGCAGATCTACAAGCCATTTTCACTAGTTCTTAAATTATTATTATTATTAACTTTATTAAGCACCCAGAATAAACACAGGCCTCTAGGCATATAGCAAACAGGTATGAATGGAGCTTCTTCCAGACTACTGTATAGCCTATGTGGCTGATTGCCAACAGCGCTGTCACTCAACCTCCATTCACCACTGGGCACTGCAAAAAGGAACAGAAAAGATACACACACACACACACACACACACACACACACACACACACACACAACCCAAGTCCTGCAGGGCCATAACTAGGGATGCATTGAATGGGAAATTCCTGTTCGAAACCAGATAGAGTTAACAGTTGACCGAAAAGCAAAACAACACGTTATCAGTCGTCAGGCTCAATAGGCAAGCAGCAACACAACACCCCATAGCCTACACTACAAGTCTCTATAGGGGCTACGCAACACAATCTAAAAGAGCACAAACACAGAGTAAATTAAAAATCACACCCGTGTGAAGTGAGGGGCGCTCTCATCACACCTCATCATACATCATCTCATTCCAGGCCAAACACAATGTTCAATGTTTGAGCTCACTCTTAAATCAGGTCTACAAAAACTCAAGTCAAATGACGATCGCAGCAACAGGAGAAAGTGGGGAATAAAAAGACAAGGTAGCGCGTCACGCCTACCAGAAACTTCCCACGGACGTATTTCATATGTCAAGCACACAGTAAACATAGAGCGCACACACACACACGGCCCACAGACGTAGCATACAGAGAGGGTGAGAACTTCTCCCAGGCTTATGTGCTTCTGGCTGATTGCCAATCTAAATGATGTGGTGTCACTCACCACACAATCACCACTGCAAGAAAGAACACACACACACACACACACACACACACACACACAGGCCCTAATTCTTATAAACAACCTCTGCCACCTTGCAAAGGCTAAAACATCAACGTCATTTAGATATAGCGTGTTATGTTATGTAGACAGATGCCAGGTCATTATTGGACAGGCATTCTGTAACATTCTTCTATAACAGGGGTTTTCAACTGATTGTGAACCAGGGACCACCACCCTGACTTAGAATCAACCTGGGGACCACTGTTGTGTTGGGTGGGGATATGGGCTAAGATTAGTGCTTTGGTAAATTAACACTTGCTATCCATCCCATGTGTATACATCCCACTGTTTCTCAACTGGTGACTACTACTGGTAAAATGTCCTAATAATAATGACTCAACCAGACAATCCGGTGCACTTCCACCCCCTATTATTTTTTTAAGATAACCATAGCCATATAAGGAGTCCCCAAAGCAGCTATACGTTCAAATATGGAGTGTGTTGCATCAATCACAAATAAATCATTCAGCTCCATATATGGGCACAAAGGGGGGACACACAGACGCACGCACGGACAGACATGATCTGCTAGGTCTCATAGTAAGTGGCTAAGTGCTCACTGCGTTCGCAATCACTGCGTTCGCAATTACCTTGTGTAAAAGGAGTCGTATACGGTACAAAGGTATGTCGGTTGTGAGGGCAAGATACCTTGGCTCAGATGGGTTGACGTGTACTTGATCCTGACTCCTCTACTGAAGGTCAAAGGTCTTGAATGTAGAGCCTTGAAGAGGTTCCGTCGTGTCCTGTGTCCTGTGTCTTGTAAAGTGATGTTGATGGGGAGCGTGGTTGTATATGAGGGTCTTCAGTAGATTCTGGGAAGTTGAGATCGTTTGAGATTCCTGAGTGGGTTGGTTGGCAATGGTCTGTTATACTGGAACAGAGCTGCTCCTTTTATACTATTCAGGTTATCCTGATGTGTCATCCAGGTGATGATGTCAGTGGGTTTCAGCTCCATATATGGAGATCCAGGTGATGACCCTATGTGGAATACGTGATGTCAGACGTAGTTGTGCAGTCAGCTCTATTATAGAGATTCAGACGATACCGTCGGTATTGGTCCGCTCCATATATGGAGATCCATGTGACGAAGAGTTGGTAACGTCGAGGTTGGAGTGCCAACTTGGCAGGTAACTGACAATCTAAGCAAGACAATCTAAACTGAAACCGAAAGTTATTTGGGACTACATTAACAAAAGGACAAAAATTAAAACATCAGTAGGAGATCTATATGTCAATTAAGACAATAAAAACTCCCCAAAACAGAGAAGGACTCGGATAAAGGCAAGCCCCACTTTATCATTGGGGACATGAACCACTGTACCCTTAAAAGCACTTTGAGAGACTTTTATCAATACGTCAAATCAAATGCCCTACCAGGAATAACAAAATCATTGATTTATGCTATGGAAATATTAAAGGTGCTTATAAATCGATCCCACTTCCACCCCTAGGCTCGTCTGACCACAAATGCATTAATCTTATCTCTGTCTAGTGTCTACCGCACTGTATTGAAACAAGGTAAAGTGCAGACCTTTCAGGTTAAAGACTTGAATGAAAATGCATGCCTCACTTTACAGGGTTGCCTCGAGGCCGACTGGATATGTTCAAGGAATCTTCTAACGATATTAATGAGTTAACAGACGTTGTGAGTAGTTGGGTGTCCTATTGTGAAAATATTGTTATTCCTGAAAAAACTGTGCAAACCGTGGGTCTCTAAGACACTCAAAAAGCTTCTGTACAGTAAGAAAAAAGCCTTCAGTGATGGGAACAGTCGCTTTGTGTGACATTCAGAAGGAAATTAAACGTGAAATCAGGGCATGTAAAAGTAGGTATAAAGATCAAATTGAGTCTCAGCTCAAAATGAATAATTTAGGATCTGCTTGGGACAGCATGAAAATAATTGCAGGGATGAAGGACTGTGGTTCAGCTCAATGGATACACATCAGATGTAGAGCTGGCTCAGGATCTGAATAACTTCTATGGCAGGTTTGATGCTCATGATTACAAGGTCAAACACAATGAAATTACAGTCTCACGTCGGCCCCTCCTATGAATCCCTTTTTTAATGAGAACGATGTAACCAAAAGCTTTAAGAGGTGTAAAACCCAGGAAAAGTCCTGGCCCTGATCCTGGCCCTCAGTGGGCGCCTGCTAAAAACATGTGCTGATCAGCTAGGCCCTATTTTTTATTACATTTTTAATTTTTCCCTCTCCCTGCAGAAGGTTCCATCTCTTTGGAAACAGTCCATAGTGGTGCCCGTTGCCAAAATAAAGAACCCTATGGTATTGAACGATTTCCGACCTGTTGCCCTGACCTCCCTGCTTATGAAACAATTTGAAAGCTGGTTAAAACTGAGCTCCTGGTCAAAACGGAGTCTATGTTAGACCCTTTTCAGTTTGCCTACAGAACCAGGAGAGGCCTTCAAGACGCCTCATCGACCTTACTTAATCTTCTCTATAAACATTTAGAAGGTAGTAAGAAGCATGCCAGGCTGCTCTTCGTAGATTTCTCATCAGCGTTTAATACAATTCAGCCTCATGTTCTGGCAGACAAACATTTATTCTGTCTAGATGCAGGTCTTGTAGGCTGGATCCTTGATTTTTACCAATAGATCACAACAGGTAAAAGTAAATGGAATTTTATCCAACCTATTATCCTCTTCTACCGGCTCACCTCAGGGTTGTGTTTTGTCCGCCGTCGTATACAAATGATTGTGTTAGTCAGCATGCTATTTTTGAATTGGAATCCTGAAAAGTAACCTTTTTATTGAATTTCAAATGCATTTAGTTATAGTTATGTTAACTTTATGAACTGTTAACATAACTACATTGGACACAATGTAACAGCTGAAATCAATACTATATCAGTATTATTTTATTAGCATGCACTGCAGGCCGCATTAAGTGAAGGTGGGGGCCGCATGTGGCCCATCCCATGCTCTAAAGTTTAGAGCATGGGGTGGGTCATTGATTTTCCCGGTTGGTTTAGAGTCTAAACCAACCGGGAAAATCAATGACGTCAGAACATTCATATCAGTGATATCACTGTCATGTCAGAACATCCAGTGCTGTTAGTCATAAGGGATGGAAAGTGAGAGCGGTTGCCGTGTGTGTGTGTGTGTGTGTGCACTGTGCGCGCGCGCCATGTTTATCCTGCAGTGTGGTCAGAGTGGTGCCACCTGCTGCTCTTGGGACCGGTGCCAAGCTGGATGTGACGCCGTGAGCATGCTTGGGTGAGCAGCAGACCCGGCCATTAACACACACACACACACACACACACACACACGCACGCACACGCACACGCACACGTGTATCAACATAATCCAACAGACACAGTGGTGCCATTAAATGTTCCACTACAGCGCCGTCGCCGTCCAACGTACCGCCACCTGTCACCCAGCGTGTCCATCCAGAGATGAGTCACAGCAGCAGGGGTGACGACGGGTCACCTGACCCTTCACTTCCTCTGACATTAAAGCTCACGTTCGTGCAGGTGTGTCGCTGCACGGGCCTCAGGCCTCATGGTGGACCTCTCCTCCTCTGCCTCAGCAGCCACAGATGTGGCTCCCGAGTCCCTATACGCGTTGAAGAGCCGAAGGCTCGCGACTCACTTTGATTGATCGGAGCGTCTCTACCCGGAACTGGTGGCCAAGCAAACGGACACCGTGGGAGCCAACCCGAGGTACAGCGAGGAAGGGAAAGAGGTCACACCACCTACAGTACATAACACAATGCAGTAGCCATTATCCATTCAGGACGGGAACCCCTTTTGGTGTTTTAAGCATTATGTTGTACTTTAGCTATTGGAAAATAGCAGATCTACAAGCTTATAGCAGGTGCGACACTGAGTGCTGCGCTATGAGCTTGTAGATCTGCTATTTTTTTTTATCGTGAAAATGCAGCGCAAATTATATATATATATTAATATATAATATATATTATTTTTCTTTTATACTCAAATCAGTCCGCAGCCAAATATCAATAATGAAAACATGAAATAGGTTGAGCACCACTGTCTAAACACTAGAGCTTAAGACCCGATGCTAGACCAAGCCCCCAGAACCACACAGGATCATTGAATCCATGCACCACCATGGTGGCCAAATCTAAGGTTGTAAGATAATCGTACTAAGGTAATCACACTTTAATCATTGACCTCCAGACACGTACCTCAGAGGTGACAAGATTAAGCCAGACTAAATCTAAATATAAGATTGAGAAACTTTTAGTACTTCTAGTAAGACTAAATCTTAATTGCCCAAACTCTTCTTCAACAAAGCGAAAGCAAACATTATGGTATGGTATGGTATGGTACAAAACACTGAAGTCCTTAAACCAGAAACTTAACCTCAGTACAACTACTAACCCTAAACCTAATAAAAATTGTGTTTTGGGGAAAGCATTCAGGTTACCGTTTTGAAGTGTCCTTGATCAAGACATCTAACCCCCAACTGTGAGCAGATTGATGCCTCACTGACTGTTGGTAAAATGATAAACTGTACGGTAAATGGTGCCTTTATAAAGCGCCTTTATCAAAAGCACTTGACAATGTGCATTACATTCACCAACTCGATCATGCATGCACACACGCACATACACCGATGGCGTGTGTGGATACGGAATTGAAACCTGCTGCCCCTAATGTACTTCAGTGACCCTGTAGTTAATTGACCGAAGTCCCCTAGGGGTATACACCAGGCCCCCTCCTTTTCCCCCCTTTACACCAACAAAATGCATGCAATGTCATGGTCTAGTCCAGTGGTTCCCAAACTTTTTCATGTCAAGGACCCCAAAATTGACACTCCCCAGCTAACATTTCCCCGCTAGCTACCGCCTCCCGCTGTCGCCTTCACAGCGTAGCACGCCCGGGCTGGCTTGGACTTCCCCCCGCTGTCCGCGCGTCAAACGATCGCGATCAGTTACTTTTTAATGCGATCGTGAATTTACAGCGATTTACAGTCCCTCCTCACGCTGACATAAGGCTTGCCTCCCCCGCCCGTCTCTCTCTCTCTCTCAGACAAGGATGTGCATTATATGTATAAAATACATAATTTTTTAACTATTGAATATAATTAAGTGGATTCTTCTTCTACTTCTTCTTCTTGCGGTTATATTTATTATTATTATTATTGTTGTTGTTATTAATAATAATAATAATCATATGTACCTGCAGACTAATAATTATAACTTTAGTTCAGGCTAGCCTACCTAGCCTGGAGCCGAGGCTTTACCCGGCATGCATTGCAGTGTTGTTGTTTTTGTTGAATCGACGTACGGGGGTGGAGGCAGTCGCAGAAGACAAGACTCTCCAACAAATGCTTATATTAGTTCTTACACAGTTTTTCTCCGGAGAAATTCAGTTGAAAGGTCAGTGTATTTTTATATCCGATATCTACCGTGTGTAGTGTAATTGCCCGTGTTAGAATCGTTTCGATCTTTATCTGTGTATGTTTCCCTCTAGCTAGCTAGCCTAGCTACCTGGGCAATCTATTGTTTGGACGAGGGGATAAGGTTAGCATTAGCAAACGTATAACTCATGCTATTTTAACAGGTAACTTCTTATTGTGTTGATAAGTCCTTAAACACAATTATTCGAATTAGATAAGATTTGATACGGTGCTTGTGTAGACTACATAAACAGCATTTAGCTGTAAATCACATTTTTTGTCATTCTTTGTTTTAGAACTTCTCCTATGGTACCACATCAATACAGCATGGGGTCTGTGTGTATGTGGGGTCTGCAAGGCTAAATCTTCGTCAAATGTCTGTCTTGCAAATGTAAAAAATATCACATAGTAGGCTAATGTTTAAAACAGACTTTTTTTGTTATTCTATTATAGGTGCAGATGCAGTGACCAAAATGAGCATTGCCATGCAGGTATTTCTTTTACTCTTCTCTCTGTTGTCTCCTCTAAAGGAACTTTGCTAGGCCACAATTGCAAATAAAGATTTGTCTAATTACAACACATTTTGATTTAATTTTTGTCATTTTAGTCATTTTGTTGTTTTATTCTAAGCCTGATTTTTACACTTGGTTGCATGCTGAATATAGCTGGTCTACAAGCTCGCAGCACATTGTGTGCTTGTAGATCTTCTGTTTTCATCAAATTGATTTTTATGTACATACAATGTTTACCATTTTGTTGTTACTGTGATTTCAGACACAGGACTTGGATCTGTTGGGCGTACAAACGGTAAGAACATTTCTACCACTGAATTAAGGTTGCATGCTACAAGCTCTCTTGCCTCAAGTTTGCTGTTACATTTGAAAGAAATTTGACTTGAATTTGATTTCATTTTACAGACAAGGTGACATGCTGTACAGAGCTGAGACATCGTTCTTTAATTTAAGGTAATTGTTCATTTTACCAAGGACAGAAAATTGGCACCCAACAATGTGTAACTGTGTACCATTGTTACCATCATAACATTTTAAATGACTGAGGTGTATTATGATGAGTACTGTGGCACTCTGTGCCACACTATGAGCTTGTAGATCTGCTATTTTTCAACAGATGAACCTATGAGGCGACACAGATGCGTCCTCAGGTCTAAATGGGTTAAGGCAGTGGTTCTCACATCCATCAAAACGTTATCCCACAATAATTTATTTAATTAATTCTGTGATTTCAGACGAACTTTCGCTGGAGGAAGACCTATCGACTTCAAATGCAACCTCTGCTGGAAAGGCTACCACCAGTCGGGTTTCCCTGACCCTCTACTATACGCAACATCCAGACCTCAAGGAACGCACCCAGCTTTCCGTGCTCGGACATACAGACATGGGGACATACATACATTGCTACGCTCAGAAACTCCTGACTCCACTCAGAAGAGAATTGGTGTTTTAAAGACTTAAGCACTTACACTTGAGAACTGATGTCTTCTAAATCCTCACAGATTTTAGTTAAAACATTTGCTGCAAAATAATATATATTTACAGATTTGTGCCACATTTTCACGATGTTTCAAAATTAGCAAATCTACAAACTCGTTTTCAACAGCTTACAGCTTTTTAAATAATGGTTAAAGTGGCTAAAACCAGGGGATCTTGGACTTCAGTGACAGGGACCTGGGGTCTGAGAGCCGGAGACGTTGGACAGGGTGCATTTTGGAACTTCTGCTGGCGGCCACCACCAGTCAGGCTTCATAAAGGAAGGAAACGGACAGGCACGGCAGGCAGCTCATCAAATGGTGGTCCGTGGCTCAAATGGTGAATAACTTTGGCATGAAAAGGGTTCAAACCCACCGCTATAGGGGTTTCCAAATGGACTCTTGAATGTATGCTGCACGATTTCTTGCTCAAAAGGTGAATCTCGATTGTGTGTTCTGTTTATTGCTGTGTAACTGTTATTGCAACATTACTGGGCCTACATAACTAACTCCACACAGAATAGACTTGGTGTTTTATAGAAATTAAACTTGAACTGATTCCACAAAATGTCTTCTAAATCCTCGCAGATTTTAGTTAAAACGTTCACTGTGTTTGGGCCACATTTTAGTATTAGCAAATCTACAAGCTTGTGAGCTTGTAAATCTGCCAACAATCTAACAGCTTTTAAAATTATGGTTAAAGTGTTTGAATGGTATGACTGTTTTCTGAAAAGCCTAGATGTTTCTGTATCATTGGTGTTCAAACGATTTACTCCAATCTGAAAATATGTTGTTCCAGGGACCGCGCTACGAGCTTGTAGGTCTGCTATTTAGTTTTATCCTGAAAATGTGCAAATCTTTGAATATATATTGTTTCAGAGCAAACGTTTTTAAACTCATCTTTGCTTCTGGGTAGTCCCTGGAACAACATATTTTCAGATACTGTAGGTGTCTGCGGCCAATTTCATAATATTTCTGGGGTCCTTGACATAACATAATTTGAGAACCACTAATATAGAAACATAGGTTTTTCAGAAAACTGTGGAAATGTGGACACAATCTTATCCAACATGTTCTGGTGGTTTCAGGAAAGTTGGTGTTTTATAGATTTTAGAAGCCAGTGGTTCTCAGAGTGGTCTTAAAGTGCATTCTCAGCAAAATGACATAAAAATCAACCACTTGTATTCTAAACTTGGTTGTTTACATATTTTTTCTATGTGCCTAAATTATTTCATTGTAACCTTTTTTTTTCCTAATAAAGAAACAAAATTAAGTATACATTTGCTGCTTTATTATGTTTCTATAAATATGTGGGAGGGAGGTGAGCATGGGGGAGGATCGAGGGGTGCGGGGTCATATGGGGGGGGGGGGGGGGGGGGTGTCATAAGACAGCTCCACGCTGTCCTGCTGCTGCCGTCGTAGCTGACGTTCGAGTCGCGGCAGAGAAGCGGGGCGCCGGTGTGAGTACCAGATCTCTTGTGGCTGCCAGATGTCTGTGGGGTCCTTCGCGCATGAGACCCACGTCATCACGTATCACGTACGCTCAAAACAGCATCACGTATCAATTCAATTCAAAGGGCTTTATTGGCATGAGAAAACATACGTTTACATTGCCAAAGCAGAAAGAACAAAACAACAGTACAGCAATACAATCAAAACAAAAATTATGTACTTTGAAGGTCAGAATCTTCAATAGATTACGTACGCATATCACGTACGCTCTAGCCAAACAGATGTCGTTGGTTAGCCAAACAGAGCTAACCTGTTAGCTCTGCCTTGTCTATCTTCTATTTAGCATAATCGTTTCAGGAATTTAACATCACAATGCAACGTTTGGTACTCCGATATCATGTATTATTAGTCAGTTAAATTAACAATGATTTTACAATATAAATTGTGGTCTCAGAGATATAAATGCCATTAAATGGGGCTCCGTATGTAATAGCATAGTGTAATAAGTGTAGTAGTGTAATAGCGTAGTGTAATAAGTGTGGTGGTGTAATAGCGTAGTGTAATAGCATAGTGTAATACGTGTAATAGTGTAGTGTAATAAGTGTAATGCGCCCGGGGCGTCACTCTGTGGATTCGTCTATAGCTGAAAGCCTGGAGGAGTCACTTGGCCAATCACTGCTGACCCGCCAACTGGAGAGTGTAGTGGCACTTTCAGACAGACAGACAGACAGACAGACAGGCAGGCAGACAGACAGACAGACACCCAGGCAGGCAGGCAGACAGACAGATAGACAGACAGACAGACAGACAGACAGACAGACAGTCAGTCAGTACTATATCATACTGTATGATATACAGAGTTGCACAGGCAGACAGACAGACAGACAGACAGACAGACAGTCAGTCAGTCAGTACTATATCATACTGTATGATATACAGAGTTGCACTCTGTATATCATACAGTATGATATAGTACTACCACCAGTGCTTTTTTTGTTGCTTTGTGACACTTTTGCCTAAAGTTACTTGCATGTGAATAGGCCTACAGTCCAATCAGCAGTACAATCTACAATCTGCACAGTATGACATCTAATTATTAACCTTTTACCCTACATACATTGCCTATATGAAATGAGCAGATCTACAAGATCACAACATTGTGAGCTAGCAGATCTGCTGTAACAAATAGGTCTATCTGACCAGCTTGACCAGACTGACTGACTATCTATAGCTCAATTATGTTTAGAAAGCCACAGTTTCTGGCAGTGTCCAGCAATAACCAATTTATGGGAAAATATATTCAATAGGTTCTCAAGACCAGTGATTCCCAAACTTTTTCATGCCAAGTACCCCCACATTGATCTTATCATTCATGCGGACCCCCATTTTTAAAATATATTGCAGGGACCCCCATAAGAGAAGATTTTTACAGTTGTAGCAGTGATTCTCAACCAGTTTAATTTCAAAGAAGCACCCCGAGTTTGACATGCAACAGGCTACGGAGCCCCATTTAATGGCATTTATATCTCTGAGACCACAATTTATATTGTAAAATCATTGTTAATTTAACTGACTAATAATACATGATATCGGAGTACCAAACGTTGCATTGTGATGTTAAATTCCTGAAACGATTATGCTAAATTGAAGATAGACAAGGCAGAGCTAACAGGTTAGCTCTGTTTGGCTAACCAACGACATCTGTTTGGCTAGAGCGTACGTGATATGCGTACGTAATCTATTGAAGATTCTGACCTTCAAAGTACATAATTTTTGTTTTGATTGTATTGCTGTACTGTTGTTTTGTTCTTTCTGCTTTGGCAATGTAAACGTATGTTTTCTCATGCCAATAAAGCCCTTTGAATTGAATTGATACGTGATGCTGTTTTGAGCGTACGTGATACGTGATGACGTGGGTCTCATGCGCGAAGGACCCCACAGACATCTGGCAGCCACAAGAGATCTGGTACTCACACCGGCTACACGCGCGTCGGCGCGCACGGCACACGCTGATCAAGAACGACGCGGCCACATCGTGCGACGCGCCCGGCGGAGGACACGATCGGCGGCGCGCGGCGACCGCCTCCCGCAGGCGGCGCGCCATAACTTGCTAGCTGGGTCATTAGCCCACGGACCCCCATTTGAAAATATACACCAGGGATTCTCATAAAAGAAGATATTTACGGCTCTAGCAGTGATTCTCAACTATTTTAGTTTTAAGAACCCCTGGTTTGTCTACGGACACCCATTTAATGGCATTTCTATTTCTGGGACCCCCAATTTATTATTGTATTATTGTCAATTTAAAGGTATATTCAGTGATTTCACTTAATTCAAATATCCCCCCCCCCCCCCCCCCCTGGCTCCACACCCTCCTCTCTAACATCAGGGTCTTGAGTTAGCTCCGCTCCTTCAGGTGTGAACTTTTGGCGAATGTTTAGCCAGGGTTTACCATGTGGTTAGCATGTCTAGTCTATGCGTATGCACGCCGCATGCTGTTCAGAAGACACGTGGAAGCACTTAACGCTCAGCTGTCTCATAACTACGAGGCAAGACGTCTCGAAAAACCTATTCATGTGAAAGTGTCTGTAGCTGCAGAGAGGGAGCCACTCCTCCAACGCTCCCCAGGGAATCCCAACACGGCCATGGAGGGTAAAACTATAGCCCATGAAAGAGGAAGACTGACACTGCAGCTATAGAAACATCAAAGATGAACACTTTCTCTCATGAAAAAGATAGAGAGAGAGAGGGTGTGAGAAAAAGAGAGCCAAGCCGGGGCAATGACAGGGTGACAAGATGAAACGAAATGGAATAGCGATCCAGGGCAGTGGTTCCCAAACCGTTTCCACCATGTGGCCTACCTCCACCATGGGGCCCACCTCCACCACGGCGGCCCACCTCCACCATGTGGCCCACCTCCACCATGGGGCCCACCTCCACCTGAAAAGCTGGAAAGCGTATGTCGGCTGCCGTGTTAAGTGGTCAGATGGGTGGACCATGGAATACTTTAAGTTCCTGTTTATCTTTTGAATCACAATGAAAACTCACTTTTCAAGGTTTAAAGCGGGGAAAAAAACACTTTTCTTTTAATAACATTAAAATCGTTGTGTTTTGACTCATTGCATTAAACTGGAATTCTCACAGATCACATTTTCCAGTAACTTCACTGTGACTGTCTGTTTGTCTGTCTGAGAGAAGGCTAACTTTTTCCCCCACACACAGAGGGACTCTCCCCCACACACAGAGGGACTCTCCCCCACACACAGAGGGACTCTCCCCCCCTTTTTCGGTTCCCAAACTGGGAGTCCACACTTTATTTTTCGGGGGGATGATTAGCTTAATGTGCAACATTGCTTTCTCACTCAACGGTAAACAAACCAACCAACATACAAACACACACACACACACACACACACACACACACACACACACACACACACACGCACGCACGCACGCACGCACACACACACACACACACACACACACACACACACACACAAAGACAGATACAGGCAGGCACATAGGCGGAAATAAATCTGTGTGCACGCACGCACACGCACACGCACACGCACACACACACACACACACACACACACACACACACACACACACACACACACACAAAGACAGATACAGGCAGGCACATAGGCGGAAATAAATCTGTGTGCACGCACGCGCATTTTTTATACTGCTCTAGCCTGCTTTCTACATGTGTTTGACTTACTGTAGCTATTAGTTATTATGTAATTCTTACTCTACTGTACAAGGAAATAATATTTGATTGTGCAACTGCAGGCTTGACAGATATTCGTGGTTAAGGCGGATGAACTGGTTCAGTGTGTTGACTCGAGTAACTTGAGTTAGGCCTATGGTTTGACAGTGAATGGAATCATTCATCAATTATTAAAGCAGGTGCATCAATAGCCAGGATTAAATGGGATTATACCACAGCTGCATGTGAGCACTGCTGAGGGATGTTTGTGTAGAGGAAGTTTACCCAATTTAGCATACAGTATATCATATGTTACATTCAGATATAAAATAAATATGTAAATAAATCACAATGGCATTGTTGTATATATATTTCAGTTGTTTTTATTTACTAGTATTATTGTTATTGCTATATTTTCTTTTATTTCATGTAACATTTTGCTACAATTGTTAATTCCCTTTCATACTAGTAGTGTATCCTATAGGCCTGATGGCTTAACTGCCAGTGAGGAGCCCCACCGGGAGGACGACTACTCCCGCCCAACACTCCCCGTCCCAGCCCGTATATAGGAGACGGAGTCTATATATACTCTAAGACAGTGTTGGGCATCGTTACTTTCTAAAGTAACGTCGTTAGGTTACTGGATTACTGCCCATAAAAATAATCCCTTACCGTTACAGATTACCTT
Source organism: Protomyctophum bolini (assembly GCF_963924005.1). NCBI lineage: Eukaryota > Metazoa > Chordata > Actinopteri > Myctophiformes > Myctophidae > Protomyctophum > Protomyctophum bolini. The sequence continues at coordinate 13,715,166 of NC_137877.1, read as the reverse complement.
CTGAGAAAAGTAACAAGTTAGATTATTTTCCGTTATTTTCCGTTACCAGACAATTAAAACCCATTTTTTGGTTACATTGTATTTAATACAATGTAACCAACTTGCGCAAGCATAAAAAAAGTTAGGTAGGTAGGCAGTAGGGCTAATAGCCCTACTGCCTACCGTCAATGCGCCGCATTATCAGTGCGGCCCGGTTAAAAACGAGAATGATACACACCATGAACTGACCATAGACAATATCCCCTTTACAGCTCTCTTTATTAACGAATATAAGTCGCCACAATCGCCAGCCTATACACGTAGGACTGGACAGAAAGAGCTATAGTGCAGAGAGTACAGACAATACCAGACTAGGCTGTTGCGCTGCGCTCTGGTGCCCTCTCCACGCCGCGCACCGTGGCCCATGAACAACAATAACAACTCCACGTGGACCCACGACGACCCACGTATGAATTAGATAGTTTATAAGAAATGGCACGGCGGCCATCCTTGCAGGCAGTGACAGTAACATAATGAGAATCCTGTAGGCTGTGTAACCTGTTCATTTTGGGGGGCATCATCAACAACAGCCTGTTGATGATGAATGATACTATGAAACTTAACAATTAATGTACTAGTAGGCCCCTACTCACCTAATGACGCCGCCACGGAGGATATACCATGTTTGACGTAATTCCAAAGTGTTTAGCCTACATTTTTTAAGTCATAGACGCATGCGGTTTTTATGAACTTTGGCTAAAAGCATGTTGTTTTTATTATTCCACCACCCGGCAGTGCCGGCCCTTCTAGTCGACTGTCATGGTAGCTGGCTAGCCTACAACCGAAATAACTTCCTCTTCCTCTTCAAAATAAAAGCTGCTTGTAACAATACTTTTATTTCTTAAGTGAACTACAGGATGTAGTAGACGCAGGATGTATAGTACATGGTATAGTGGGCTTGGAAGGATAAATCACACAGAAGGCAGGAGAAATAAACTCCGCAGACATTCGGGGCTTTATTATTTTTTAAATCTTGCCAACAGAATGAACAGGGACACATTATAGTAACGGGATTACTTTGTTGGAAATGTAACTAAGGAACTAACTACTAAATTGCAAAACTAACAAGTTACTTTATTCCGTTACCAATAAAAGTAGTCCCTTACATAACGCCGTTATTAATAGCGCCGTTACACCCAACACTGCTCTAAGATAGGAGTAGCCTACATGCAATGACCAATACCACTCTCCCCGCCCGACTTCCCTCTCCCGATCACAGGCCAATTGTGTTCGCGTAAACGCTCGGTGGATTCGAACCACAGCCTCTGTTGTGGTGGGCAGGGACTTGAACCACCGGAGAGCCAGCCTACTGTGTTGTGCTCCTTGATTTAACCCATTTTGACCTGAGATCAGATTCTAAAAAGATCTTAAAAGTCATTAAATTGTAACTTTAGTAATGTGCAGATACCCTGTGTATAGCCTACAGCCCTACACTCATTGTGTATGGGGGGGGGATTCATTTGTTTTCCTATTAAAGCATTTCCCATTAAATGTATACTTCTCAGGGCGTAAACGATTAATCATTTTGCTAATAAGGTTGTTTTAACCCTCCTAAAATCGCCCCCATGGTATTACCATGGGAGAGATTCTTGCATCATTACCATCATGGTATTCATTTCTGTCTGACACAGAAGCACAATACTCCCCCCTATTGGCGACACGAGGTAAATACAGAACAAAACCTACAGTATACTATACAGTGGTTTTGGTTTACAGACCAGTGTTGATTTTGACAGCTATAATTTTAGTTTTAGTCAGTCTTTTGAATAGTTTTAATTTAGTAAGCTATTAGTCACATTTTAGTAATCTGAAATGTCTCAGTGTTAGTCTAGTTTTAGTCGACTGCATATACGATTTTAGTCGACTGAATGTACAGTTGATTTAGTCGACTAAAATGTATTTTGGTGGGCTTTAATGCCGTCATAATGGCTGATTTTACACAAATGACTTGTGTCTTTCACTTATACTGGATCGCTTGTCTTCCTAACATTTTAGTCTACTTTTAATTTGTTGACGAAATTGTCAATATATTTAGTTTTAGTCAGTCTCATCATAGCTTAGTTTCCATTTAGTTTTTGTCAGAGAACATTTTTCGTCATAGTCTTATAGTCGACGAAATAAACACTGTTACAGACGACACTGAAAAAGACACTTCTTCAAGATGGTCAAGGTCAAGACAACAACGATCTCACCAAAGCAAATCATGTCATTATCAACGGATGACACACTAGCCAGTGTCTGCAGAGCACTGTATGAAGACTGGTGTAGTATAGCCTACTACTACAACACAACGGGACGATTCATTTTAAGGTCAAAACACTGACCTTTCTAGGTCACAGTGACCTTGGCCTTATAGGACAGTGGTTGCCAAACTGGGGTCTGGGGACCCCCAGGGGTCCTTGAGGGAGTTCCAGGGGGTCCCCAGCTAAAGTTAGTTAGCTATAGTTTGGAACCAAATGGACTCTTATGGGTCTGTAACTCTCAGAGTTAAATTAACATTTATTTTACAATATAAATTAGGGTCTCAGAGGTAAAAAATAAATGCCATTAAATGGAGGGATGGGGGTCCGTATAGACTAATGCATGTCATCTGTCACTCTCCTTCTCTCTCTGTCTCTCTCTGTCTCTCTCACACACACACACACACACACACACACACACACACACACACACACACACACACACACACACACACACACACACACACACACACACACACACACACACACACACACACACACACACACACACACACACACACTCTCTCCTCCTCTCTCTCAGTCACAGACACATGCACACAGAGCAGCAGGACATGGCTTTGGCAAACGGTCAAACTAAATATTTGACAGCAACCATTCAGTGTGGAAGCGATAAAACATTTACAGCACACTGTAAACGGTTTCCTCGAGGTCTTAAATCCAGCCGTGGTAGTAGGCTACTGTACTCATACGTTTACAGCTTGCCACGACGGGACGGAGAGAACTCGACACGAGGCACTAAAGGATTATTATTATACACAAATAAATTAATGCATGGTGGTCTGAGAGAGAGAGAGAGAGAGAGAGAGAGAGAGAGAGAGATTTAATTACTTAAAACCCTCAATACTTTGTAAACGTGACCTTTGGCTCAGTACTTGGTATATTCAGGCTACACAAAAGGAGGAAAATAGCCAATCTATAAGTACAGTAGATTGGCTATTTTCGGCTAATGTTCCCCCCAGAATAGGCTAGGGTTCAAGTAGACAGTTAATGTAAAAATTCAAAAAGAACAGCTAAAGCTTGAAGGACCCACTGTTCAAGACCCCTGGTCTAGAGACATCAAGTTCATGTCTCTATTGGGAATATAAAATCACAAAGACAGACAGGCAGGCACATCATAGGCGGAATAAATCTGTGTGCGCGCGCGCGCACACACACACACACACACACACACACACACACACACACACACAGAGGATGTAATCAATGGAACAAACAGACAACACAAATATTTGCCATATCTAATCAGGAAATGCAGACATACAGATCGCAAGATTAACCTAATTACACATACAGTGGAGTACAATACTGTAGTGTCTGCTTAGCAATGGCAATGGCAAAAGATCCTAATCACTGCTACATGTAATACCTAGAGTCACTCTATATCTGTACTGTATGGTATTGGCAAAACATGATACATCTGTGTTGAAGCAGGCAGAGCTGGGAGTTCTCCGGGAACTAGATTAAATTGCACTGTCTCCCAAACTCTCGCTGCCAAAAGTCAGAGTAAGCTCACTTCACACAGTGCTGTATATAAATCACATACAGTTTGCGTTGGTCGTACCGTTAGAATGTGTCAGATATGAACACTTGCTCAAGACTCATGGAAATAAAGAGAAATAAAATCTCGTGACTGAAAAGGTAATTGCATCATTCCTTAAACCTTAATGTGGCTGCTCTTCTGCATACAGTCGAAAAAATCCCAGATTGAGGCTTCATGACCTTTTATGAAAGATGCTTCTAAACATGTATTCCATTGCTAGTTTGATACCTATGTTTCTATTTCAGCGGTTCTCAAACTTAATGTCGAGGACCCCAGAATGTATTTGGCCGCCGACTCCAATCTGAAAATGTTGCTCCAGCTTTGAGTAAAAAACGTTCGCTCGGAAAGAATATATATCCAAAGATTTGCGCTACATGTTCACGATTTAAAAAAAATAGCAGATCTACAAGCTGCACTGACTCGGTGCCGCGCTATGCGCTTGTAGATCTGCTATTATTCAATAGTTAAAGTATAACATAATGCTTAAAACACCAAAAGGGGTTCCTGTCCTGAATGGGTTCATCTTTAAATTACTAATAGCTGATCTACATGCTCACCAACACGTCACAGCGTTGTGACGTGTTGTGAGCTTGTAGATCTGCTATTTTCGGTGCACGACATGCTTTCAAAGACGACATGCTGGCTTCGTGTGGAATCCGAATGACTGACCAGTCATGGCGATGGCCGAGACCTCGAATCCACCAAGACCACAAGCAACGCCACCGGTTGAAGGAAACATGAAATCACAGGGAGACTCGTTTGTTATTCTGTTCACTTTTCATAACGTCTTTATTTGAATTTGTGTCTCATTTTTAAACATATTTACAAGTCTCTCTTAAGTTGTTTTTTTTTTCAGTAAAAATACAAATACGGAACACTTTGACCCCAGCAGAGCCCATCCCCCAAAGGTTAACGGTTTCCTCGCCTATACCACCCCCCCTCCCCGGGCTTGATCCCGATTGGATAACAGATGATGTCAGTGTGATGTCAGAGAATGTTGTGGGTTATGTGGATGATGAGGGTGAGAGATAAAAGACTGTACTGCATCAATATGCTGCAACGACCGCCAGACATTAATGGATGCCTTCATCATTGCCTCCAGGTTCGCTACTGAAGTCTATGATGAACGCATGGCCGACTAACCACTTAAACCCTACAGAATATACGTTACTTTAGTTGACCGGGATCCCTCTGAGCTTCATACGACTACTTCATACTTCAACAAAACAAATCTTGTGAACGTAGATCTTAGATCTATAAGTATTATTTTGAGCAGAATCATTGACCACAGAATAGGATTCAGTCGGTTGTTTTTTATTCCCAGAGAATGCAGCCACCGTGGCAGCCGTGTTTGACTTGTCGAGTTCCTTCCTTCCTTCTATTCCTTTCCGCAGTACGGTTGCAGTTTATCAACCCTAGGGGGTTGATATTATTTATGGCAAGGACAGGACTTGATGCCTATTTTGTAAGAAAAGAAAAAAGAAAGTAGATAGATAATAACTAATAAGATCGCCCCTTTCCTTTCGAGCACAAATTAAACCTTGTATCCATATCTTTTGTTGTAAATCAAGGCCCTATACTTGATCATACCACAGCATCACTCAAAAGCAGCAGATCTACAAGCTCGTGCTGAGCTTGTGGAGCTGCTACTTTTGCAATTTTTTTGAGGGGCGCTAGTCCCTCCTATATTCAGCTATAGTGTCGATTCTTGTCTCAACACAAACATTAAATGCCATCAACAATGAATGGAAGAATTTACGTCATGTGTCTGAGAGCAATGGGTGCGAAATATATTGGTTATTACAGTATCTATGGGCTGGTTCTATCCAACCTACAGCAGAACCAATTAAATAACAAATGTACGCAACCCTGTCTTGCAGTATAACAGTGACTTGATTATTACTTGCGCAAGGTAAAGTAATCAGCTGCATATGTATGTCGGTGTTGTCCGTCGGCCAATCAGGGACCACCATTCTTATTCTTAATTCCTTATTGGCTGTCGATGGTGCAAAACAAACGTTTCGACCACAAGTTCGTGGCCAAAACGAAGACCAAACGTTGTGGTTGAAACGTTCAGTGACGTCGTGGTGCAGCAGCACGTTGTTGGATGGACTCATCATTCCCTTTGAAGTCAAAGGAACTGTTCGACTGGATCGACCTTATCTGCATGTTTTCATCGACCGAGGCGATGGTCAATAGTAGCAGACAGTACAGTACATGGCAGACAGTACAGTGCATGCACTCAAGACAACGTCCAAGCGTTTTTTGCCTTGGACAACAATGATCCTCTCTGCCACTAGGGGCCGCCAACCTCTTGAGGAACAGGCCTTTTTTGTATCCACCAGAGATAATCAGATGTCATCACAAATTCACACCACACACATTTGGATGCACAGCATTCCTTTGGAAAAAAATAAGGTTTGTAGGGGTGCTGAAATCCAATATGTCGTACATGTCTGTATTCTGTTCTAGTGACAGCTACAGTACGATTCAGAAGGGAGATGATGATGATGACCATGAGAGAAAATGAACAGTGAACAGTTATATCTCAGAATATCCTGACTGACAACCTCCCCCATACCCTCCCCGAAAAAAAGGAAAAAAAAGACAAGTCAAATAATAGAAAACAACACATTATTGGCTAAAGCAGGCATCATCACATAGCGACATTTTTCGATAAGGCTTGAAAACAAAGTCAAAATGAGACGGGACATTAAAAAATATATATTCCTGGGTAAGTGCAATTTCTCCTCTTCAGCTCACGTACAAAGATCTCCTTCTCCTGCCTATACTGTATATGTGTAGTCTGTCGTAAACCCCAAAACAGACGATTTACAAGGTCTCACGTGTGAGGGTCACACGTACGGTGTGACCTTGTAAATCGGCTGTTTTCGGGACGCGAAACCTATCACTACGGCATTAACCCATTTTAGGCGGGAGCCCCTTTTGGTGTTTTAAACATTATGTTATAATTTAGCTATTGAAAAATAGCAGATCTACAAGCTCGTAGGTCTGCTATTAGGTCTGCTATTTTTGAAAAATCGGGAAAATATTTATTTCAGAAAACTGGAGGATTTAGAAGATTCTTTTTAAAATTCGAGGTCAGGCCTAAATGGGTCACGGTAGGAAATAGGAATCAGACACGTTCCTGTCTGACCTGAAGCCATCATGGTTCTGTTCAGCGGTACCGGGGACAGCGGACACATTAGATCCATTAAAGCAACACACACAGTAACCACCTCTTTAATCACAACACAATCCCCAATGTCGACCCTGTCGGGCAGAAACGAAACCTCCAATCTCGGTATTTAAACTCTGTTTTGTGTGTTTTTTCGTAAATTAACTAAGCCTCTGCTTGATCATACCGCAGCGTCACACCAAAAGTAGCAGATGCAGTAGCAGCTCAAAATGCTTGCGCGAATCTCCGAGGTTTGAGCTTGCGTATATGATATATCTGCTACTTTTGCAGTTTTTGGAATTTGAATCAACAATTAACAGTTTTGGATATAATGAGGTTTCCGCCCAACAAAGACGATATCATGTCTTGAGACATACACACATTCACGCACACACACACGCACGCACACACACACGCACGCACACACATTCACGCACACACACACACATTCACGCACACACACACACACACACGCACACACACACAACACACGCGCCGAACATTACGTTAATGAACTGGATTGGAATGAGTACAAAACAAGTGTTTCAAAGAGCAGAGTGGGGGGTGGGGGGGAAACAGAGTGGGGGGTGGGGGGGAAACATATATTTTGGGCCAGTGGCCACGGAGGCTGATGGTGCAGTGTGGAGCACATATTATTATTATTGTTATTTAAGAACAACAGAAAATAGGACATCCACCCCCCCCCCCCCCCCCCCCCCCCCCAATGCAGAAAAAACGACACCCAGTGCCAACTTAATTATAGCGTTTGGATGGAGGTCAATTTGCACCCTGGGGGGGGAGGGCTTCACGAGAGGGGAAGGGGGGGGGGGGGGGGCTTCATGAGAACGAAAATAAAATAAAAATAGCATCCGTTGGTTTCAGTTCAAACCAACACCCAAACAAAATGGGAAGTAGTAATGATGTGTAGTAATGATGTCTTCCTACAGTGTAAACCGTGTTTTCCACTGCAAAGCTAGACTTTCCCTCTCGACACCGTCTCCCTTCTCCATCTGTACGCGTCAGTCATTCAGGTCTCCAAAATGTTTCAACCCCCGGAGACAAAAAAAAATCTAACCGATCTACAAGCTTGGTGTCGAGCTTGTGCCGTAGATCCACGTATTTTTTATCTTGTTTTTTTAAACGAAGGGGGGGGGGGGGGGGGCTTAAGCAACGCCACACAGATCCGTTCAAGAGAAGCCAGCTGTCGACCGCGATATACCCAGTGTGTTTAATCATGGCTGCTTGGGTAAAAAAAAAAGAAAAGAAAAAAAGGAAACATTTTCACAAGACAAATCCGGATGGGACCGACACGATAAACTGAAAACTTTCCGTTGTGCGTCTGAGATAAGCCGGCGTGGAGAAGCGCTGGTCGTGGCATTGGGGGGCGTGCCACCGTCGACCCAAATCCACTCATGTCATGTCTGTGTGGCGCTGCCGACTTCTCTAGGAAGCCACGTCTACAGACACACGTCTACAGACACACGGTACTGACGCTGTCGGGCAGAAACCTCTTATCTCCGTATCCTAACATTTTGTATTATTATTATTATTTTTAGGTAAATCAACTGCTGCAGCATCAAATGTAGTCAGATATGCGAATTTGAATCCTAGAAAAGTAACAGTTTTTGGGACATATGAGAGGTTCCGCTCGACAGATATACAACATCCATCCATCCACGCTACAGACACTCAGGCTTGGCTAAAAGGATTCCTGTTGTGAAAGGCCAGTAAGACCACGGTAGGCGTGAAGAACCCACATTGTCAGCTGGGCGTGTGTGTTTTACACACAAAGGCAGTTCAGGAGTCCAGTTCATGATGATGGTGGTGGTGGTGGTGGAGACAAGGGTGGTGTTTTCCCTCCCCCACACACACACACACACCCACCGTGAAAGATGTACACAACTGATATCTGTGTTACACACACACACACACACACACATAGCTGAAAATTACGTTGATTGAGTTGCGTTGCAGACGAAAGAACGTTCCGCTGCCCCCCCAGTCGAGAGCACGGGTAAGAGGAAGAATGCAATTTTGGAATGATATGATAGGGGGAGAGAGAGAGAGAAGCAGCATGGTCCAGGTAGCAGCACAATGGTTTGACCAGGTGAAACCAGGTGATGACGAGTCTCTGACTGGGAGACCAAAAAGTGGAAAAGGTGTTAAAAGAAAAACCCGGAGGCTGGTGTGACGGAGTGGCAATAAAGAGAAGCCTAAACACGATTCCAACATTTAGTTGTTATTATTCCATTTATACATCCGTCCATCTCTTATTGTATTTCTTTAAGGGGGGAGGGGGAGAAGTGGGCCCTGTGGCTTCCGTTCCCTCTCCAGCTAAACTAAAGCCTGATCTTGTACTCGAGTTGCACACTGGGCGTTGCCTGCGATAAATAGATCTACAAGCTCGTGACGCGGTGCGGGCTTGTAGATTGGCTATTTTTAGCGAGCAAGCACAACACACCCACCGGCCACGCGACTAAGTATAAATCTGGCTTAACAAGAAAGCCCCCCCCCGGTCAGCATTTCAACCAGATGAACAGTAAACAGGAAGCTGATGGGGTACAGCCAGGGGACAGGGTTGGGGGGTTGGGCCCCCCCACCTCCTCCCAGCGATGCCTTGTCCGGTACGTAAAAGCAAACCAAACGAACAAAACGAACAAACAGATAAACCCTCCCCCGTCTCCGTCTCCGCCAGCGAACGTCCCTTCAATGACACCGTCCTCCTGGTCAACGACACCGTCCTCCTGGTCAGTGCAATCCTGTCATTTCCTTCAACTAGTGTCTTTTTGTCCCTTGTGTTCCTTCACCAAGACCCACAGCGATGCCTCTCCGAGAGAGTCCGTACGCCCGCCCGTCTGTACGTCCACACGATGCCTCTCCGAGAGTGTCCGTACGCCCGCCCGTCTGTACGTCCACACGATGCCTCTCCGAGAGTGTCCGTAGGCCCGTCCGTCTGTACGTCCACACGAGAACAGCGTTTTAGTAAACACCCCTTCCCCCACCCCACCCCCACCTGTCCTAGTCTCCAAAAAACAAACAGAAAAAGTTTCAATGACAAGTAATAAAAAAACTATGACCTCAACCAAACAAACAATGGTCCTGATTGGAGGTCGTTCCTTCAGCGCTGTGAGGGGTTCAACGACCTGAACACAATAAAGTCTTCACAATCGATCCCAGCCAATCACGACGATGACACTGAGAAACCCAACCTGCCGTCCTTCAAATATACGCAGAGAGAGAGAGAGACAGAGACAGAGATATAGAGACAGAGAGAGAGAATGGTGAAAAGAGCGAGGGGAAGCTAGGCAGACAGAGATAAAGTTGTAGAGTGACGTCCGTGTCCCTCTACAGTGGTATTTGGGGGGCGGGGTGTGGCAGGGGGTGGGGCCTAGCCCCTCCCACAACAAGTGGTCCCTCCCCTTCATCACTGGCCGACTGCCTGTCCCCTCTCTGTCTGTGATCCTGGTGGAGGCGACGATCCTTAAAATGTGTCCTTTATTTTTTTTCCTGTGGAGTTTCTTTTTGGAGCCGTTATGTAAAATATAGTCCAGTGTGGTCTGGGGGGTAGTTCTGGTCCCCCTCTCCGACTCCTTCTGACTGTCTGTCTGTGTTTATGTGCCTGTCTGTGTGTGTGTGTGTGTGTGTGTGTGTGTGTGTGTGTGTGTGTGTGTGTGTGTGTGTGTGTGTGTGTGCGCGTGCGGTCCCTTTTCCACCAAAACAACTTTGGTTCTAGAAATTGGTTCCGTGCTATACTGTAGATTCTTGGAACCTTGGTGCTGTCACGGAACCCGGCGTGCATTAATTTCTATTAGATTGTTTTTTGGTTCCAGTTCCAAAACCAACTTTTTAGGGTTCTGAAACCAATTCCTTTTTCAGTGGAAAGTAAACGCTCTGAACTGGTTCAACATTAGATGGGATAAGGAGAAAAAAAAGAAAGAAAAACTGAACTAAACCAGTTCAACCCCAGTGGAAAAGGGGCCTGTGTGTGTGTGTGTGTGTGTGTGTGTGTGTGCATGTGCGTGTGTGTGTGTGTGTGTGTGTGTGTGTCAGTCAGTGGGTGGGAGGGGTCAGTCGATCAGTGGGTCTACCGCTGGGCCGTCAGTCAGTCAGTCAGTCAGTCAGTCAGCCGGTCAGTCAGTCGGTCAGTCAGTCAGTAGTTGGGTCAGTGGGTCTACTGCTGGTCCGGTCAGCCAGTCAGTGGGTGGGTGGGTGGGTCAGTGGGTCTACTGCTGGTCCGGCTGGCTGCCTGGCATCCGGTCAGCCAGTCAGTGGGTGGGTGGGTCAGTGGGTCTACTGTTGGTCCGGTCAGCCAGTCGGTCAGTGGGTGGGTGGGTCAGTGGGTCTACTGCTGGTCCGGTCAGCCAGTCGGTCAGTGGGTGGGTGAGTCAGTGGGTCTACTGTTGGTCCGGTCAGCCAGTCGGTCAGTGGGTGGGTGGGTCAGTGGGTCTACTGTTGGTCCGGTCAGCCAGTCGGTCAGTGGGTGGGTGGGTCAGTGGGTCTACTGTTGGTCCGGTCAGCCAGTCGGTCAGTGGGTGGGTGGGTCAGTGGGTCTACTGCTGGTCCGGTCAGCCAGTCGGTCAGTGGGTGGGTGGGTCAGTGGGTCTACTGTTGGTCCGGTCAGCCAGTCAGTGGGTGGGTGGGTGGGTCAGTGGGTCTACTGTTGGTCCGGCTGGCTGCCCGGCAGGGTGATGTTTCCCAGGTGAAGGACGGGCAGAGGGTGAGCCTCCGTGTTGAACACCCAGCTCTCCAACGGCATCAGGTCGTCGCTGGAGAACAGCAGGTACAGATACCTGGGATGGAGGGGAGGGAGGGATGGAGGGGAGGAGAGGGAGGATGGAGGGGAGGGAGGGATGGAGGGGAGGAGAGGGAGGGAGGGGAGGGGAGGGAGGGATGGAGGGGAGGAGAGGGAGGATGGAGGGAGGGATGGAGAGGAGGGAGGGAGGGGAGGGAGGGAGGGAGGGATGGAGGGGGAGGGGAGGGAGGGAGGGATGGAGGGGAGGAGGGATGGAGGGGAGGAGAGGGATGGAGGGAGGGAGGGGAGGGAGGGAGGGATGGAGGGTGCAGGAGGATTAGTGTTGTTGTTTTTGGCAGAACGTTTTGATTTTAGTTTTTTAGTCATAGTCTCGAATGAATTTGAAAAGTAAACGTTTTGGAGATATGAGTTTTCCCCCTCAAAAATCTAGGCAAAAATAAAAAAGTTTCCCCTCGAAAATAGCACATCTACAAGCTCACACCTCCAATACAATGCATTGAGAGTATAAAATAGTGTATTTAAGACTAATAACGTTGATCTTTTCACGAAGCCGCCAGCAGGGGGAACCAGAGTGTAACCTTGTTACCTGTGGGTCCACTGGGTGAGTCAGGGGCTAACTAGTGTTAGTTTGATCTCCTGACCACAGTGACCAACCGCTCAGCCTCTCAGCTGCAGTGGGGACCGGGGCCGCTTCTAGCCCGTCAGGACCAATATATTGGGTATTCGTCCTGACGTGACACGTCCTGCTAAACTATATGCTATATCATCATATCAGTATATCTATCCATTTTCTCCTCCTTTGACCAACAGTAACCCCATTTCCATCAGCACCCTGTCGGTTAACAGCACTGATGGCAAACTGTGTTCAGGTGGCTCTAAATTACACCCAATCAGAAATGATAAATGGTACAGATATTTTGTCTTATTTGAGCCTTTCGATCTGCTACTATTTTATGAAAAAGTAAGTTATTTTATTGGCTGTTTTTACACTTGCTGAAAAAAGCTGATCTACAAGCTCACAATGCGTCGCGCTGGCGCTGCGACGCGTTGTGATATTTTCAGCATGAAACCAAGTGTAAAATGACTTATACTGGATCTCTTATCCACTAGTCCCTTCCTAATATTTTAGTCTAGTTTTTATTTGTTGACGAAATTGTCAGTATATTTAGTTACTTAGCTTGTTTTCATTTAGTTTCCGCCAGTGAAAAAAGGTAGTCGACGAACATTTTTCGTCTTTAGTTTTAGTCGACGAAAACAACACTGCATGGTGATGGACTATGAGCGGCGACATCCATCCAAACCACCGCTTCGGTGATCACCTCACCACCAGAACGGTGGTCACCTCACCACCAGAACGGTGGTCACCTCACCAGCGAAAACCCAAACTATGAATAGGCCTTTACAAAACTCCCATATACATTCTGGCCATCTGAAAATAGCCCAATCTACAACAACAACCTCCACTTACTTGAGCGTCTCGGCCAGGAAGAAGCTCTGCTGCACGTCGTCGTAGGTTGGGTTGGACGAGTAGACGTCCTTCACACCCGAGAAACCACCGCTCACCCTGCAGTACTTGTCTATGGCCTGCAGGGGGAGACACAGAGAGAGAGAGAGAGAGAGAGAGAGAGAGAGAGAGAGAGGGGGAGACAGAGAGAGAGAGACAGAGAGACGTGAGAATACGAAATGTTATCATTACTTCCATCATGGATAAGGTTTCTTGTAACCACCGTGCTCTGACTTCTGGTGTGCCATCCTATCCATCCATTTAGATCAGTGGGTTTCAACCCTTTTCATGTCAAGGCCCGTTATTTATTCGGCATTTGATCCACACGGACCACCATTTGATGACATTTAGCCTCGCAGACCCAAAGCTGAAGAACATTTTGTCATCGTTGGCTAAGATTTGGTCCGCAATTCAATGCCGTTGGCAAACATCAATTGTCTCTAATTGTGTAGACCTCTTCTAAATTAAGTAATGCAGATGTTTTACAATAATGTAACTCTTGAGAGTCCATTTGGTTTCATTTTACACTCTCAAGAGTTAAAGATCTAATAAGGGTCCATTTGGTTACCAACTCTCCATCATTTAGCTAGCTTGGGACCACCTGGAAACTCCTCACAGACCACTGGTTGAAAACCACTGATTCAGATCAACATGATAAAAAGAGGTATGTGGCAAGAGTCCATTTTAATCACACAATGAGTTGACACTGATGAAAGCTGGACAGCCGAAACATCTGTCAACTCATTTGTGATGTAGAAAATAAATATAGTTAAAATTCAAGTCAAATGGAGCCTTTCTTATAACAAAGGTCTTCATCGGGGGCTCCTGAGGTCGAAAAGCATGTGTACAGGTGTGTGTGTCTGCGCGTGTGCGCACGTGCATGTGCGTGTGTGGTGTGTGGGAAACTCCTTGTGCTGACAGCCACCTGGTCACACACACACAGCCACCAGGAGGAGTGTGTGTGTGTGTGTGTGTGTGTGTGTGTGTGTGTGTGTGGGTGTGTGTGTGTGTATCTGTGTGTGTCTGTGTGTGTGTGTGTGTGTGTGTGTGTGTGTGTGTGTGTGTGTGTGTGTGTGTGTGTGTGTGTGTGTGTGTGTGTGTACGTGCATGTGAGAGAGGCATTCAGTCACAGTATTTAACCACGGTATCGCAACAAGGCCTCGCTCAGTTTTTCGGTGTCTTCAGCATCTCTTCGTCCCCCCCTGCTCCCCCCCCCCCCCCCCCCCCCCCCACGGACACACAGCGAGAAAAGAGAGAGAGAGAGGAACATAGAGATTGAAAGAAAGATTCACCTCCAATCAACTCATATTTTGTTTCCCTGTGAAAACGGTAGCAGATCAAGGCATTGACGAGTGACTGGCGAGGCAGCAGAATAAAGAAGCAGACAGACAGCCTGATTAGGTGTTATATATCTCTGCTTCCTCAGAGACGGCCCGAGGCGAAAATCAACCGGCAGCTTTTGATCCATTTGGTACTTTTCTATGGGCAGCACATTAAATATGGAAAACAAAAAGGAAGGCTGTCTGCACACACAGACACACAAAAAAGCTTCCGATAGACATTTTGAAGACTAAAGGCTGGTTGGCTAGCCTCGCTTCTGAGAGATGTGAGCCGTTTGAAAATGTTTGGAAACTTTTAAAACTTTTTCCCCCCCTATATAGCTATACACCGTCACGTATCAATATTTGCCATTGACAATGACAGGAGAAATTAGGTCAAATGTCCGCCAAATGTGACGTAAATTTGTACGATGACAAGAGCGCCCCTCACTTCACACGGGTGTGATTTTTACCGTAATCTCCTCTTCTGGGGGTTCCCTGGTATACAAAACATTTTCAGATGGGGGGGGGGGGTCTGCGATTGAAATACACTAGAGCAGTGCCTGTTGTTTGGGCAACTGGCCTACTTGGAACGATGCAAGGAAATGCATGCCCCACCCAGTTAATAATGTCTGTGTCTTTTTTTTGCCCAAATATGGAGTCTATGCAGATGTCGGAACCACCATTCTGATGTCAGAACAGGCCAACTCCATATATGGAGATATAGAGTGGTGATCAGGTCCCAGAGCCCGGGCAGAGGCTTTTGTGCTGGTTCTGGACAACCGGCTATCCGACGGACTCGACACCGGGCACTGCACTCCCTGTGGTGGTGTGGAACACGTGTGTGTCGAATGAAGTTGGTTCATTACAGACGTACAGTAGGTACAGTATGTACACACAGAGAGGTGCATTTATAGATGGGTATCACTTTGGGGATCCTCAGCACGAAAACGTTTGAGAACCGATAAGCGCCAAGCGGTGCTCCTCTCGGCCTGTAATTAGTCAGAGCGGAGTCGATCGGAACGCGGCGGTTAGAGGGTCGTGAGGGGCAGCGGCGCTAATGTGCGTTGGAGCTACAGTCCTTCACCTTCAGCAGACCTCTCTGCTATTAATAGGAAAAACACTAACATTATCATAAACACAGCCAACCCCCTCTTATTAGAAAGGTGACTACGAAGCCGTTTTCATCGTTGCTGCCGGGCACAAACCTTGCAATCTGCATAATTCAACTTCCCTTTCATAAATTAATGCCCCTTACTGTGGTGGTGGAATTAGCTCATTTAGCCATTTCTGTTTTGTTTCAGGTGTGTCTGTGGGTATTGTATTTTGACAAACGCTCGAATCAAAATAATAACTGCATTGGATGCATTATTGGAACACAGGTTCCTTTTAGCTTTGTCTTTTTTTACTCCCTGAAAAGTAACAGTTTTGTACTGTACAAGGTTTCTGCCCAACAGTGATGTAATGCCTTATTACAGGCAGAGAGAGAGAGAGAGAGAGAGAGACACTCAGTCACTCAGTCGTATTGGTGTGGACGATGACGACTTTGTCCAAACAGAATAAAGGGCCTTGCAAACGTGAAGCGAGGAATGCAGGCGTTGTTGCCTGGATCAACACAGGTCTCCTCCAGGTCTGCTCAAGAGGGGCCGCGCTATTCTAACGTTGTTTGTTTTACAACAACCCCTACTTGATCCAGGCTCTCTTGAGAAACCTCATGTTCAGTTTTAAATGTAGACTTGATGGGTCTCATAATGAGGTGATTAATTAAGGTGTTGACCAATCCCAGGTTCAGCACAGTCTCATAATGAGGTGATTAATTAAGGTGTTGAACAATCCCAGGTTCAGCACAGTCCCATATGTGGAAACACTGGTATGTGTGCCTCTTATACATTCTTTTATTGGTTTTTTTTTTTAGATTTTTTAGATTTTAGATTTTTTAATTGTTTTGTATACATGTTTATTAATTGTTTTGTATGTAATTTGCTTCATTCGGTTGTTGTATTGCCTGACACAGTTATCTACCATTAACCTTGACATATCTTTGTTTTGTTTTTAGAACCTTCTCCCTCAAGAGGGCCTGCGTTTGCCAGGAACCACCATTGTAAATAAGACTTAATGACTTGCCTGCTTAAATGAAGGTTATAGAAAAATAAACAAATGAAATCACGTGGATCTCATGGGAACAGAGTGGCTGCAATGTGGATCTCACAGAGCCCCGGTCAGAGCTCTACTGACTTACGCTATAAAATGGCGTGGTACTGACCTGTGCTGCCTCCCAGCCCCACTGGCGGTACTGACCTGTGCTGCCTCCCAGCCCCACTGGCGGTACTTGGGGTCGTGGGTGAACCTCCACATGTACCAGTAGGTCTCGATGACCTCCGGACGCAGGATGTAGTACTTCTCGTTCTGACGCACCGCCACCGCCTCCAGGCCGCTGTCGAACTTGAAGGCCTCCGGACCCAGCTTCAGCACTGTGTGGAAACCGATAATAGAGGGAGGGAGAGTTTTATTTGTGTAGCACAGTGGTTTTCAACCATTTTCATACCAAGGCCCATTATTTATTTATTCTGAATTTGAGCCATGTTTGGACCACCATTTGATGACATTTAGCCTCTCAAAACCAAAACTAAAGAATACTTTGGTGTCGTTGAATAATAATTCTGTCCACATTTCCATGCCGTTATTGATGTTGGCACCATTAGGAGAAATAACAGGGAAACGATGATCAAAATAACAATTCTACATTCTACATTAAATTAGGCTGCATTCTGTAGCCCAACTGTGCAGACTTCTTGTACTAAATCATGTAGACTACAGCGAGGAAGAAACAAGATATTGCTTTAGATGTTTCTTGAATATTGGCTAATGAGGATAATGAGGACTTTAGGATAATTAGCGATGCATCTAGAGAGTTCCACAAATGGGTCCATTTGGTTATCAACTCTCCATCATAGCTGGGGACCACCTGGAACCCCCTCAAGGACCACTGGTAAAGCATTTGTATGGTCAAGGACCCCCTTAGCTGAGAGAGAGATGAAGCAGGGACCCCCCCCCCCCCCCCACTACATGTTGTAATGTACAACATTATGTTGCAGATTAAACCTTTTTATAGATTTCATAGATACCTTCATAGACATGTTTGACATCTGTGTTGTCACAGATGTCATGAGTAACTATGAGGACCCCTTTTGAAGACCTCCATGGCTAGCACAATTCAACAACAACAACAACAACAAGGCACATTCAATGCTCTACACAGAAGACAAGACATTTATATAAACACATTTATACAGTGACATTAGAATGTATGAAACAAAATATATATAACTAAAGATTAACAGTTACAGCAGCGCAGAAGAGATGTAAGAGAAAACAAAGGAGGAGGGGGGTATGTGGGAGGGGGAGAGAGAGAGAGAGAGATAGGTAGGGAGGGAGGGGGAGAGAGAGAGAGAGAGAGAGAGATAGGTAGGGAGGGAGGGGGAGAGAGAGAGAGAGAGATAGGTAGGGAGGGAGGGGGAGAGAGAGAGAGAGAGATAGGTAGGGAGGGAGGGGGAGAGAGAGAGAGAGAGAGAGAGATAGGGAGGGAGAGAGAGAGACAGAGAGAGAGATAGGGAGAGAGAGAGAGAGAGAGAGAGAGAGAGAGAGAGAGAGAGAGAGATAGATAGGGAGGGAGAGAGAGAGAGAGACAGAGAGAGAGATAGGGAGAGAGAGGGAGACAGAGGTAAAGGGAAGTTCAGTTGGCGCAGACTGCTGTGAATTATCCTGTTATGTTATAGTGTGTTTGTGGTTAGGTTTCTCTAAGGCTTTGCTGGCGTCTAGCAGCCACTGGGGCTTTTCTGCAAATTAAGTCTGGTAGGCATGATGAGGGGCTACGCTACACTACGGTACAGTGGCGCGTGGGTGGGTGGGGGTCTCCTAACCACTTCAACCCCATGCATAAACATCACAGCATCCAGACTGTGGGGAACCGCATTGGCTGAAAGCAGCAGCTTGGAAAATATCAACGTGAAAATAGAAGATGGGGGCTATTTTCAGCAAAGCTGTCCAAACAACAATAGAAAATACAACCAGCATAGCTCCCTGGGGAACTCCGCGGCTCAACCTTATATGGGGGGTTTAAGTAAAGGAATTAAAGCACACGCGCGCACACACACACACACTGGCACTCACTGACACACAGTCACACACACACGGGTACAGACACGTGCATTCACTTGCATGTCGTACAATATGTGCGGTGTTGTATAGAGCAGACACATACACTTTTGTGCCACCTCATTAAAGTGCAACGAGAAGAGGATAGCCTTGTTCAACGTCACTGTCAATGTCAAATTCCATGCTCTCTCAGTTGCTGTGGAAACCTGTACTCGTTTTTATTTTGGAGGGTGAGCTGGGGGTTACCTCAAGCTTACTAGAACCCCCTATAGCGCGCGCACACACACACACACACACACACACACACACACACACACACACACACACACACACACACACACACACACACACACACACACACACACACACACACACACACACACACACACACACACACACACACACACACACACACACACACACACACACACACACACACACACACACACACACACACACACACACACACACACACACACACTTCTCAAGGTGACATGGGACCATTATGAGTTTTGTAATAATCCCAGCTACGTGTGAGTGGTCAACATTTACACGGTCCCTGTGCAGGATTTGGACCAGAGAATCTCTCTAAAACAGATGCATTCTCTAATTGCGTCATCTTGTAAATTAAGTAATGCATATGTTTAACAATAATTTGACTCTTGAGAGTGTCAAATGAAACCAAATGGACCCGCAAAAAGAAAAAAAAACACACACACACAAAAAGTGTGTATAAATATACAGATAAGAGGTTTCATCCCGACAGCAGCGATATCAGAGGGGGGGAGGGGACGGACGGACGTGTCTAACATGAAGTGAGAGAACCACAAGTGTTCGGCAGAGTATGACGGGGTATCATGGGGTGTTTTCTATGCACGTGAGTACGAGCATGTACATTTTACCTGTCTTTTAGGACTCATGGCAGGTGTACAGTGTGTGTGTGTGTGTGTGCGTGTCACACCTGTCCTGTCGTAGGACTCGTGGCAGGTGTACAGTGTGTGTGTGTGTGTGTGTGTGCGTGTCACACCTGTCCTGTCGTAGGACTCGTGGCAGGTGTACAGTGTGTGTGTGTGTGTGCGTGTCACACCTGTCCTGTCGTAGGACTCGTGGCAGGTGTGTGCGATCTCGGCTCCCAGCTGCAGCCAGTGTCCAGCCTTGTCGTCGGGCGAGCCGTCGGCGCCCAGGGCGAACATGCCGCCGGCGAAGCAGGTCAGGTGACCCATCTTCCTCTCCAGGTGGCCGTTCTTCCACTCGCCGATGAACGTCAGGCCACCGTTCGACTTGCGGATCAGATGGCGCTCGATGGCCTGGGGGGTGGGAGGGAGGGACGGGCATGCTTCAACCCACTTTCACCTGAGATCACATTCTAAAAATGTCTTCTACATCCTGACAGTTTTCTGAAAAAGCTATGTTTCTATGTCAGTCAAAAATAGCAGATCTACAAGCTCATAGCACGCCACCGAGTGGCGCGCTATGAGCTTGTAGATCTGATCTTTTTCAATAGCTAAAGCATAACATAATGCTAACACCAAAAGGGGTTCCCGCCCAGAATGGGTTAAACCACTGGTTTCTCTTTTCATGTTCATTTGTGTCATGGACCCGTCCTAGAAATTCGTAGATGTATAAAAATGTAATAATATCCCTTTATAAAAGAGTATCTTTGTAACTCTTCTCTATACATTACAGTACAGCCATTTCCTGTGAGATTATCTCATCTGTCACACTCCTTTTGTCCCATTTCTTGAACCTATAGGCTCACGTCTTGAGGGGAGGGTTGGCTGTAGTGGGAGAAAATGCTAGAAAGGCGGTGACCATTTGTGGCTCTGTGAGTCAAACTCCATTGCAATGATCAGTCATGTGAGTTTGGCTCCTTTACTTGAGTGAAACACCCATACCATTAACTTACGTCTGATGCGGAGCAGTTTCTTTCCCCAGGCGATCAGACTTTTGAACTCTAGTATCCCTGGCAGATAGGACATGAACTGATGACATGAACTCTATGTTCAGTTTTTAAATGTTTTTCTTATTCTATTTATCTGGCTGTGCTTTTTTATGGATTCCTGTAGTTTTTTAGGACTTATTCATATTCAGATTATTGTCTGGCACATATATTTATTATTGTTTAAGCCTGTGTTGTCTTTTAACTAGGAGAAACGTAATTTCGTTTTTTTCTGCTGCTGCAGTTGAAAAGAATGACAAAAAAAAGCAATCTTGGAATTCTTGTCTTGCCTCATTTGTGTATGGTTTTCCTGAGCATGTACAGATCCTGCAGATTCCCTTCACAGACCACCATTTGATGAGATTTAGCCTCTCATCTCTAACCCAACACTTATGTTGTGTTGCCGTTGGATAATATTTTGTCCACAATTCCATGCTGTATTAACATGATAGGAGAGATAATAATTCTTCTACATTCTCCAATTGTGTAGACTTCTTGTAAATTAACTGATGCAGATGTTTATCAATAATTTAACTCTTGACAGAAACCAAACCTGGAGAGTTAAAACTCAGATGTGAAGGTGTGAAGGAACCATTTAATAAAGGTTTTTAATTAAACCAGAGAGAGTAAAGCAGTCACGTGACAACAACATGGGGAGCTGTGATTAATTGGACAGCTCACCTCGATGGCGTCATCGTAGGTCTTGCGCGCCTCCGTGTCCGTCTTGTCGGACATGAGCCACGCCTTCAGCAGATACTCATAGAAGCTGTCCCCCAGGCCGCCCACTGACGTGTGGTCTGTGGTGGAGAGACACAGAGACAGAGAGAGAGAGAGAGTTACTCTTAGAAGCTGTCCCACTGACGTGTGGTCTGTGGTGGAGAGAGAGTGAGAGAGAGAGAGAGTTACTCATAGAAGCTGTCCCACTGACGTGTTGTCTGTGGTGGAGAGACACAGAGACACAGAGAGAGAGAGTTACTCATAGAAACTGTCCCCCAGGCCGCCACCCTGGCGTGTGGTCTACTCTGTGGTGGAGTAGCCTTGGGTCCACCTTTGCTTTCTGTGGCATAGGCAGCTCCCGGCAGGACCCGCCGGGATAATCTACAGACATAGCTGCAACACATGAGACTAATTAATTAGAGAAACAGAGAGAGAGAGGGGAGTGTGTGTCAATTTAACAAAGGTACAGACGATCAGAAATCAGCAGAGTGATCGACGTTTGCGCTACTCCGATTTGCGCTACTCCGAGGCTAGTGGTGGAGAGACACAGAGAGAGAGAGAGAGAGAGACAGACAGACAGACAGACAGACAGACAGACAGACAGACAGACAGACAGACAGACAGACAGACAGACAGACAGACAGACAGACAGGGTGCAGAGAGAGAGAGAGAGAGAGAGAGAGACATACATGACAGAGACAGAGCTGGTGTGGAAGAGAGAGAGGGTGGAGAGAAAGAGAGAGAGAGTGAATTATTCATGCTCTCCCTGGCAGAGACGAATGGCATCAAAACAAAACCATCCATACTCGTGTTGCTTGGTGTTTGATTTGAGTTTTGTTTACACCCCAATGCCCCCCCCCCCCCCCCCACACACACACCTCTCCAGCTTTCATTTTGCTCTAACTTTATTCTGTCTCAACGGATCATATTGAGAATCTCATGCTGCCAGCGCTCAGCCACACATACTGTACCAGTAAGACGCGCAAACGCGGGAAGCGAACGCAGCTCGTACATATTTGGGTTTTGGACGTATAGCTGCTTTGGGGACTCCTTATATGGTTATGGCTGAGTCATGGTGACGTAATCACTCAGCTCCATATATGGGCACAAAAGCGGGACAGACAGACAGACAGACACACAGACATGGTCTGCTAGGTCTCATAGTAAGTGCTCACTGCGTTCGCAAATAGCACAGTAGGTGCACACACAAACACGCAAATGTACATGCTTGCACCACGAGAGAACACTCCCAGTGTTGATTTCGTCGACTAAAACTAAGACGAAAATTGTTCGTCGACTACCTTTTTTCACTGATGAAAACTAAATGGAAACTAAATGAAAACTCAGCTATGATGACTAAAACTAAATATACTGACAATTTCGTCTACAAATAAAAACTAGACGAAGGGACAAGTGGACAAGAGATCCGGTATAAGTCATTTTACACTTGGTTGCATGCTGAAAATAGGCCCGCCAAAATATATTTTACTAAAACATTCCAGGTGACTACAATGTGACTGAAACTAAATGAATACTATTGAAGAGACTATGACTAAAACAAAAAAATTGCTGCCAAAAACACTCCATAATACTCTGTGGTTGTCTTCCTCCCCTAGCCTGAGTTCCAGCCTAATTGGCTGCGGATTTGTATTGTCACTTCACTACTCAGTCTGGCCAGCAGGAGGCAGCAGACTGAGTAGTACATATAATTGTAGTGGAGTAACAGTACAATATTTGCCTCTGAGATGTAGTAGTAGAGTAGAAGTAGAAGTAAAAGTATTGGAAATTGGAAGTGCTCAAGTACAAATACGTCACAAATTGTACAGCAGTACGATTAGTACAATTAAGTACAGCATGTAAGTACAGCAAGTGAATGTAATTAGCTGCTTTCCACCACCGCATGCGTTCATGTGCAGCCTGCACTGAAGGCAGACTTCAGCATGCATGCGATGCGTGCATGTACAGCCTGCACTGAAGGCAGACTTCAGCATGTGTGCGCACTGCGCAGCCTGCACTGAAGGCAGACTTCAGCATGCTTGCATGCGCAGCCTGCACTGAAGGCAGACTTCAGCATGCTTGCATGCGCAGCCTGCACTGAAGGCAGACTTCAGCATGCGTGCGCAACCTGCACTGAAGGCAGACTTAAGCATGCATGCACAGCCTGCACTGAAGGCAGACTTCAGCATGCTTCATTGCTCAGCCTGCACTGAAGGCAGACTTCAGCATGCTTGCATGCTCAGCCTGCACTGAAGGCAGACTTCAGCATGCAGGTGGAGTTGCAGTAGAAGCTCATCATGCATGTGTGTTTGGTGCACAGCAGCATCTGTCAGTCATGACACCCACCCACACACACACACACACACACACACACCGCAGGTTTCCGATACCCTTGACAATACGGCTGAGAAAATGATAACCTGCTAAGCAGATTGCGGTGTTGCGGTATAAATGATAGATGTCTGAGCACGCGACGGACAGACGGACGGTATAAATGATAGATGTCTGAGCACGCGACGGACAGACGGACGGGAATCTGATGCCAAACACACAAGCCAACAAGCACCGCGGTATACCGCCGCTGAGGGAGGGATCGGCGACAAAGGTTAGAAGGAACGTATTTTCCATTAACATCGCATCCTGTAAATGTAGAATCCGGGGGGGGGGGGGGCAAAGGTGGTGGATGTTATGGAAAGATCCGCAAGCCACTAGAGGTAAAGTTGTACACATCTCGTGGACGTCCTATGGTTGCTTAGATCTTGCCAGAGTGTGCTGAATGAATAATGGATTGATATGAAACCTATACTGGGCGAAAGATTGAATGGTTCAGATTAGTAGCCGTGTTTACTTTCACTTCTCTTAATAGACTCCAAACTAATTCCAGTCTTCTAAAAAGTGTGGCCACCTACAGTATGTATGTCACACAGATAAGGGAAGTGAACAGGAGATGGCATGTGTGTTTTTTTCTTTTTGTCATCTACATAGGTCCTGGGTTCGTTTCACGCTGTGTTTTTCCGTCTCGTTTGCCGCACTGGAAAACGGTGGCCGCTACACGGATACCGAACTGTGCCGCCGAGGGCCGTTTCATCGCTGTACAGGATGGGCGGGATGTTGGTCACAAACGCAGAGCGCAGTGCCAACGCTGAGAGTCAGCAGCCCAAGCAATAATGTCTGAAGCTAACGGCACCATAGCTCCAGTGGGTTCCATTTAACGCTCAGCCTGTGGCTCATTAGCTTAGCATAGCACATAGCGGTAGTGGTGCTTAGCAGATGCTTGCTGTTGTGTTACAACGCCACACACACACACACACACACACACACACACACACACACACACACACACACAGACACACGAACACGAACACACAGCCAAAAGTGTACAGCTTTCTCGTCCCGTTGGGGTGCGGAAAATAATACTAGCCGTCTAACTCTGCACCAGGGGTCATCAAGGACCGTACACGGACAAAATGCGTCTGTGGCAACTTTTATATTTTCTGTTTTACACACCATTATAATGCTCTTATTTTCATCATACGGCCCAATTACAATTACTAAGTATCCAGATTTCCGTGGAAGGAACACGTTATTCCAACCAGTTCCTTTCATCAGGCGCCCCGGCTGGCCAGGGGGAGGTAGTTTAGAGACCAGGATTACTGCATGTTTTTCGTGAGGGTATACCTACCCTAGACTAGAGGACATGCAAACGCCAAACAGAAAGGCCCTTTTGCCAACCCCACTTCGGGAATGAAAACTGATGACGCGGAGGAGGGAACACGCCCCCCAGCGCCCCCAGCAGCGTCCCCAGTGGGACTAGAACCCAGGACCTTCTAGCTGTGAGGCGACAGCTCTACCGGACTGTGCCACCGTGCCCCCTTATATTGTGTTTTATGTTATGATGAATGATTGGTACCACAAGTACAACAACACACCAGGCTCTCTTCTGCCCTTGTGCTGAAAGTAACAAATGATATCTCGGCTGATGAGAAGCATTATATTCCATCAGTTTCACTCAGTTTCGCTCGGCCGCAATTTCCCTTTTACCCTTCAGCCCCCCCTGGTATAAATACCTTCCAGCGCCCAGGCTCCTTGACAGAAACCCTCCAGTAGACCCATAAGCACCTACAACAAAAGCATGAATGATTGTGTCGCCGGCGTGGCAGATGGAATCCTGGACAATTAGGGACTTGAACGATGCTTAATTATAGATTCAAAATGAGCAGGGGAGGAGTCTATGTGCGACTGCAACTACTCGAAGGGACTTTTCCAAAACGCCAACAGCTGCGTGTGATTGACAGACATGCCCAGAGCGATATACCGAGCAAGAGAGATGATGAGTGCCCGTGAATTATTCATCATTCTTCATGGAGGGAGAGAGAGAGAGAGAGAGAGAGAGAGAGAGAGAGAGAGAGGAGAGAGAGACTTCAGGGGGGGGGAGAGGGAGAGAGAGAGGGGAGAGACTTCACAGATAACCTTTGGGAGAGCAGAAATAGGGCAGTGTGTGCCTGTGCGGACGTGCATGTTTTTGAAAGAGACCAGTACAGTATATTTGAGAAAATTGACATTGAGCCGTGTGTGTGTGTGTGTGTGTGTGTGTGTGTGTGTGTGTGTGTGTGTGTGTGTGTGTGCGTGCGTGCGTGCGTGTGTGTGTGTGTGATTAAGCTTGGCTCAAGAGACATTAAGACGGAGTGAGAAAGTGAGCTAGCGAGACGGGGAAGAGAAAAACAATGACACAGAGAGATAATGACAGAGAGAATGAGTGAGAGACATGGAGAGAGAGAGAGAGAGAGAGAGAGAGAGAGAGAGAGAGAGAGAGAGAGAGAGAGAGAGAGAGAGAGAGAGACACAGAGAGAGAGAGAGAGACACACAGAGAGAGAGAGAGAGACACACAAAGAGAGAGAGAGAGAGAGAGAGAGAGAGAGAGAGAGACACACAGAGAGAGAGGGGAAACATTCTAAATGAGCGTGAGAGATGAAAAAGGGAGCATTTCAGATCCAGTTAAGTGTGAGCCCACGGGGAGTCTGGGAGCTGCTGTGTTCACACCATATCCTCACTGTCGGGGTCTGGAGGAAACCTCTTATCTCTGGATTCTAACTGTTTCTGAGGTGGTGCTAGCACAATGACAATGAACTAAACTAAACTAATGTTTCTGTTGGCTGAACAAACATTAAAATCACACCCGTGTGAAGTGAGTGGTGCAACCCCGTGTGGGGGTCCCCGGAAGTCCCAGACCCACAGGAACGCGCCCTGGGTGCCGGCCTGGTTCCCGGCGAGCCGGCACACGTCTAAAACGTTTGAGAAATGACAGAGTTACCGTGTGGGGGTCCCCGGGACATCCAGACCCCTAGGAACGCGCCCAGGGGCTGGGTCGGTTCCAGCCAACCTTTCACTATTTTTACAAACACTCGCTGCTACAGAGCTGATCGTGAGGTTATATCTTCCCTTCTTCTCTGGAGTCCTGCCTTAAAGCAGACCAGAGGTATGGAAAGCTTCCTGCCTCAAAGCAGACCAGAGGTATGGAAAGCTTCCTGCCTCAAAGCAGACCAGAGGTATGGAAAGCTTCCTGCCTCAAAGCAGACCAGAGGTATGGAAAGCTTCCTGCCTCAAAGCAGACCAGAGGTATGGAAAGCTTCCTGCCTCAAAGCAGACCAGAGGTATGGAAAGCTTCCTGCCTCAAAGCAGACCAGAGGTATGGAAAGCTTCCTGCCTCAAAGCAGACCAGAGGTATGGAAAGCTTCCTGCCTCAAAGCAGACCAGAGGTATGGAAAGCTTCCTGCCTCAAAGCAGACCAGAGGTATGTTAAGCTGTCATTCCAACGCTAGGGACACATGCATCAGCAGTATATAAGCAGGAGCTGGGGATGGCAATGAAGGACCAGGAAGTCTGACGTGGCGTTGTTTTAAATCCATGATGGCGGTCGAAAAATGATGACAGTGCTTAGTAAATTTACTTAGTTACTTTCCTCCACTGATTAGCAGCTGCAAGGAAGTAAGTGGGTATGTGTGTGTGTCGCTATCGGCAGTGGTAATAAGGTTGTCACTCACAGCAGGCTCTCATTAAGAGTTCAGCTTCTCAACCTTGCGCACACACACACACACACACACACACACACACACACACACACACACACACACACACACACACACACTTTTTTTAAGTGGTTAAAACGATCTTGCGAGAGAGACTCAGAGTAGAGTCACTGCTTCTTCGCCTGGAAAGGAGCCAGCTTAGGTGGTTCGGGCATCTGGTTAGGATGCCTCTCGAGTGTCTCCCTAGGCCCTCCCTCGACGCATGTCCCACTGGGAGGAGACCCCAGGGCAGAGGAGCAAGGATGAGATGGAGGAATCACATCGTCTTATACTGGCCTTGGAACGTCTCAGGATCCCCCAGGAGGAAGTTACTAATGTTGCTCTGGAGAGGGAAGCCTGGAGCTCTTTGGTGGAGCTGTTGCCCCCGCGACCCGACTACGGATAAGCGGTTGAAGATGGGTGGATGGATGGATGGTTAAAATGATTGTGAATCTATATTAATTACTTTTGCTCAAGCCCAAGTAACAAAAACATGAGAACAAAATGACAATCTAGGTCAGGTGCTAATAAGGGCTGAGGTTGAGTCTTTGGGAGTGAATCTGCAGTTCTATACCTGTAATGGGGGAGTTAGGGAAAGTGGGCGTTGTGTCTATGCAGGGTACTTTCAGGATTTAGCTAAAGTAAAAGTAGCAGATGATCACTACAAGCTAGATACTGCTACTTTTGATACTGCTGTAGTATCATGAGGTAGGGCGTTGATTCACGACAAAACACAAAATGTTAGATTAGATAAGAGATTTCTGCAGCAACGATAAGCTCAATGGACTCACGTGTCGATGTCGCAGCGACTAACTGCCTCTGTGTGTGTGTGTTACCAAACACACACTTCTCCCATTCCAACTGGACTATACAGATTTCATACATATCCCTCTCTCTCTCTCTCTCTGAGGTCGGCCAGGACTGCCAGCCTGCACAACAACTGTCTGGCCATGTATCAAAACAACGTCAGCCCCTTCCACAAGAAATGACGCTGCAAATGTTGGCACAAAGGCGGGAAGCGGTTTCATTTTGGCTCAGAACAAGTGCTTGCGGTTGTGACCGAGAAAATGTACAGTAATCTCTCCCCCCCCCCCCCCCCCCCACACACACACACACACACACACACACACACACACACACACACACACACACACACACACACACACACACACACACACACACACACACACACACACACACACACACACACACACACACACACACACACACACACACACAGGAAAAACTTAATTATAAACTGTGATTAATCATCAACCACTAGCAAAAGTAATTGGGATTCTCACAGCAGTCGTAACCATATCTCCATCTCACATAATGAATTGCTTTCTCTGTCAACACTGTCCAATCCTACACTGGAAAAACATCTATCTTTACAAATGGATAAAGTGGTTAAAATGAGTGTGATGCAGCATGAACACACTTTTCAAAAGTCAGATTCAAAAACAGCAAAAGCAGATCTACAATTGCAACAAATGTCAATTCGCGCCACGTAATCAGGCTTGTAGATTTGCTACTCTTGATTAAAACAAGCATTCTCAACAACATACAACATACATACTACATAACAGAGTGCACAGATGGAACCAACGTAGTTCCATTGGTACGTTCATTAACACCGTCTGCCTGCCTGGTGTAATAGCTGTGGCTGGAGAGCAGCATTAAAGCGAAGTTGTCTCCTAGTAATTAACCAGTAAGTGAAGGACAAGAGGTGAAGGAACCAACACTGTCTCCAATTATACTGACTGTATTTGAGGCCTGCATAGACATTAGGTGACACACACGCACACGTGCATGCCATGCACGCACTAATTCATCCTTTCAAAAAGTTTATTTTTGCGAGTGTTTTTAGGGGAGGGGCGGACGGTCTCTATTATTTTACCAGGAAAATACATTTTGTGAACGGGATCATCGGCTGTTGCGGAATTCTGTAATAGATCTAATCACTAAAACACTCTTTTTACACACTTATTAGTCAGTGCTAAAATATGTGTACACATATACACCCCGACGGGATACAGTCACACACACACACACACACACACACACACACACAGTCACACACACACACACACACACACACACACCCTTTATATCCAATGTGCACTGCACGCACACGTGCGGACAAAGAAATGCAAAACATGCACAAAACCTCGTTCATCACCCGCCCCCTGGTCAGTGTCTAGCCAAGTCGGCAGCCATAAGCACCCATCTGTTACATCTCCTTATCCACGCCCTATCTCCCTCCCTCCCTCCATCCATCCATCCATCCCACTCTCTAACACACTGGAGGGGGAAAGCTTTGAGATTCTTTCGCCAAGCACATTTTGCATATGCCCAGCATTTGTCCTCTTGCATTTAACTTAAGCCATGGTGACTGTTATAGCAGCAGTGGGAAGCCACTAGGCAGTGCCCAGGGAGCCCTTCAGGCTTCAGAGCTACAGTATTTTTGCTCAAGGACAACACTGACTCCATGCCGGGACAGCTAGGCTGCGATCGAACTGGCAACCTTCCTCTGACTCCCAGACAGACGACTGACTACCCTGTCCATACATCCATCCGTCTTCAACAGCTTATCCGTAGTCGGGTCTCGGGGGCAACAGCTCCGCCCGAGAGCTCCAGACTCAGAGATGTTCCAATGAACGACATAAGCAGAGAAGAAGGCCGAATGAACCAGAAGTGATTGTCCTCCATTGTGGTGACAGGCTGTGTTCTGCTGATCGGACTCTTAACATGGTTAGCACAACCATCAAATTAATGTTTTATTAAGCTCCCAACATCGTAAAAACCGATTCTACAAATGCCTTTTAAATCAGGTTCTCAAACCTTTCCATGTACCGGTAGATATATATATATATATATATATTGCCCATCTGAAATTGTTTCGTGCCAGGGACCACCAGAAGAGAAAGAAATTAATTTTGATATTTTTCTAAAAATGTTTAAAAATAGCAGATGTACAAGCTCGCAGCGCGGCACAAAGTGAACATGCTGTGACCTTGTATATCTGCTATTCTTTTTGAGAACCCCACTGTTCTGAACCAGTGCTCTAAATCCTAAAGGGCGTTTCGGACACCCCCCCGAATAGAACTGAATACCTTATCTCCCCACAGACAGTGGAAATTTGCATTTATATTTGGACGTCGCTGCAGCATCAAGGAGCTATGCATCCAAAACTAGATTCTCCCACGCGGGCGTGTCTGTGTGTGTGTGTGTGTGTGTGTGTGTGTGTGTGTTTTCCGGCAGTACAGATGCAGTGTGATACAGTGATGCCTTAATGCAGCCTGAATACAGACCCTGGATGAGGAGGGAAAATAAATGAGAACGGTTCAATTCAAAACACCCATGGCAAAATAAATGAGAACGGTTCAATTCAAATTCAAAACACCCAGACTGTTATCGTGGGCTTTTCATTTAGCACCGCCTGAACCAAAGAAGAACCAAATGAAAACGGAGATAAATCTATCCGACTCAATTTGAGTCGGATAGATGAATCTTTAACGGAAAAAACAACGAATAGAATAGTTTCCATTAGTAGGCCCCTTCCCATCTGTGAACCAAATCATCCTTTCTTCCCGATGTGTGTCACTGTACGAAGAAGAAGAAAGAAGAAATGCGTTCTGGTAAATCAAGTTTACCAAGGGTAACTGGACTAAGCATCAGATACTTGTTTACAGCCAGGCCCACATGGAGCATTTCATGGTAGAGGTTCAATGCCTTGTCCAAGGGCACTTCAACGGTGGTCATTTTAACGTGTCGGATCGCTGATTCGAACTGGCGACCTTCCGGTATCTAGACCGCTCCGCAATCCACTCGGCCACCGCTGCCTCGTACTCACGTTGTCCCCAGCGTCCGGTGCGAGGGTTCAGGTAGTTTGGATACAGTCCGTTGGGGCGGTCCATTTTGGATAGCAGCTTACGGATGTGCATCACCTGACGGAGACAAGAACACTTAAAACATGCAACTTTTGTTTTTGTTTTGTGAATAAAATGTTATTTTTCAGATTATTGGAATAATCGAGAAGCACGTTGCATAGATTTGCTATTTTCACTATTTCCGCTGGTGTATTGTAAAGATAACAAGTCTTATTATCGATTACATTGTTTGATTAACTGTTGCAGGCCTAAACCAGCAGATGTCCTGCTGTCTCAATAACGTACACTGCCCTTTAAATCTCTGTATTCACAATATTTATATACATAACTTTTTGTATTTTTTCATAAATTAACACCCCTACTTGATCATACCACAGCTTTACAGTTTACACGTAGCAGATCCGAAAGCTCGAGTCAAAACGCGTTGTAGAACTGCTACTTTTGCTATTTATTATTATTTTATTTAAATCCTGAGAAGTTGAACCGTTTTGGACGTACAGTATGAGGTTTTCTGGGCGACGGAGCCGAGACGCTGGCGGTCCGTTTACACAGACAGATGTTGTATTTATGCGGGCCAGTCTCGCGTCTCTGTAGGTGACCCTCTTTGAGAGCGCTGGTCTTTCCATCACGATGAAACATGGTAATGGCTCGCTCACATTACAGAGTAATGAGTGCATAAACAAATATGTCATTCCGCTGGGCGACAGGGAACACACACAAAAACACACACTCGCACACCCCACACACTCACACACCCCACACGCTCACACACCCCACGCGCACGGTCCGACATTAACACAAGCACCGAGCGTGGGTAGATGTTTCACTTGCTGTGTAATGTTTCTGAAGCCAGCCGACACTTAGGCGAGTTTATATTGAGACAAAACATCAGCAATGTTGGTTCAGCGCTTATCAAAATGTCAGCCTTGGCTGAGTTCATATACGGTCAATGAATGACCTAGATCTAAGGTTCTCATCAGAATACCACTAGCATTAACAAGGTCTTTCAACAAGGTGTCCCTAGTTTGGTCATGACATTTTTCACGACATCTTAAAAATAAAAAAGGTCATTATTATCAAGAAGAGCAAAACTAGTTGATAAGTGCGCTTGACTTCCTGGACATATTTTTTTCACGGACACGAAGAAGAAACGTAATGCTTTTGTTTTAACAATTGTTTTCCCAAGTCTGTATACTGTATATACGGACGCACACACACACACACACACACACACACACACACACACACACACACACACACACACACACACGCACGCACGCCTACCTTCTGATAGTAGGCAGGGTTCCCAGTCAGATATGACAGGTGAACAAACTCCATGTGCAGCGTCCCGAACTCAGCCAGGATGCTGCTTCCTGCCGACGCCCAGCCCCAGTTACGACCTACCCCACTGGCGAGAGAGAGACAGAGAGAGAGAGAGAGACGGGTGGACACAGAAATTGATTATTATACTGGACATCAAACCTGGGTCCACCCTATAGTGTAGTGGTTAGAGCTTATGCCTTTCATGCAGAAGGTTGTGGGTTCGAACCCTGCCTGGGGTCGACCTCAGTAAGGGCATGCGGTCGCAGCGGGTTCTTTACGCAAACAGGTCGTTTCGAGGAAGCAATCTGACTACATCCGTCATTAAAAAACTTGTTTTTTTCAGCGATTTTCTTAGTTTTAAGGGTAACTGTTGTATAATTGCAATATTACACTCGAGGGGGTGGTTTAACGTCATTAATGCACTTCTGCGATGCTGTAGGAACGAGCCTGCAGGGCGTGCATTAATGACGTTAAACCACCCCCAGATCTGAGCCAAGTCTCCTGAGGAGGCGCGTCTGAAGCCTGTCCTGAACGGGGTATCCAGACGTAAACCAATCCATACTGGACATCAAACCTACTCAGGCATCATGACATGAGGATGGACAGTGGGCGACACGGACACAATCCGGTACATTCACTCCCGTGCCGGAGGTGCCTTCATGTATCACAGCTGTCCCAGAACAGTGGTTTTCAACATTTTCATATCAAGGCCCATTATTTATTTGGCATTTGAGCCACGGACCAAAAATATAGGAATCATTAAAGGGAACGTTAAGGAATGTGATGAAGGCTGAATGAAGATGGAGGCTGGCTACGTGAGGCTAGCCGATCAGGGCATTGAGCCCATGTAGTGTGTCCTCCCTCCTGCCCGCTTTGGTCATTCTACTGACCAAAGCGCCTCACCTCTTAAGGTTGACCATGGCCCAGGGAATGCCTGTGGGAGTGTTGAAGGCAGGGAGCAGCTTCTCAGCCAACTGCACCGCCTTCAGCTTGAACATCTGAGAGAGAGAGAGAGAGAGAGAGAGCACAACAGGTGGATGAGAAGAAGGTGGAGGAAACGTAGTTAGTAAACGACACCACATCCAAACTAATGTTGTCATCTAATGGGGTGAAGAGGTGACGTGCATGTCAGCATCCAGAGAGACGAGCTCCTGTTCATGTATAAAACAACAACATAAACACGCAGAGAGACAGAGGGGGATTGGAGGAAGGAGAGCGACAGTTCTGACATTTGTGAAAATGTGAAAGGATCCCTATAGGGACTAGGGGCGTCTCCCTAGGGAGGTCCTCGATGCACGTCCCACTGGGAGGAGACCCCGGGGCAGACCAAGGATCACGTCCCACTGGGAGGAGACCCCGGGGCAGAGCAAGGATCACGTCCCACTGGGAGGAGACCCCGGGGCAGAGCAAGGATCACGTCCCACTGGGAGGAGACCCCGGGGCAGAGCAAGGATCACGTCCCACTGGGAGGAGACCCCGGGGCAGAGCAAGGATCACGTCCCACTGGGAGGAGACCCCGGGGCAGAGCAAGGATCACGTCCCACTGGGAGGAGACCCAGGCGCAGATGGAGGGATTACATCGACTCACTGGCCTTGGAATGTCTCGGGATCCCCCAGGAGGAAGTCACTAACGTTGCTCTGGAGAGGGAAGTCTGGAGCTCTCTGGTCGGGTCGGGCCGACTACGGATAAGCTGTTGAAGCAGCTTCAACCTTTGCTTTTATACGAAATATCTGAGACTGACCACTTTTCTCTTATCTTTAAAAACAAGCTTTGTACATTGAGAGCTTGTGGATCGGCTATTTTCGATGTGCAACATCGAAAAGGATTGAAGGCGACTGAGAACATTAATCCATGAGACAGACAGAAAGACAGACAGACCACATTATGCTCCAGGGATGAGGAGGTTTACGGAGGGAAATTGAACGCAATTATTTGGTACACAATCACTCTCTGTCTCTGTCTCTCTCTCTCTCTCTCTCTCTCCCAGCCTGACCCAGTACCGCTGGGACAGACAAACACTTAACAGGTAGAAGAAGTGCAGGAGGGCAAACCGTGTTTGACATCTTTAATGTCCCATTGATTTCTCCTTTCTCCTTGTCCACACGGACTTCAAAGTTATACGTAATCCAAGTGGAAAACAAGGGTTAAATGGTCCTTAACACTCACATGACTGAAGTAAGGTCAGGTACCACACAATAGTCTACAGTACTTGCCAGAATGTGAACCCGGTTATTTTGAGTACCCTAATGTTAGAAATGATGAGTATGGAGTATGATGATGATGATATACTGTATATGCAAGTATATCCATTGCAAGCATTATTACTAATGCTTGCAATGGATTCAGAATCATGAAAACCCCCTAGTTTGACCCGTCACATGCTACTTAAAGCATAAAGACATTTTGAAAATGTTGCCTTATATTGGATGTCTTATGGAAATTGCCCAACATATGCAAGTCAGCATCCAGCAGTTTCTACATGCTGGGGACCCATACTAAACATTTCTAACATCAGTTTCTACATGCTGGGGACCCATACTAAACATTTATAACATCAGTTTCTACATGCTGGGGACCCATACTAAACATTTATAACATCAGTTTCTAAATGCTGGGGACCCATACTAAACATTTCTAACATAAAACTTTAGGGTACTCAAAATGTCCGGGTTCACAATTATAAACTATATAATAACTATAAACTATATAACTATGGGCTGGCAAGTAGACTACAAGCTGACTTGAGGTCAGAAAGACCTTTTTTTCCTGCAATGTTAATTATGTTATTGGCTATTGGCTACTTTCTCCAGACACTTTGACTCCAAAAAAAGAGATAATTTGAATCGAATATTTAGGAAAAGTCGTGGAAGGGGAACCTTCCGAGAGCTTCACGGGCCAAAGATAATCGCCTTAAAAATCTCAAAATAAAACAATAATAAAAAATCAGAAAATGCATCTGCGAATATTTCACCTCCAACCTGAATTTGGCGACGGCTCATTCATACGTAGGTTGATTATCCTTGGGTGAAAACAATCTCAACTAGTTTCCGAAAAGAAGATTGCCTCGCTTGTATGTCGCCGTGTCAATGTCCGCGTTGTGCGTGGATGTGCTCGTGGACACACGGGTACATAACATCGCACAAAATAAACACTCTCTTTGGCCAAGGACTGCAACTAGTAACCACTTAAGGCAACTGGACTTGTACTTGGAATACAAAAAAAGACTGACCTACAAGCTACAAAGAAAATACAGATCTACAAGCTCACAATGTGGCGCGAACGCGACGCATTGTGAGCTTGTAGGCTATTTTTTGGCTGTCAGAAGGACTGACGGACACAGCCATCCTTAATAAAGAAGAAAAAAATGGATGAAAGGAAACAGTTGAAGGTCGGCCATACACTATAACACACCACTCTGCTCATCACACACACACACACACACACACGCACGCACGCACGCAACATACGGTATCCACTATTACTATTAAGGTCATCCACCCATTAAAGGTCCGCTGACATGCCCCGAAATTAATATGGGTGGTACAGCACATCACGTGGTCTGACTGAAAACAGTTTGAAACAGTTTGAAACGGGGCTACGGCGCTAGCAACAAGTGGCTATAGGTCAGGCTAGCGTTTTTGACGGTACATTTAGCGTCATATTGGCTATAAATGTAATTGAAAAAAATTATTTTTTCGCCAGAAATGCTTAGTTTGAATGCAATTGAGGTTGGCGTGGGGTTTTTTAGGGGAACTGCAGCACAAGCGCAAATTTTGGACTGGAGTCCCATGTTCCCCCGGTCGCCAACACCCCTGTCTGCCCGCTCTGAGACCTCTCAGCCCCGCAGCGCGACAGTCGCGACTACGGACGGTCTGCTGTTGTCTGGCCGCTGTGAGAGCAGCGCGACTACTGTTCTTTTCCCCTCTCAGCCGCAGGCTGACATGTACACCCTCGCTCTCACTCTGTAATACCGTAGTTAGTTACCACAACATTGTTCAAGTGAACTATAGTGTGTTTATGTTTGTATTCATTGTAATAATAAATATCGCTATGCCGAGGCATAGTCTTGCGGACGAGATCATGAGCCTCTACGGGGGACTGGGCATGTGTGTACACACACAGCATAGCAACTTATGCTACTATTTTGGTGTCACATTTAGCTTGAATACTGGGTGAAAGTCTCATTCAAAAAATTAATTTTTCGCAACATTGTTCAGGTGAACTGTGTGTTTATGCTTGTTTATTGTAATAATCAATATCGCTATGATTATTTTATTTATCGCCGCGTCGCTCCGCATGACAACATACAGTCTAGCCCGTCTCAGATGCAGGCTGCACACACACGGACGGACGGACGGACGGACGGACGTATAGTCTCTGGTCAGGTCCCCGCATTGAACTGGGCATGTGTGTACGCACACACACACACGGCTATAGTGCATGACAGCGGGGAAGAGAGCTACAGACGCCCGAGGCAGATTCCGTGCCATTGCGTGTGTGTGTGTGTGTGTGTGTGTGTGTCCGTCCGTCCGTCCGTCCGTGTGTGTGCAGCCTGCATCTGAGACGGGCTAGACTGTATGTTGTCATGCGGAGCGACGCGGCGATAAATAAAATAATCATAGCGATATTGATTATTACAATGAACAAGCATAAACACACAGTTCACCTGAACAATGTTGCGAAAAATTAATTTTTTGAATGAGACTTTCACCCAGTATTCAAGCTAAATGTGACACCAAAATAGTAGCATAAGTTGCTATGCTACCACGGCCACCAAGCCCGGCGAGCCCGCATAGAAGTCGTTGGGGAAAGCTTTCGCCACCCTGACGTCAGAATCATGATAGCATTGTTTGATAGCAGTTATTAGCTCCCGAGGGGCGTGTCAGTTCTCCTTTAAGTGGGGTCATTTATCGGCTGTAGCCTGCAGGCGCTCGGAGCAGAAAGCACCCGGCAGAGCACATTGACACAAAGCATACAGAGCACCACTCCTCAACACGCTGTATAAGGGATGAGTCCTTTAACACAGAGAGAGAGAGAGAGATGGAGAGAGAGAGAGAGAGAGAGAGAGAGAGAGATGGAGAAAGAGTGAGTGAGTGAGTGAGTGAGTGAGTGAGTGAGTGAGTGAGTGAGTGAGTGAGCGAGCGAGCGAGATGGAGGGTGAAGATGTATGGAAAACCGTCCCCCTCCCTCGAACGAGCGACAGAGAGTGCGATAACAAGACGAGTGCAGCTGGTGAATGCATAAGCAGCCCCCTCGGCTACATCTGAGGCCGAGATGGAGGTCAAACCAGAG
Organism: Protomyctophum bolini; assembly: GCF_963924005.1. NCBI lineage: Eukaryota > Metazoa > Chordata > Actinopteri > Myctophiformes > Myctophidae > Protomyctophum > Protomyctophum bolini. The sequence goes on along the minus strand of NC_137877.1, from coordinate 13,677,190 downwards.
AGAGAGAGAGAGAGGGGGGGGATGGATGGAGAGGTGAAGAGAGAGGTGGGGAGAGAGGATAAGTAAGAGATGGCGAGGGGGGAGAAACTGGCAGAGGGAGAGAGAGAATGAGAATGGAGGAGATTAAAGAAAGGAAGAGAGCGAAGCAGAGAGAGAATGAGAGGCTGTGGTGGAAAGTACATTCATTTACTTAAGTGCTGTACTTAACTCTTTTATTGTGGCTAGCTGTTTTTTAGGTATATTGCTTGTGTATTTCCAATATCCAATACTTCTACTCCACGGCATCTCAGATCCAAATCTTGTACTTTTACGCGAATACATTTATTTAGAAAATGTAGTTACTATAGTTACTTTGTAGATTTGGATTATTATTACAAAACATACATAAACCACTTCAGCCCTATATACATTTCTGTCATTTGAAAATAGCCAATCTACGTGTGAGCTTGTAGACCTGCTATTTTCAAAAGATTTGTATACATTTAAAAACTTGAAATAGGACATTCTGCATAATGAGTACTTTATAGTTACTTTTGGTACTTTAGGTACATTTTGATGCCAATACTTTTGTACTTTTACTCAAGCAGCAGGGAAAGTCGGCAGTGAAGGCAGACAGGGTGGAGAGAGAGAGAGAGAGAGAGAGAGAATGTGAAATGAGAGAGACAGAGTGACATGCAAAAGAGGAGAAACAGACTAGCGGAAAGAGGTGTGTGTGTGTGTGTGTGTGTGTGTGTGTGTGTGTGTGTGTGTGTCATGTGTGTGTGTGTGTGTGTGTGTGTGTGTGTGTGTGTGAGAGAGAGAGAGAGTTCTCTGTTGGCTGTCTGGCCCACACAGTGAGGAAATTCTTGTCCATATTATTCCTACAGTGCTGACCATGCACGCACACACGCACGAGCGCGCAGCACGCACACACACACGCACTCACACATGTTTTGCTTTACCTTGCAAATGAATGAAGAGAACAACATATGGGTGTGTGTGTGGTGGTGGTCATGAAGGCCTCCATTAATCCCCTCTCTGTCCAGACAGTGTGTGGGTCCATTTTTAACGGACAGTGTAGTGTCTGAGCATGGAGGAGGAAAAGCCCTTCAGACAGTGATAGACCAGTGGGATTTGTTAAAAGAAAGTGAATGTTAGAGCCTGGCATTTTGGGGGGGGGAAGTGAGGAACCAGGCTATTTAACATACTTCAAGGGTGCCGAATCTGAAAAACATGAGGTAGCCACGCAGCATTTTTAGTTTTTAACCTTCTAATTGTCTCCACCAGGCCGAAGGCATCTGTCCGATATTTCATATTCCATCCTAATTGGCTAACATTGGCTTTCAAAGTTTGCAGGATTGGCCCGTTTTGAACAAAAAGCCTCAAATCATCCATATGCTTTCATCATACAGTCTGGAGCAACGGAAGAGCTGTTATGAGTAAAATATAAAGTGGAAGTGGATACTGGTCCGTAGAACTAATGCATGTCAAACTGGGGGTCCTTGAAATTAAACTGGTTGAGAATCATTGCTAGAGCCGGAAAAATCTTCTCTTATGGGGGTCCCTGGCATATCTTTTCAAATGGGGCTCCACGGGCTAATTAGTGTCAATTTGGGGGTCCTTGACATGAAAAAAGATAAGAGGTTTCTGCCCGACAGCAACGATATAATACTCGGATAGACGGATACACATTAAATACGCTGTTAAATGATGTTCAACATACATGAACACACACACACACACACACACACACATGCACACGCACGGGTACGTCCTCTCACTGTGTTGACATGTAATAGAGCTCCCTAACAGGATTAGAAGGTACTGTGTAGGCCATGCAATGTGTGGGAGGACAGGGGGGCGAGAGAGAGAGAGAGAGAGAGAGAGAGAGAGAGGGAGAAAGCAGACAGGATTAAAAGCAGCCGGCGTGTCTGCCTGTCTACCTGCCTGCCTGTCTACCTGCCTGCCTGTCTACCTGCCTGCCTGTCTGTCTGTCTACCTGCCTGTCTGTCTACCTGCCTGTCTGTCTGTCTACCTGCGGACGTCTTCTTTGTCCGCTTTACCCACTCGGTCACGACGCTCGTCCCCACTGCACATACGGTTGCCAACTGTCTCTTGAAATACTGAATCGTCCCTTATTTGGGGTCAAAAAACGGTAGGTTTCATTTTTGACTAGCCTTCATCCCATCTGGATGAGAAGGGGCCTTCCTCCAATCATGATCGAGTGGGGGCGGGCCTTGGTGCACGTGCTGTTGGCCTGTTGCGTGTCCCTCACCACTGTAGTGAGTGTGTATGTGCACATCTTGTTATACCAGGGCGGACCGGGAGGGTTTTTCCCAAATCACTGAATGATCCTTTAAATAAATTATTTCATCAGTGGGGCGTGGCATGGAGGTGATAAGCCTGTGGCACTGTTGAGGTGTTATGGAAGCCCAGATTGGCTTTGATAGCAGCTTTAGATTAATGACCCCATGCTTCTTTAGATTTGAGTCACATAACTTAGGGACACCCGCCCCCCTCTCTGTGTGTCTGCGGGGCTGGCGCTGACAGAGAGATGAGATCACACCTTGGTGATGTGGCGTTGTTGACGACGGCAGAGAAGAACACAATGTAGGGTGAAAAAGATGTGTTGTTCCTGTTCCCTGTCATCCATCATCACATCCTTCTACAATAACATCTCCGTCTGCATGGCCTCCTAGAGCTTTAAGCAACTAGTCGACGATTCAACTAGTCCACTAGTAAATCCACTAGTTGACCTTATTGGTACTAGTTGACTAGTTGATAGTTGTAGGCCTCAA